>NC_064769.1:18780842-19083872 GCF_011397635.1 Epinephelus fuscoguttatus
ATTATCAAGATCTGCAGTGGATTCACAAAAGCAAGGTGCACTGTGTTTAGTGTCATTAGGTGATGCTCTGTATCAGTCACAGCTTTGTGTTAAGCATTTAGTCTGTGATGAAAGTGAAGGCTAGAGACAGTGATGTCTTTGGTCCAATGTCAGTGTCTGCTGGGCACTTATTAAAGCCCCTTCCCACTGGACAAAAAACCCCACTAACAGCCACTCTAACAACCACTAACATCTGGCTTTTTTCTTTAGTGCAAAGGGTTTCAGGTGACTCTGCAGTATCACATGCATTTATCAGCTGCAGCTCAGATTGGCTCTGATCGGCAGTTATGGAAATATGACATTCAGGTGGAGGTGGTGCCTACAAAGTAACCCTTGATTTCCAAACCTCTTGCAAACCAATTCAAATATTATTGTCTTGCTGTTTTATGGTGTGATAACGCTGAAGTTAGGGTCTGGTTTTGGACAAAAACACACTTGGTTAGCGCCAGGGAAAGATCATGGTTTGGATTACAATGATCACTTGAAACATGTTACATGAAATGTTGCAGGAGGTTTGTGAATTTAGGGTTACTAGGCACAACCCCAGGTGGGTGAGGTAATCTTCAGTGCAGTGCAATCCAATGCACCGCCACAAATTCAGTCCATCTCTGTCCAAACAGCACTAAGGAACAGATATAAAAAAGAATTAACCACTGTAACATTTTCAATGGCCTCCATGCTGTTTCTGCTCTTTACTAATCTGTTTTCCAGCCTGTCCATAAAGTAGAATGTGGCACACCGATGAAAAATAACAGAAGGGCATACTCGTCTGCTGCAGAGCCCTGTACACGACTCTGGTCCACTGGTCCAAAAAGGAGTCTAACTATCTATTAGGAGGTTTTCCTTTATCTAAAAAACCTGCATATACACCCTGATTTTGGTGGAAAAGGGTATCTCTTTAAATGATCCTGTGGACATTTTTAAACTTTTGATCAAAGACCCAACTATGGAATATAACATGAACACAATATTTGAAACTATATTTTTGTAATGCAGAAATTCAGACTTTTATCTTATTATCTCAGGGATCCAATAAGATCCCACCTCTGTCATTTTCACATGTTAATTTTTGATCATTTCATTAAATTTGCTTAACCCAAGCATAAATGTGCCTGTGAGTGATGGCTCCTCTCAGGGTTTCTGGCTCAGTGGCACAGGTTGCATCCAAGGATGCTAAATTCTCCTTTTGACAGACTTGTTTTTCTGTTCAGAGCATCAATATGTGGAAGTCCTTACACACAGAACTCAAATTGGATCATTGAAACAGCTCTTAAAGGGGAACTCTGCTGACTTTACACATCAAAGTCTGTTTACGGGTCTTTAGTGTACTCCAGAATATCTAAAAAGGGTTGTATAAAGCCTTTTGTGGATTCATATTGCCTTGCATGTCATTACTTCAGGCAATTTGGAGCCCAAACATCAGTTGGGAATGAAGTATACAAGTCTGAAAATGAAAACTAGAATTACTGCTTTGTGGTTGTATGCCTCTTCAAACCAGTCAAGTTGCAGTTACAGTTAACATCCATGTCTGTGAAAACATGAAGCCTCACACACATCCTCTCCCTGGCAGCGCAAAATATCTGTACAATCAGCACAGTTTAAAGGTGGACACCAAAGATTACAGTCATCAAGTCAGTATCTGACCAAATGTCTCCCCTTCTGTTCCTGAATAATGGTGCTGAATAATAGCAAGAAAAGTGTTTTTGCAGAACTTTGTGATGTCACAGTGAAGCTGATCTTTGGCCTTTTTGATAAAAAATGTCATCACTTCTTCATTATATCCTGTTTGACATTTGTGTAAAATTCTGTCATGATTACTCTGAATTCTTGAGTTATGGCCAAAAACATGTTTTGTGAGGTCACAGTAGCGTTGACCTTAGACCTTCAACCACCAAATTCTAATCAGTTTATTCTTGGGTTCAAGTGGATGTTTGAGCCAAATTTGAAGAAATTCCCTCAAGGTGTTCTTAAAATATCACGTTAATGAGAATGAGACAGATGCAAGGTCACACTGATCTTGACCTTTGACCACCTAAATCGAATCAGTTCATTGTTGAATCCAAGTGAACGTTTGTGCCAGACTTCAAAGTTTTCTTAAGATATTGTGTTTACAAGAATAAGACAGATGCAAGGTCACAGTGAACTTGACCTTTGACCACTGACCTCCAAAAATTGATTGGTTTATCACTGAGTCCAAATGGACGCTTGAGCCAAATTTGAAGAAATTCCCTCAAGGTGTTCTTGAAATATTGCGCTAATGAGAATGAGACAGATGCAAGGTCACACTGATCTTGACCTTTGACCACCAAAATCTAATCAGTTCATTGTTGAATCCAAGTGATCGTTTGTGCCAAATTTCAAGGTTTTCTTGAGATACTGTGTTCACGAAAAAATAAGACGGATGCAAGGTCACAGTGAACTTAACCTTTGACTAGTGACCACCAAAAATGTATTAGTTTATCGTTGAGTCTAAGTGGACGCTTGAGCCAAATTTGAAGAAACTCCCTTAAGGTGTTCTTGAAATATTGTGTTAATGAGAATGAGACAGATGCAAGGTCACCCTGATCTGACCTCTGACCACAAAAATCTAATCAGTTCATTGCTGAATCCAAGTGAATACTTGTGCCGGATTTCAAGGTTTTCTTGAGATTCTGTGTTCACAAGTTGAGATGGATGCAAGGTCCCAGTTACCTTGACATTTGACTACTGACCACCAAAAATGAACTGGTTAATCACTGAGTCCAAGTGGATGTTAGAGCCAAATTTGAAGAAATTCCTCTGAAGATGTTCTTGAGTTATTGCGCTCACAAGAATAGAACATATGATAATCCTAAAACATGGGTCATGGTTATCATCGGCACAGAGGCATGAAAATCTCAGAGTGTGGAGTCAGAAAGAATTGAGTTTACCAGAACTCTGTAGCCCACTCCTCATCTCTGCTTGAGGCCAGCAGCCAAGGGTGAACAGTTGGAGTTGCATTATGGGGAATGTAGGCACAAGGTTTTGACAAGAAACAATGTGTTGAATAAAACAAGAGGGTTCAATCATGTGTGAATGATCTGGTGCTAGCCACTGAATTTTATGGTAATTTTATTGTGTCGTTGTTTCTGTTTTGTGTGTATTTTTTGATGAAAGGAAAAACACCCCGTGCATGTCAGTGGTATAACCACCAGTGACATGCACAGGCATGCAGACCCACAAATTCTGTGTTTCTTTTTCAATAAAACTTCTTTTGCTTTCTCACCTAAAACAAAACAGCAGAAAGAAGCTTTTTTCTTTACCAAGTTGAGGTCAAACTTACAGGCTGCTCTTATAACATGACTGATGTTTCTAAATACAGGCCGCGCACAGCATGAAGGGCTTGGTGACTTTGGAGGTAGTGGTACACGTTGAATGACATACAGCAGATGAAGGGAAAATGTGACTGAACAGTGTTTCCCTCAGGACTTAACATCAAAGCCGCACCAACAGGAAACATGGTTAATCTCCCTCGTCTTCCTCCCCAGTGGGATACTTGCAGCACAATGAGGGAAAATGGGCCAAGTGCACAAGGCCTATAGAAGGATAAACACATATGTGCACAAACAAAAGTGCGCAAATGTGAATCCAAAGACTCACACACACACAAACCTAAAAATACAACATAGTCTCTAATACGTGGATTGTGTGTTCAGTGACTAGCGCTGCAGACCGAGCCTTTCATATCACCGTCGACTTTTCCTTTTGAAATTTCTACTTCAAACTGCTTGTCTCCATCCTCCGGGATTGTAGATCTCAAACTAACCATTGTGGAGTGTTTACTGGCCCAGTGAAGAAGAGGAATAATTTTCACCTTTCCATATATCAGTGCAGTATCCAGCCATGACACAGTGCCTACAGTGAGAGGAGAGAGAGAGTGTTAAGGACCCAACCCAGCTTAATGGCCTTCCTCCCTTGAAAGGAAGCTATAATTAAAGTTAAGTGAGCAGATGCTGAAAGAAAAGCTTTTTTTGTGATGATAAATGTGGTTTTGAATTTAACACCTCGGGGTAGAGGAACCCTATCTAAATGACCCTGAGGCCCCTGCCACTTCTACAGTACGCCATAATGCTGTAAAGTGCGGTGACAACACCCTCCTCCACTTCCACTCAGCTCCCCTCCCCTCCCAGCCCGCTGGCTAAGGTTGAAACCCTTCTGTTTCAGAAGGGATTAAGTTACTGCACTTAAGTGTAGCAACAATGTCGATGAAATTGAGACCAGTGGTGTTTGCATTGTACCTACAAGACAGATAACCCCAACAGCAGAAAGAGGTGTGGGAAGAGAAAAGAGGGTTAAAACTGCAACATGTTTACTGTTGCTTTTTACTTTTTTTTTTTTTTTTGCAGGGAAATCCAGGCAGTCAGAATGCAAATTATTTATTTGAAATACTTGCAAGCAAGCATAGATTTGCATTTTAAACATTTTTGGGCAAGGAAACAGCACGCTTTTAGAATTTGTGCAGTCAAATGGAAATGACAATTCTCTATTTGTAGTTGAAAAGTGGTTGTGAGATTATTTCCACCATTATTATTGCTGTATGACGACTGCCATTGAAGCACAGAGGAGTTTTGTGATATGATACTGAAGAGAGGATACAATGCAACAATGTTTGTGTTTTATAGCAACATAATTATAAAAGTAATTCAGGTGTATTTTCTATATTTTGTGCTTGACAGACATCTTGTAATGTCCTCCAATAAATAAACAAATACATATAATCTCATATCAGTAGATGAGGCAGGATTCAGGTATTGTAGTACACAATTTGGACGATATCAAAGTCCATCAGTTCATCTTTACTGTCACTTTCAGGGCTGGTTGTTTGATTTCAACCTTTTTTTAATTGAAGTTCATCCACAGGGTATGAAGACCCTTCAGGGACTGGAAGGAGAAGGACCCCCTGCTATAACTGCTGTAACCCGGAGCAGAAACAGAGCAGGGGTCCTGGGATATCACCCGCCCCTTGCCCAGGAGGGACCCCACCAGATCCTGTCTCCCCTCTTTCGGAGCCTGAAGTGAAGTCTTCCTGAAAGCCTGGGATCTCCAACCGCAGCCCATCTCAGCAGGGGTCCGGTAGAAAGCTCTTCAGGCTCAAATCTGGTGCAGAGAAACAACAAAAAAATGCAATTAAGACCTTCTTTTGTTTTTTCATCAACGCCCCCTCAGTGTCTAGTTTCTTCTACGAGGGCAGCGTGATCGATAGCATGATCTTCTGCAGTAGCTCTCCATTTTACTGGTTTCTCTTCAATATACAAAGCAAGGACTGCAGGTGCAATTTTGTCTGCAACAGTTTTAAATATGCTGCTCTAAAACATTCTGCCTAATTGTTTAGGCAAATGGGATTTAGGAACATTTGCTTTTTACTTTTTATGGCGTTTTTTTATTTGTTCATTACCCAAGCGAGCATGAGCATAGTGTTTGCTCATTGCTGCGCATTAGAGCTTACTTCTGAAACTGATTTGTGGAACAATACACTGTACGTACAAGGTACCAAATAAATCCCTGCCTCATATACAAAATCTCCCATTAACGGTTACTTACTTTTACATGAATGGAAAGGCACAAGCAGCTTATAAGCCAAAAAAATATGATTAAGTGAGTCTTGTTTCTCTTTTGGTAGCGCATGTTTATTTACAAATTAAAATCCTTACCTATCAGGACTGTAAGTGCTTTATGAGCTGAATAATTTAATGTACTGTGACTGTGAGGGTGTGTGATTATGTGTGTTATGTCGGTGAGTGTGTGTGTGTGTGTGACCATGGTGGGTGGGAGGCGGAGAAAATATTTTGATTTCCATTTTTCCTGCTTGGTTTGCATATTGTTCCCCTCCGGCAACAACCTATTAATGAGACAAGCAGGTCATTCCCAGAAAAGGATGCTTACCGTGCGACTACACACAGACACATATGCTTTTTGCCCTCTTTTGTGTTCGAGTGCACACACACACACACACACACACACACACAGACAAACACACACACACACACACACACAAAAACACAACCGTACAAAGACACACACACACACAACTGTACAAAGACACACACATATGCAGAGATAACTTTCTCTCCAGGCTTCCCATCACTCATTCACGCCCTCCAGAGAGTATATCAGGTGTTCTTCGATTGATTCGACCTTGTGCTGACAGTGTGCGTCCATGCCTTCGTTGCACAAGTAAGGAAACAGTAATAGCTTGCACTCTATGCAACAAGGATGTCAAATCCGGTTTTCCACGTCCTTCTCCTTCTGCGTGAAATTCCCCGCTCTTTGTGTTTACACGTCCTCCCCCCCTCTGGTCTGCAGCTGTGCAGATCATGTGCCTGATACATTAATGGGATCTGTGCTGAGTAATGGGACAGGATTGGAGTTTGACACACTGACCCCACCCATCAGTGCTACTTGCCACCAGGAACCCCACAGGATGCTCTCTGGGAAATGTCTCTACTGCTTATTGGAATTTCTTTGATGAGTTTCGTGTTACAGGGGAACCCGATCCCTCCGACAGATTTGAGGTGAATCTGTCATGCTGGGTCTGTGCATCCTAATAATAGACTCTATATTTTACCATGGTAACATTTATTTGATCACCCAGGTAATTCTCTCGCCGGATTCCCTCTTCTACCTCGAGGCAGTTCACTTGTGCAGTCAGGGTATGTCAGCAGATCATCTCTAAGATGTTTAAATAGCCCTTTGTTGCCCTGGAAAAAGAGAGTTTCTCATGCAATATCATAAGAGTGGAATGTAAAAGGGTGTAATGGATTCCTGTGTGAGCCTTCATTAGGTGTCGTACACTGTGTTTACAGTAGCTTTCTCAGTCTGACTGCATTACCGCAACCCGGCGTTGCTCCCCCCTCAAGCGTTCATAAATCATTGTTAACAGACAGACCTGACACCCTGCTCATACATCACCACACAGGCCTTTAGTTCTCCGTAATTCAAACGCTGGATGTACAAACATCCCTGGCTGTGTCATGTCAGTTCAAAACATAGCTGAAACTCACACCCTAACAGAGGACAACAGGCCCGACTCTCAGACGAGCCAGATGAAAGCGTCTTAAAGAAAGTGGAGAGCACTCGTGCTTCAGAACATTATGCTGCCCTTTCTTCTCTCATCTACCAGGAATTTGGGTTTTTGCATGATCCTGCCAAAGTGAGACTGCCAAAAGAGAGTGAATCAGACGACTGTGAAACTATTAATTAGATGGCTGCTGAGTAGGAAGGGTGACAGTGAAATAATTATTATTAAAAAAAAATCCCCAACTTCTCTTTGCAAAAAAAGGTGGTAAAAACCATTTCTATTTTTATTTATGTAGTGTTGAACTCTGTAATTATATACGCATACAGTGGGAACTGCTTATAGTGATCACAGTTAAAGCTTGGGACAGACTCATTCCTCTACAAATGCTGTTTAAATAATTCCCTTATAAAAATCAAGTAGTTTCCTCCAGTGTTCATTTGGGTCTTTTCACACCTGACAACATTACTTTACATTTTTTACTTTTTTACTTTCCTAATCCCATGATACTTTGCCCCCTGGTAACCTCAGGTTGGTGCAGCGTGCACATTAAAATCATGACGGGGGGAAAAAAAGAAAGTCATTTTCTCTCAATGAAAAACGTAGCCTCCTCAAAGCTTTTGACAAACTGTCAAAAACAAGCTCAGAAGCAAAACTTGGCGCTCCTTAGGCTACCTTAGACAAACATCGAAAAACAGCCGTGGTTGTGAATGAGACAGAAAGTAAATGTGCACGGTCATGAATCATGAGTCATAAATAGTCATAAATAGCAAAGCTGTATATTTCATCACTTTATATTCCAGTTTATATATAAAAAAAGCCAATTAAATGGTAATCTGCATGAGAAATCAAAAATAATCTGTTATAATAATCATCCCTTGAAAGATATAGTGTGCAGGACTTTCCTATAAAAAAAAAAAAAAAAAAAACAATGTATAAACTCTAATAGAAGTAATCCCTCTCAGTCATCACTTATGACCCATTCAGTGTGTGATGGTGTGTTTGTCTGCAGAGACTCTGCCTTCTGCCTATATGTTCTTATTTTCCTCTATTTCCTGTGTTATGGCCATGCAGCCCCACAGCGCACAGGTGAGGGGCTTTTAAAAAGGAAGTGACCAGGTGCCAGACTGTAGGCAGCAGGCATCCGAAGGACATGGCGCCAAAAGAGCAAATATAGCAAGGTGAAATACCACGCAAGAGTGAATCTGGGGTTGGCTTTTACTTTCATTTCGCCACCGCCACTGACAGTCCTTCATAGCATACCTTTAACAGTTATCAATTTTACCCAGACAGACGTTATCACTGTATATCACATTACACTGTGTACTCCAGTGGCTTACCTCCAGTGTTGCTTTTGTTCTGCATAAACATCAGACAGCATTTAAAAAACCTGAAACATAAAATGTTCAAAATGTTTGACAGCTTTATGGAGCTTTAGGTTATTAAAGACATGAAAGATAAATTTTAGTATCAAATCTGCTTTCCCCCTCCTTCCCAATTACATCCAAACATTGCTTGGCAGCCATCTGGCTGATTGTAATCAGAGCGTTGTCCCAGCGTTGCCAAGACTCCAGTTGTTGCCCAACTGTCACTTCACCTAAAGGAACTTCAATGCTGTGTACTTCCACCGTGATTTCACAGCAAATATCGGCATGATATGTGATCTGATAACATGTTATACTAATTTATAATCAGATCTATATATGGCAACACGAGTGAAGTGTGTTATTGAGGCTGGATCATTTGAATCAGTAAAACGTGTGCAACAACAGTTTAATGAGGACGTTTGGGAGCAGTTCCTTAAGAGTTTCCATTGGTACAGTTGTCCACCATGCTGCTATCCTGACAAAACAGACTCTCCTCATTGATCACTTATTAGCTGCTTTTAAACCATCAATACCTTTTAAAGCACCACTTAAGATGAGGAACATCTGTCTCCCTGCTGTCTAGCTGAGTGCTGTGCCTGTAACGAGCAGCAGAAGCTGTAATGGCTTTAAGACGTGCAATAGACTTACTCACAAAGCTTAACAAACAACATGCCATGTAAATAACGTTTGAAGGATAGATTCGTGTTTTTTTTTTTTTTTTGTTTTTTTTTTAAATCCGCCTAACAACACTCACATGCCTATATGGAAATGAAACTGTTTTTGGTGTCTGTAATTATTCCTCTTGGCCATAATAGCTGAGCGGAAATCCCGTCTTAATGTTATTTTAATGTAAGAAAAGAATGACAGTTAAGCACATATCTTCTAAAGTTACAGTTCTTTTGGCATGAAATGACCTCTCTGTGTAACAAAGACGGAATTTCATTCTAACAAGACTATAATTTTGTAAGATGACCACTTTATTTGTCTAACCCAGAATGCTGATGCCACATTTTAGCTTTAGCTGAACTTTAAAAGTGCATTTTTGCGCAGAATGAGGGCTGCAGGAGGAAGAAGGGATCTCTTCAAGGCCAGTATGGAGAGGAGGAATGATTCCAGAGAGGAAAAAATGTTGCAATGTACAATTTGTGCTTGGAAAAAATGCTAACCAATCCTTTAACTCTATATTTAGGAACATTCCAGGTGAATCAGATCTTCATCAAAAGAGCTGATCAGCAGCATGGCAGGGAAAAAATGGCTTCAGACAACACTGTATTCATTCATGTGCCCTTTTCCCAATTTTTTTTCAAGATCCTTGAATGATGCACTGTATGTTTCACATTATAAGCCATCACTCCCTTCAAAAGAGTGCTAGAGGAAGAGTCAGGGGATCTTTAAAGTCGTTAGAGTTCATCCTCTAGGTACCAAGAACATCTCTGCAAAACTTAGTGCCAAATCATCAAGATGTTGAGATATTTTGCAGGAAAAGTGAAAAGTTTTATGCTGATTGCACTGGAGAACAAGTCACAGACAGACTAGAGTCAGTGGGAATCATTTTCTAGGGAGTATAAATATATGTTCAACATCCTTTAATAGCAACCCAGGGTTTCATTCCAACACTGATTGAAATTTTGAGCATTGAACACTTCATTTCCTGCATTCTGGTGACCTTTTAAGCATCAGTTTATGGTGAAAATGTCTTTATTTATATAATGATAAACAAAAAAATTCAGGCGATAGCTGATGATTCCAAACATGAAACTAGTCAATAGAATATAATGCAGTGAGGCTCTCTTCTGTATTGCTTTCAAATATTTACACAGCTTTTCTCCTTTAATTTTATCTCTGCTGAGTCAACACGCATGTAGGCATGATTAACTCTTCAGTCCTCCTTTGTGTCTTTGGTTTGGGGAAGTGACCTCTTCAAATGTGCATGTGCCACCTACTCAGATAATGATAAGTTAATTCTTTTTAATTAATATATAAACCATTGGACGTTAATAGCTTGTATGTGTTTCAACAAGATTTTTGCTCATGTTTAAACATTTTGCACATTCAAAACATATTCCACGTGTCTGTATTCTCTGAGATTTTGAGGAGAAAGTTATAATATTTGGATTTAATAAACCTGTTAAAATGAGAAAAATGTTTCAGGAAATAAAAGTTACCTGCTCTATAGTCTGCTGTGCATAATTTTGCTGTGCTGTTATGATATTATCCCCTCCAGACCGTCTGACAGACAGAGAACTCCATTTGGAACTCACTCTGGTTGAGACAAAGTTTGGAATACCAAAATTAACCGAAAGGCATAATACGTGATCGTCCTGTGTTGAAAAATATAACGCATAGTCCCTTACTGAGTCAATATGAGGAATAATTTGTCCCATATTTTAATGCACAGAACTGAATGAGGATAATGCAAACTATAGCTCTAATATATTAGTAGGGAAAATTCTTTTCTTCCAAAATATATGGGTAGGGACAAGCCCCTACTGTACATATGCAAACCTACGTCCTTGTGGCAACCCATCCATAGGTTTTTGAGATATTTCAGTTTGGACCAAAGTGGCAGAAAAACTGATCAACAGACTGACATTGCTGCACCTAGAAGGATGCTGTAAGCCTCCATTAGGTGGAGTTGTGTTGCTACTCCCTCTCCCCTTGGATCTCCACAAGTGTTGTGAGGACTCTAAAACTTCACCTGAGCCTCCCTCGGCATATGGGTGAGTAGATAATGGCTTAATTTTCATTTTTGGGAGCACTAAAGGTGCAGTTTGTAGTATTAAGGGGCATCTATGGGCAAAAATGAAATGTAACACTCATATGTTTTTATTTGTTTATAATCACCTGAGAATACATACGGACCGCATCCTCTCCCATGGAGTATGTCCTGTTGTTTCTACAGTAACCCAGAATGGACAAACCAAACAATGGCTCTAGACAGGGGCATCCATATTTTTTTGTTTTCATGTCTTTGCATCGGCCACCATAGTTCTCCTCCACGCTTGGCGCACGAGAGAAGTTTCATCCAACGCACTAGACCTTTAAGTTGAAGAGAATGAAGTGGCAAAAATCTTTTCATGTCGTTTTGTCAGGGTTTATGAAACCATATTTATCAAAATAGTCTTCCTCTGAACACTCTGTACACTTTGGCTACATCAACAAATAATTAGAAACTGGAACAAAGTAAACTGCTGTTTTGCACCAAGGACCACAGAAAAATCAGCCACAATCATCTGTAATGTTGATTCATTTTCTCTGGATTTTCTGCTAAATTCCTGCTTGGTTAAAGTCAATTCGTTGCCAGTAAAACTGCCACTCTAGACCTTCATGAATAATTCTCACAAAGCTGTTATTGGACTGGATAATACTGGGTTTCATACAGTAAATCTTGGTTGGCAAACACTGGGGATTTTAATTAAATAGCAGATGATCATAATGAATGACAATGGTCTGTGGTCATTGAGCAGCATGTTTATGCCACAGTGTGTCATAAAACATGTCATGAGTGTACTAGAACTAATTAGCTAAGAGTGCCAACGTCAGTGATAGCTGGTTAGTGTCAGAATATAGTTGACTTTATTAACCCTAACCCAGATTTTGAGTTTCAGTTGAGGGAGAATGATGCTGAAATGGTGGAACATTATGGTGATGCATTTCAGAATAACATATATTTTATTAGTAATGATATATATATTCTTTGAGTCTCTATGATAGTCTGTAAATCAATAAAAACTTTAACCCAGCCGACATTAGCAGTCAACGATATCCTCAGTTTTTTTCCAATCCATTTGAAATATCATATTTTCCATTATTCATACAGCACTATAAAAAAGACACTTTTAACATGCTCACTTGAGGAGAACAAGTAATTATGATTCCAATTGCAATTGCACATGCTATCCATGATTCATAACCTGTGTTAGATTGTGTTTATCATCTGTCTCAGAGCTAATGATGAGCACAGATCATCAAAAATTAAGAAATCACAAGTATTTGTCCTCCTTTTCTTGATGGGGAGTTTACATTATTTTAAGGTTATGTCCATAAACCTTTTGCATAGAGCGGATTTTGTGATAAATATAAGAGCTGTGAAATGTCAAAGATTACAAAATCATACAACCACAAGTGAAAGTACACAGTGGATGTTTTTCTGACATTTACTAGTGAAAAGTGTGTGGTTTTCTTTTTTACTCTCTCATATTCATGACAGATCGCTTATTAATTTATGCTTATCCACATGTGTGAACTCCTTGTATTCTTGTTTAAAGGAGAAACTAAAGAAGAAACAAAGATTTTTTTTTTGTTTCGTCAGCTCACTGCTCTAGTTTACAGCAGTGTGTTTCACCCACAGTCCCACCTCCTCCTCTCACTGTCCTTGACACACTTACCCAAGGTGGACACGTTGACCCCATCAGCTGGTGTTGTACACGTCCCACAGGGGGCCATAACACCCCACACCCCTACAGCATCTATCTCCTGGTCCCATGTGCCTCTGTGTGGCCCCCTTCACATGCCTTGGGCTGTCCCTCGGACAATTCCCTCTCAAGGAGTGATTAATGCCTGTTTACTTCAGAAAGGCCAAACCATTTCCCCGGATGGGAGGTGGGGACTGTGGAAAAGGAAAAAAAGAAGGAGTAGGAAGGAGGAAATGATGGGGGATGAAACAGATGTATGGACGGCAGACTGTGAGATGCTGCGGCGATGTGTGTGTCACGAGAGACTGGCCTCTGAGCCGAGGTGGGCAAGAGATAATCAGAGGCTTTTATATAGTTAGCAAAGGCCATGCAGGAACCTCTGTGAATAATTCTATTCAAGGATGTGCTCTGTGTTTATTAAACAATGAATCATAGACATCCTGTTACTGCCTCGTGGATGCTGTTGTGCTGCTCTCCTACTGAAATGCCACCAGTCCTGGCTGCTACATTTTGTGTTGTTTTCTCTGAGTGACTGTCCTCTAAAGAGTTTTAATGAGCTACAGTTTCACAGTAAAACTAACATCAGAACCTCTTAGTATAAAGTAACAAAATGGATGCATCCAGCTATATATAAACATGTAGTTCTATGGATAAAAGATAGACGATAAACAACTAATTTATTTCAATTTCTCCAGGAATGAACTTCACGCTAGTATTTTTTGCACGATATACAGGATGCTATGTCGAGTCAGTAAATTGGTGGTGCATATTTATAAGAGGTTGGCTTGTGTGTGACCTGCTTATGTTTGGCACTGCGTCTTACATTGCGTTTGATGTTTCTGTGATAATGAAATGTGCCTGTGAGGGATTAACGAAGTGCTTCTACTACTACTACTACTACCACTGCTACTGCTACAGCTACAGCCAGGCTTACTGCTACCATAACAGTAGCTGCAAATCTTTTGGTCATCTTCCTGCTCAGATTGTGATATCTGCCTGGCTCAGATCTGATCTAGGAAAGGTTTGGACAGATACTAAACAGAGTGGAAGCTTGAAGCTTTGATCCAGTCGCCACAGCACAGCCAAATCTGGGCAGTGAAGAAGATATAAGATGTGTTGAGGGGGGATATCTGGTGTGTGGCGCAGCGGGGCGCTCACCTTCCTCTAGGCTGAGTGTTCAGACGAGAAGTCTGAACTATAAGTGGCTGGTGCACAGGGTCGAAGTCTGGCTTGCGTCAGCATCTCGCTTGAGCGAGCCTGGTGGTCTAGGGAGCTGCAGCACGCCAATATAATCAACCTCGGTACTCTTACTACTGTATATGTGGTGCAAACAGTGTTAATGAACCTTCATCAGGATTCTCTTGTGGACACTCAACAGAAATTCAGTTTGAAGTAACTCGTCAAAATTCAGGTGTATTGTTTTATATTTCCTTTTTTTTGCCCTGGATTGTTTTCACAGTAAGATACAGTACGAACCATTTAAAATATTTACAACCCCATGCCTCATTCTGAACACTATCTGCAACAAATACGATAAATAAATAAAATATTTTCTCATGTTGACATGTTCACTGGCTGTGTAGAGTTCATTAATTTCATAAGGCCGGCAAATTATTCAGGATTGTTCCTTGAAACCAAAACATGAAGTTCTGTTTGCATGACACACAAAATATGAAAACAGATTTCAGCACTGTGACCAATGATGCTCATTTATCACATATATTTGTAGCGCTGCAATAATTTGTTGATTAGTCAATCCAAGGGCAACTATTTTGATAATCAATTAATCGTTTCGGTCATTTTTCAAGCAAAACTGTCCAACATTTACTCATTGCAGCTTTTTAAATGTGAGAATTTGCTGCTTTTCGTTGTCATTTATGATGATAAGTGAAGAGTCTTTGAGTTTCAGACTGATGTTTAGACAAAAAAAAACAAATTGAAAATGTCACTTTGAGTTCTGACAAATTGTGATGAGCATTTTTTTTTTTTACCTATTTTTGACATTATAGGCTAAACAATTAATTGATTAATTGTAAAATCATCTACAGATTAGTCAAAAACAAAAATAGTTTTCAGCTGCAGCCTGATATATTGGATAATGGAGATGATAATTAAACTCAATGTGATTATTTTTACTTTAAAAATTGCAAACGATGAATTGTGATGATGAGGACTTCTTCATTTTATTTAGTCTTATTACATTACATAATTGCAGTGATGGGAAAACACACCCATGCCAACATCCACAAAAAAAAAAAGCTTGTGATTGTGTAACTGTCATGTTGAAACACACTCCTGGTGGCAGCAGTGTCTTTGGCTTTGTGTGTTTTACAGGATGAGTCACAGGCGTGATGGACAGGCAAATCGATATTTTGACTTTGGCCACTGGATTTTCTCTTACGGGAGGAGCGACGGTAATGGAAGAGGACTGTAAATAAGTGGAAGGTTCTTGACAAATGAATCCATTAACATTTGCCTGTGTCGCCTGGCGAGCAGATTTGCTGTTTTATGGAGCAGGAAAAAAGAGCTAGTAAATCTGAGGGCGCTGTAAGGGTGAGGAGCTGAGAGCAGGCTGGGGGAACACATCTCCCATGATGCAGCACTTTATCTCCCTCCCAAATGGCATCTTTATCTGCCTAAATTAAGTTTTGATTCCTTGCCACATACGGAGCTGCAAATCACTTTTAATACTGATATCAAGAGCAGCAGTAAAGTGTGCCCAAAGCGATGGAAAGCAGCTTTATTGTGTGGCACATACTGCCGTCGCCACCATTCACTGTGTCTCTGTGGCTCACAGTAGTAAAAAAAAAAAATCAGCCCCAAACCATTGCTTTGTGTGCAAAACATATTATGCCATTTGTCATCATTCAGATTCCTCTCTATCCTGCAGCTCTGCACACAGAGTAACTTCAGCTATCTACCTGTAACTCTGTGGATGAGGAAGAAGGATACCCCTAAAGGTGACTTAATTTATAGCTGTGATTAATTTCCAATTCCATTTTCACTCAGTGATGTTTATCTTTAAAATTAGAAAGAAGCTGAGGCCTATTTGTGTGTATGTGTGAGGCGGTGGTGGAAAGGGGGGATGGGTTGAGGTTGGAGACTGGGTCTCACATAGAAACTGCATTACACTGCTTCTGCATTATCATTACTCTGCCTGCATATCTCTGTTTGTTTGGCTGCCTATCAATCTGGGTTGCAATCTGTCTGACTGTCTGTCTAATTGATCAACAGCCTGGCGGGAGACACAGAGGTCCTGTGAGCGCTCAGGAGGAATATGGGATGTCTGACATTTGTTTCCGAGAAACATATCCCTCGACAAAGGATGAAGAGTATATGTGGTAACAAGACATAGAGTCTACAGCAATGCTTGAGGCTCCGTGAGGCTGTACTTGCCCACAGTGATGCATTGAGCTAACCTCAGCAGGCTGACATGCTAACAATGACATGCAGATTTTTAGCGTGAATAATGTTTAACATGGTCATCATCCTACTTTATCATGTTAGCATGCTAACACTGGCTCAATAACACTACGCACAAAGTACAGCTGAGGCTGATTGGACATAGTGTGTTTGGTCATAAACCAGAGTAATGGACATTTAAGATTTAGACCTGATGGAAAATAACAACCAAAGTTATTACAATTTATTCTGAGAGGGTCATCAGTTTCTCTATCAGATTTCATGGCAATCCTTGGCACAGATTTTGAGACACTTGACACAATGTCAGAGTCCTCCATCAGGTCAGGTACATAACAGGTGACTCGCAAAATTGTCTTAATTCTATTACCAGGCTCAGTTCTAGGTTAAAAAAAGAACATGCAGATTGAATCACTTATTACTGGATGATAAATAGCCTATATTAAAAAATATGAAAATAATAATTTAATTTTTTAAGGATTTAATCCTCTGACTGCTGACTCAGTGTGTTGGCTCTGTCCTCTGCGCCAGCTGGAAAATCAGGCGCGTTACTAACAGGCACATTGACTGTGGAATTGTGCTGCTCAATATTATAAAAATAAGCAAAAAAATAATAATTTGCACTGTATTTCCTTTTTAAATATAATATCTTAGTTTTAGATTGTGAAATATCCCAAAATGATCACTTTAGACATGTTGCCTACACAAATTATTCCAACAGCACATGGTGATTAAAGGATTTGCAGTTTCAGGTCAGATGTTGTGTTGACGGGTTGGGTGGGGTTGAGAACTATTGAATTATTTTTGTCAGTCATATGTGGTTGTGGTGGAGTAGGTGTGGTATTGCATATCGTAGTGCCAGTTCAAAAGCAGATCTTGAGAATCAGACCCGGGCAGGACTCCGCCTCCTGGTGGAATTAAAGGGGAAAAGTTCTTAGGATTCATCATCTGGGGACCATGAATGTGCATGTAAAATTTGGTACTGATCCAAATAGATGTTGAGATACTTCAACATTGTTGTTTGAACCAAATTTAACAGCAATCTGTTGAAGCAACCCAGTCTCACTCTGAAGTCATAGAAATCTGGCGCTTGGGCAGTGACTTGCAGCTTCAGACACTGACAAAAAAAGACATCCTTTACTATCTGCACGATACACTGCTATAGCGTAACGACGCTCAGGGGAAATGTGGAGGAACAAGAATGAAAGTTAAAGCGACAAGCATGGACTTTCACCTGAGAGAGCAGTGTTCGTGTCCCGTAAGATTATAAAGCCAATCCCTGCTCTTTTTTCCTAAACCCAACCATGTGTTTGTTGTTGAAGATAAAATACATCAATTCGCGGTGTTTTACTGACATACTGTGTTTATTTCGAAAGAGACTGTATGTAAATGTTAAATTTCCTGTGAAAATTGAAGTATATTTTGAAAGAAGACAATGCATGTAACAGGCAGAACTTGACATAGCGTAATAGAACATCAACAACCAATGCACCCAGGGTACCTTGCACGTGTAATCTGGACATGGAAAGTCCATGACCCAAACATCAATATGTGACAAGGTCGGAGTGAGAATGTGTTGATTTAAGTTGTTGATGTGTGCTGTTAAGTTGTTGAAATTTTTCATTTTAGGGAAAGGTGGTGGGCGAACCTTATACATATAGCCATACAGCTACTAAAAGCAGCTCTAACACCAACCATCCTCATGAGTGTCAGTAAAGATTACCAAGCATTTAACAAGACAAATAGAGGTGTTATCCTTTTAGCTTCCAAGGAGGACAGACATAAATACATGTGTTCGGCCTGTTCCTCCAAAAGACACAGAACGTGACACTTTTCATAATATAATCTAAATGGGTTGAACTTTGAGTTTTCGCACTTCCCTATTTGGAGGCAATAAAGATGAAATACACACACTTAACATCCATCCTCTGAGGTATCTTCCAATTTAAGCCAACAGCTAAGTGACTCAGACAGTAGGTTACGCATAAATAAAGCATAGTTATAAAGCATGTAAAGTTCAGGAGTTCACTTGCTCTTAAACTGAAAGCTAAAGTGGGCAAGACGTTTGATTCAAGGGACTCTCAGCTTGCTCGGGTTGTTTGCTCCAGACACTCCACTTCCAGCATCTCAGACACGGCTGCCCTCCTGGGGTTGTCGCGCACCACAGTGTCAAGTTTCCTGCCAGACTAAAACATCCATCTAGCAGCAGTCCTGTGGGCACAAATGCTCCTTTCCAGACAAAGGTGTGCATGTGAGAGGAGTTATTTGCTGAAAGGGTGCATGTTAACAATCTGGGGGGCATTTACGCCTCAGTATTTCTGTGATATCCATGCTTTTCACTCCTGGAACACGCATGCTTTTTCCTCCTCGAAGGCTTACACAGGTCAGTGGTGAGTGTTTAAGGTTACATGAATGTGTTTCTTTTACTCATTCAGCACAGAGAGGAATATCTATCACCCCTTTAGACTAGATACAGTAATTGTCAAATATTGTGCGGCTCAACTGCACTGAGACGCAGTAAATAAGACATTTAAATGCAATTTTAAACGTTGACCCAAGAGCTTTAGACCTAAAAAAGAGACAACATAGAAAAAAATGATTGATATAGTGAAATTCTCTGGACAGCAACAGGAAGTGTAAACTGCTTTGCTTAGTACAGCATTTGGATTGAGTCTATGTGGTCATGTTTATATCACAGTTTATTTATTTTTCATGTCTAATGTCAGTGAGAGGTCAAATGAATTGAAAGGGTATATATTCAATGCAAATAAATACCCTTTGAAGATTATTCCACTGAGCTAGCAGTAGATGCACACTTCCTTCTGTGTGGTGATACAGCAGCAGGTGTAGTTCATTAGGAAGAAAGTAGTCCCTAAGTCTGTGGATTATCTTGAGTAACTGGATCATGATTCTTGAAAGAGAAACTGCTGTTGAGCTTTTCAAATGTATTTTTTTTTATGTGCATCTACATCTATGGTTGCTTACCTAGCATCAGTGAGCTAGCGTTGCAGCTCAGCTGAAGAGGAAGTGATTAATGTTTGTATCTCACACTGTCATGAGCACGAGCCTCTCATCCATGTAGATGCACACTTCCTTCTGCACAGTGATATGTTTTACCTGATGAGTTTTTCAAATGTATTCTACAAGCCAGTTGCCATCTAGTTTCATGATATTCAAGAGATGGCAGACATCTCTACTGTCGATATTTCCAATACACAGCAACTCACACCAAAATTATCTAGACAAATAAATAACAGATAAATAGCATTACAGCTAAGAGGACAAATACGTAGATTTGATTTTGGGTTGCACTGTCCCTTTAAGCAGACAGGCACCTCTGGATGTCACTTGCTGCTTTCTGAATCGGCACCTCAATGGCTCATGAGAGAAGTCGGAGGAGACTGGCGAAACTTGTTCGAGTTAACAGGCCACAAATAAATGACAGCTCAGTACAACAGCAGTGTGCAGAAGGACATTTCAGAAAGCACACATCATTTAACCTTGAATTGGATGGGCTGCAGCCGCAGAGGGCTATGCCACTTTCCACTCTAGTCAGCAAAGAACAAGAAAATGAGGCTATGTGAGCCATCACAAGAGCTGGATGACTGAGGAGCGGAAAAATAAAGCGCGAGCGAAGAAATCCTACTTTGTAATGTGACATGCTGGTGACAGGGTCAGGATGTGGCCTTCATGGTCACAGTGCACTCTTCTTTTTCTTCAAATGAATACATGCAGCAAGATAAGATGTTATTTCACATGTGCACATCGCTTAAAGATTGTTTTAGGTACATGGCAGTGACCTCAGTTTTCCTCCCGCTGCTCGTGCACTCGTCATATCTCAGCCAAACAGAGCACCTTTGGGACGATGTGGAATGGGTCGATAGCAGCATGAATGCATCACTATGGAGTCAGCATGGACCAGTTCTCCCTGAGGAATGTTTACAGCACCTTGTTTAATCCATGCTCCCATGAAATGGCAAAAGAAGCTCCTACAGTGCTTTATGTAGAATATACAATACAGAGTTTAATTTTGGACACCCAAACCACAGCTATCATTCCCAACCTAGAAGAGTGTAAATCAAGAATAAAAGCAATTTCCTGCACACACTGCCTCAAATTGAAATGCCAGCAAGATGACAGTTACCCATTGACATCACTGTACATTAAAAAAAATGGTGATGGAGGGGAGGAGAATACCACGCTTCTTAAATTAGATTCATATTTTAAAAGTTTATCACGTTTCATTTTGGTGCAGAGATAGTGTCAAGCTCACATTTCACATTAATCACGAAGTATCGGGGGCATTGCCTAGACATCTGTCATGCATATGTAATTACTTATGAGCCTTTTATCGGAATCGCTGAAACAAATTTCCCCCTGCAAAGCGAAAGTCATGTGTGTGTGTGTGTGTGTGTGTGTGGTGAGTGTGTCTATGTGTTCATTTATGTCTGTTAGGCTGAGGTCATTATTGATCAGGTTTTGTGACACGCTATTACTACTTCTAAATAACAATTAGAGTGACAGAAACAAGGACTGCAGGGCCCACTCAGATAAATTATGCCTTCCTGTTGCAGCGCCTGCGTTAAATTAATGACGATTTATGTTCTCAAAATACACAGAGTCGAGGAAACGGAAGCACCTGTTTGCAATACACAGGGGTGAAAAGGTAATCCAGGAGTGTACTTACGTACTATTCTGAGGTAACTGTACTTTACTTGAGTATTTCCATTTTCTGCTACTTTATACTTCCTCTGCACTGCATTTCAGTGGGAAATTCCACGTTTATTTGGCAGCTAGTTACTTTGTCTTGTGTCTCCTTATAAAAACAGTGTCTAGTTGAAGCTCTTTGTCATGTTTCAGATGTCTTTGGGCCCCGACACAACAAGCTGACAGTTGTCCATTGGTCAGTGTCAGCCCACTGGTGAGCAACTGTTGCCCTGGTTTTTGCAGTGTGCCCCGTACAGTTGGCACTCGCCGGCCCTTGTCTGCTTTTTTCAGCTGATTTAGTGTGTTGATTTGGGGTCAGAGCCGGGCCGTGAATGAAATCACTTGGATCGATATTTAAGGTCAGTGCACAAGAAGCAAGGAGGAAGTGAGGAATGCAAACAAACGACAAGTGAAGAGGGAGTGAGATCAGAAACAAACTTGTCATAAGATTATTTTTTTAGCCACTGAGCTCTTAAGCAGCAATGGTTCGTAACTGTTTGTATTATTATTCACTAGTGCACAGTAAATATCATTCGTCCCTTCAACATGGGGTTGTGTTGTTAATGTGCTAATCGGCTAACTAGCATCTTAAATCTGTCCAGCCTGTCTTCCAGTTTCCTTTTATGAATACAGGCTACTGCTGCCTGCTGGTATGGAGACTTATGTATCTCATGCAGGCAACGTGCTATTTGGCCATTAGCTGTAGTCTTTGCGGTGTGTTCAAGTGCAGCTTTCTGCCCAAGAAACAGACAACATGAGTCAGCCTTCATCGCCGTTAATTCTCCCCTACTACATCTTGGTCTTGTGTGTCTGGGCCTTATGATTTCACAGTACCACTAGGGACATTTCCCCTCTAAACTTCCTTAATGGTTTCATTTGAATAACTGTTTAAGACCCAATGAGGTCAGATTATCTAATATTTCATAAAAAAATATATCCAAGGTTAGACAGAAGTCTAAAAATTAATACAGATTTATGTAGGCTATCAGAACTTTGTTTTTACTTCTTCTCTCTCACATTAATCATCTCACGACCCCTCCTTTCATCTTGTGACTCTTTGGAAAGGGGCTCGACCCTTAGATTGGGAACCTCTGGGCTAAACTAACTGTATTTAGCTTGCAATGCATTGATGCATGTTCACAATCTAATAATGTCTTATATGATATATCAGGGGACATTTACATTTTACTGAGGTGTGTATTCTTACTCTGTGGTACAGGATCTGAATACTTCCTCCACCACTAACAAAACAACATTCCTCTAATTGCTCAAAATATTCCTTTTTGTTGTGGCTGTGGCTCATAAATGGTTTCATAAATGTTTTGCAGTTAATGTAGAGAGATCAAATGTAAAAAGATATTTCAAATATATTATCTTTCAAGCCCCAGAGGACTTAGTAGGCTACTTTAGAGCTGTCTAAGCATCACTAACTCCAATGATTGACATGCACATTGAACCCAAGGCTTCCATGTATCATCCAGGCCCAGGCTATTTGATAAACGCCATCCATTCCTCGCTGCTGTCCGGGCCAGGTTTTGATACAGCGCCGCCACTTGCCGGAGCACTTGGATTGGCTGAAGGAGCAAGGTAGCCCGCAGAGACTGCTCCTTCCCCCGGTTCAGTCCCGTCAGTGGAGCGCGAGGCGCGGCGCACACACACACACACGCACACGGGGCTCATACACACCCGCCTGCACGCGTGAAAGGTGCGACAGAGAGTGGACTCCACCGGAGGACTTTGATTTTGTGCGCGTGGGACTAATCGGAGCATGAATTTGCCATCAAGACATCGATCCACACCTCTAGACAGACCAAGTGAACCTTTCCAGGGAAAAGCAAACGGGGACAGATTTTAATGCAACATCCTTCCTGACGGAGGGCGATGCACCCGCTTCTTGTTCCATAAGCTGTCACACTTTATATGACTGCACAAACACAGCGGTGGATATATTTGCTGCAAAGCCGTTTTTTTGTTTTGCGCTCGGGGTGAGATTCCGACTGCAGCGCACAGTAACGAGCGACAATAGTGCGTGTTTTGAGCGCACATTTCTCAGTGACTCGGACTTGCCTCAGAGCGGAGTTTGACTCCTCATCATGGGGTACGGTGCACAAACTGATAGAGAGGGAGGAAGAGTGCCGAGATCCTCCTGTGAGATGCTGACCGTGTCCTGGCTTTTGCTTTTTCTCCTGGTGGATATCGGGGTGGCGCAAGGTAAAGTTAAAAGCGTATTTTTTTGACCTGTGAACTTGGCTTTGCTCTGGGTAAAAGTTGCGTAAACTCCTATAGGCTACAGCAGGGGTGTAGTGGACAGGAGGAACCACCTGAAGTTAGTTTACGCACACTCTTTGTAGAAAAAAAAATACAGTTTATCCACCTTTTTGCGCACAGCTATTGCAGAGATTGAGGCATAAATTCAGCCTGTATCAAAACTAGAAGGCCTGCAGGAATAACCTCCCAATAATCAGGGCTAAATATGAAGATATGGCAACCAGATACGTCAAATGGAAAAACATGGTGGACAAAAAGGGTGACAAAATCACCTCACTTTCATTCAAGAGACTGAATACTGTTTATTCCAGTTCTGAAAACCGCAACTGGCATTTGGAAACAGAAACAGTTGCACTATCACATCTGTTTCTCCAGGAAAATAAATCAAGACGCACTGTTGTGCTGCAACAGAGCCTCTGAGATACCATCAGAATGAAATCAAGCCCATATTTAGGCTGCTTGTTTTACATCCATCTCAAATTGATCCTTAAAGATTGTCCTACACGGATAGGTGTGCTACTTTTCTGAGTCACAGCACAGGAGGTAAAATACATCACACAATTGATTCCTTACTGTAATTATAATGAATGAAATCATATTTAAATTCTGACTCATGACCCACTTCCTACTGCTTTTGATTTAGTTTCATCTGGACACCCGCTCACACTGAAAACCCTCAATCATTCATTTGTGTGTAGTCCTGTGTTTCCAGATTTAAACAATACTTCAAAAAAACGATTAATTTTCGTGCAATCTTGTTTCCACGCGCACATGAATAGTTTAATTCCAAAATAAAATGCCCATTCTTTGGAAACAAGCTCATCCTTTAATGCTGATTAAGTCCAGTGAAGCTATTAAAGCTATTAAATAGTCCTGACCTTTGCTCAGAAGACTGGTCTTTATTAGGAGGGAATAATCTCTATGAAATACAGAGCGGTTGAGTTTCTGAGGGAAATTTCATCTTTCATATAATCGCTTTTAATTTCTGACTTCATTCTACTGCAGCCAGTAAGCACATTTTTAACCTTTAGTGTGTCTCCAGAATCGTCCCTCAGAGTCGAGTCGTCTGCTGAAAGATGCTTTCTGTAAACCGTAGTAGCTGTCAGTTATGGAGAGCATTGAGATAATGCCACAACACCTGAAGCCATTTACTTAATCTGCTCTCTCCTGAGTGGGATTGTCTGTCAAACAAAGGGAGCTAGGAGGAAGCCATCTGCGCGAGGGTGAATGCTCAGTATGTGTTTGTGCATGTGTGTCAGATGCCGTCAAGTGTGCATGCCTCTGGAATGAAAGGTAGGTGGTCTGCCTGCTCTTTCTGGAACCAACTATGGCTGAATAAGGTGATGAGATGGGAGGAAATGAGGGGATTTTCGGTTTGCAGGCAGACCTCTCTGCGAGGAAAGGGCTTACAGTAGCAGATTTTTTCAAGGATCTAACATTTTTTTTTTTTTTTTTTTGGAAGTTAAAGGCTGCTCACGCAAGAGCAACACAAGCTTAAATTGGAGGTCCAAGCACATATTTTAGACAGGGATGAGGGTCTGCAAGCAACCTTATCTAGCTGCTCCAGACCTTCATCTCACTCCTACATAGTTAATGAGCAAAAGAGGGAGAGGAAGAATGAAAAACAGCACAGGTCTGGTTTCTGAAGGGCAGGGTGAGATGACATAATACCCATCCCAAAACCCCAGAGAGCCCCTGTGTCATTGACTAGATGGGAATACGAACAAGGTCCTTCTCTGTCCATTAAGAAGTCGATACAGCAGGAGAACATTGTTTGAGACTAATTAATGGGCCCCGCTATTTTTGGGCACTGATGAGCTCTACACATTTCCAAATCACTGGAGAGTCACTTCTTCAGTGTAAAACTACTGGTGATTAAAGTGGCTCACTTACCCAGGCGCTCCTCGTGCAACCACTCCTTCCCTGCATATCTTGCTTTGGAGTCATTTGAACACACTCTCAACATTTGTGTACTTTGGTACATTTCATCTGACTGTTGCGGTGTATTTTTACTCCCTGACTTTGCCTTTGAGAGGACTTGCTCTCACCCCCCGTCTACAGACAGAAGTGAGCGCTGGGAAATGAGAGTGCTCATTAACCTGCTGAACTCTTGACAAAGGAGACAGGTTGAGACAGATATAAGCTGGGAGCTGCCAGAAAGGTAGCAGGGAGCTGTGTGACAGTAGCTTGATTGGAAACCCTTGGTGCAAGAACAGATGTACTCCTGGTATTTCCAGCGCGGAGGCAGAGCTGTACAGTATGTGCAGTGTCCGTATCTGTGTGCAT
The DNA here is from genome assembly GCF_011397635.1 of Epinephelus fuscoguttatus. Taxonomy (NCBI): domain Eukaryota; kingdom Metazoa; phylum Chordata; class Actinopteri; order Perciformes; family Serranidae; genus Epinephelus; species Epinephelus fuscoguttatus. Next base: position 18,806,378 of record NC_064769.1, read on the forward strand.
GTTGTTTTAAAAGTTGATGGAGGATGTCAAGTTGTTAGGGGAATATGTGGAATACGTCCTCGTGATGATATGTTGGAAAAAAAGAAACTGCATGAGATGTTTCAAACAGTTTTTCCTTTTGGATGTTAAAGCAATTCTACTGGGTGAATCTGAAACATTAGAATTTGTAATCCATGTAAGAGACTGACCAGTGAATCAAGGGGAAAGTACGTTTTTTTATTGATTGCATCTATTAAATCTGCTTCAGGAAGGAAGTCATTGAAAAGAAGAGGATATGGGTTCATGGAGGATTTCTAAACCGCCTGCAAATAGAGGCAGTTTTGTATGTAAAATGTATGGCGCAGGAGAGGAAATCATATTTGAAGTTTTCCGTACTGATTTCTTTTTCGTTTTCAAGGCTGTCCAGTAATCTACCTTAACATGCTTGTACTGTATCTGTGTGTTACGCAGTGGATAAAAGCATAAAGTCCAGCCCAGGGCCGCGGCCTTCCTGGGATTAGTTCAGTTTTTCCACAATGCCGCACTTATGTCTCTTTCTTCCTTTTTTTACCCTGTTCCTGTCTCTGCCACCTCCCCTCTCTCTGATGATGTGTCCTGCGAGGATTGTTTTTGGAGGGAAAAGTTAAAGGCTCCTTATTATATATGGTTTCTAAAATATTGTGACTCAGTGCTCAGTAAGACGTCGCCATTTTCCACATATGACACTCCCTTTCCGAGTGATCTGAGCGCCTCTTTAAGAGCGCAGGTAAACGTGAATGTTATTTCTATCATTATTATTCTAACCGGCTTCCCTGTGGCCTGACAGCCGGCTCCTTGGGGGCCACTAACATTACAGCCGTTGCGGTCATTCTATAAACAGGGGCCGTATGCACAATGAGCGCATTGTGTGCAAGGAGCAGTACTTATAAATTACCCCCTGTGATCGCCCTTTGCCAGCGCCCGTGAGCTGGCAATATGACACACGTACAGTGAAGCGATTTTTATGTAATTGAAGGAAATTAAGATTCAGTAACACGCTCCCCGAGGTGCAGGTGAGGGAAGAGGGCAAAGTAAACAGTGTTTACAGTATGGTCCGATGGTGCTGAGTGGGGTCAGAGGTGCGTGCTGGTTGCTAGCTGAGCCACAGACGGAGCGTGCTAGTAAGTGATAATTACTGTGAAAAGTGGCTGCTGAGTTTGCTTCCCTGCTCCACTTGATGTCATTGTTATGATGGCAAAAAATATACATGGAGCTATTTTGGGGCTGGGAACAGTTCTGCAGTCATCTGGTGGATGAGGATATTTGTGATGTGCTGGTGGAGGCAAATACTGTTGCTGTCATTGTAGCCAGGATTCTAGAAATACTGAGGTCATGAGTTCAAACTCAGACACACACGCCTCAGAAAGTTTCGGCCAGCCGACAAAAAAGCCTTTGAAATATTTTGGATTATTTTAGATTTTGACTTCACTGAATCATTTAACTTTTAACTTACATTATCTGTGAATGTCACCTTCCTTCGCTGATGGTCTGTATTCTGTTTCAGATCTTCACCACACTGATATAAGTACAGTGGAGAAAGTCAGATTTCTTGTGTCATATTTGAGTATAATTTAAAGCTACAGCTGGCAAATCGCTTTTTGTCATATTTGAAGAAACCGTCACTATATCCTGGCAGAGGTACATGAGACAGACAATCCTCTGCCTCCTCCTGCTGCTCCTGATGGAATTTGCAAGAATGCAATCATCCAATCAGGGCGGAGGAGTCCAACCAGTGGGCGGTGCTTCATTTTTGTTCACCTGTTTTAACTTGGCGGAGCAAACCTTCTCATTTTACAGCTAAACAGTGCACTTAAATCTGTTTCTGGAAACATTTTAGGTTTAAAATAGGCAATGCCGTGACAGCACTGCCTACAGTTTGACCGCAGATCACAAGCGGTGATTGACAGCTGCGTTTGAGACTCCTGATTGGTTGTATTCATTCATGTGTGGTGAATTCTTGTCATTAGAAACACCACAAGGAGGCAGAGGAACATGATTTTTTTCTCAGATTATCTGTCTCATGTTATACTGTGTCAACAAATACGACACCAACTAAAGCTGTAATATATTTCTCTATCATTCTGTATTTATTTTGTTTATGATAGCAAAATGTGGGTTGTTAAAACCAAAAAACTCCCAGAAACAATACAAAGACCATGACCTTAGTGGTAACAGTGCATCTGATCTTTAGGTGCCTCGTTGCCAGTGCACATGCTCCACATATGCGAGGCTCCCCCAAGCAATTTTAGCGTTTACTCTGTGTATTTATGCTCTCCGACCAGCCGAGGGATGCCTCTTCCAGTAGAGTAAACCTAAAAGCCCCCACCCCACCCATATTTCTTCTCCTAATGAGGTTTCTGTTGGAGGTTCCCTCGCCATTTTCATTTGTCGCTCTCGTATTGTAGGCATTGTGAAACCAGAGCTTTGCAAATGAAACTTGACTTTCTGGGAGTGGAATAATGATTTCAGATTCCTGTGTCATCTCTATCATCGCCCCCCTCCTCCCAGAGAGGCATACGAAAAGACGGGGAAAACAGTTGCAACGGTTAGAGTGAGAAGAGGGTGATCGCAAGGACACAAAAGAGGCAAATGGGACAGAAAGATTAGTGGTGAGGGAGAGGAGGCTGGAGGAGAGACAGAGAGAGAGACAGACAGAGAGAGAGAGAAGGGTGAAAGCGAGATATGCAGCGAGGACGGGGACGGACAGGGGAGGAGAGGAGAGTGTGTCATTAATCACCCTGTGTGACACTCTCAACTACAGGGGAGCTTCACAGTGCAACATTCACTTCTATTAGCAGTCCATTAGCAGAGCCCAGCACAAGTAGCAGCACTTGACAGGCAGTCCTGTGCCAGAATGGCTGACCTGTGTCTCGACACAATGTATACTGCACCACCTAGATAGTGTGTGTGCGCGCGTGTGTGTGTTTGCTAAGAGTTTTTGTGCGAGCAGTGCAAGTCAAAGTGCACCACAGGGCATAAATGACTGTGACACGTTGTGGCAAGTTGTGCTTTTTATGCTTTGGACAGCAAATGAAAATAATTGTATTAAAAGGTCCTGCTTTCAATTACGCCACTGGATGAGATAGGGCATAATGATTGTAAAGATGATGATGGAGGTGGTGGTGGTGGTGGCGGTGACCTGATTTCCTACCTGTGATATCCCCTCTGCCAGAAAATGGCTCTTCAAAGTTGAGATGGCTGATGCATTAGAGGTACAGTCATTTCTCATTCAAAGGCTTGTTGGCCTCTTACTAGCCAAGAGCCCGGTGATTACAGGATCTCAGCCAAGGGGGAAGGGGGTGTGGACCACTGTCCCTGCTCTTGATCTACAGTTCATTTATGATTAGAGATCAGAGCCGACAGTCAGAACATCATGGGTTGGGGGGGGATAGATAGTTGGATAGAGCGGAGGACCAGAGCCAAAGGGGGAGAGCGAAGTGATTACGAGTTAAGTGGCCCTTCCCATGCCATTATAAGCAGCAGGGCTGACAGAGCACATCATGAGTGAATATAAGTACACACTCTACTTCTGCCCTTTAATTTGGCATCATGGCCTCCCCCCCGGTGCTCAACCACTAATGTCCTTCTACATTTTTGTGTTCCTAACAGGAAATCAGTCAAGGACATGACATTCCAAACGCGGGTAATTAGGAGCATGAGTAACTAAAAGATAGTCGGCGGAAGGAACTTTAATCTTGATGGTTGTCACTGCATTTTTTGTATTGCATGTATGACCTTTTACTATGGCTGCTGTGGTAAATGAATATCCCCCATGGTGCTTAAGAGTGGTTGAACAATGCGATTTTATTTTGTTTTTGCAAATTACTTACTGACTATTCATCCAAAGTTTAGTGCTTTTTAAGACAGCTTTATTGTTAAGCTTTCATGAGGTGTATTGTTGCTTTTTAAATGACAAATTTGACACATTTTCAAAACAAATTAAGTGTTTGTTCGTTGTTAAATGCAGAGGAGAGAAGGATAATGAGGCTCTTGTCAATAGCGCAGAATTGAAATATTGCGGTTATAGTAACAGCCCTATCTCATCCTGATCATTTAGTATCTCTCATCTGCTTTTCCTCACGTTTGTTATATAATTGTGTGATAATCGTCACCATAATTTAGCTGATGTAATCATCTGTGGGCACAGCAAAAAACGAATGTCCTGTACTGTTGCCATACATGCTATTCTACCTTGTAAAGAGGATTAGGGTACAAAATAGACAGAGTAGGTGGGGGTGGAGGGGGATTTGAGATGCTGCTGGAATGTTGCTACTCTTATGTATGCACACAGACACTATAAAAAGCTCAAAGTGCTGATGAGCAGTAAAAGGCAGAGTCAGTGGGAATGCTGTTATTTCCCCAATGTCCTCTAAAAGTGTTCCCTGCAGTCTTGGTTCCCCAGCCCAGCATGGAGCATGGAACAGCCTTGCTAGCTACTTCATGGCAAGCACAGTCCCTAACATGGCACAGCAAGATAATAGAAGCCCCGAGTAGGCCGGAAATTTAGGCCAAACATGCCTTGCATGCAGTTTGAAGGTGTGAGATAATCCTGCTTTATCTCAGTTGTTGCATGTTTGCTGGGCCAAAAAGCACTGGTCAGATACTGAGGGCTGCCTTTAAGGAAAAGTTTGACAACTTGGCAAATGTGCTTATTCATTTTTTGAAAGACTTAGATGAGAAGATTGATTCCACTCTGGCATCTGTACACTAAATATGAAGCTACTGCCAAGCCAGGGCTGACCTGAATGCTTCGAAGCTTCAATCGTTACCATGGTAATCGGTGTCCAGATCAGTATTTGAATGCTTTGATTTTTGTTTTTTTTGTTGTTGTTTTTTCTCCACTAAAATGGTGGATGGAAATTGATAGGAGGTGGCAAGTGTCAAACACAAATGAGGCCAGTGTTCTCAGCGCAGTCATCGATCCCAGCTTCAAGCATGAAATTGGCAGTCTGAGGAGGAAAAGGAACAGATGAGACGAAACTGCGGATGGTTATCCACGGCTGCCAACTGTAGTGAAGTGTTTGCTTTGCATGATTGGATGAGGCCTGACCCACGATGTGCAGAGTTAACTTAAAGAAACGTTGCTTATAATAGTCCACCTTCCACCTTCTCATTACATCTTACTATAGTTGGCTTAGAGGCGGATGATTGGTTAGCGGATATGAATTGATTACTATTTGCAGGTAATTATCACTGAAGCTTTGTATTCTGGACAGCCGTACTGCCAGCAGTGGTTAGCTTAGCACAAAGACTGAAAACAGGGGGAAACAGTTAGCCTGGCTCCGTCCTCTAAGTAGTGAGCTTTAGAAGCACTGGTAGTCGAATTTAGTTCTTCCAGAATAATGTTTGTCAGAATTTTGTATTTACTTATAAAAACAGTGACAAAAAGTACTGGAGAAAGTGTAACATGTCATTCTACCTTTAACCAGAAGCACAGCTGATCCCACAGACATCCGCTAATTTAATGAAACTATGCTAATCTAACCTGCTTACCTACATATCTACTGTACGTAAGTCACACACCTTCAAACTGCACATGAAAACACCATCCACTTTGTTGTTAGGCAAAGATTCTACATAAAACAAACCAGTAGAAATTAAGACATCATCGCTGTGATAGATGATGACATCATTCAAAGACTGCTCTTAAAAAGAGTCCTGAGCTCTAATATCTTCATCTCAGGGTGCTCTTTCAATCCTCCGCTCTGCCGCCGTCGGGGCACCTTTGATGTTAAAACCAGGCTATATGTTCAGGTCTGATGAGAAGGGGCGAACGTATCACTGAGGCGGTAATGAGTGAGATGATATCAATGGTGACTCATAACACCTGAGTCACACTAGCAGCGTGGAGGCTTTGGCAATCACCTGAATTTTCACGTTTCTATGGAAATCCAGCCTGCTCTCAAGAATGGGAATCCAGCTGCTATCTTTCCCCTCTGTTCTGACTCTGATTGACAAAGCTAAACCCTTAATCCTGGCTTTGCCCTGTCTTGTGCTCCGAGCCGGAGCCTCACGAGTGGAATGGGACTAAAGCAAATATATAAAAGCCCTCGTGAAGAATAGGAACAGTATTCATCTGTAATAAGTCATTTGCCAAGCTGGCGTGTATTTTGTCAGACCCTCAAGCGGATACATCCATATACTTATTTTATGTACCTGCAGACTGAAACGTTTACTTCATTTTGTTGTTGAATGTGTCACATCTCGGCATTGTGAAGAGCGGTGGTGGTTTCCAGACACTGCACTAATGTCTGGTTGGGGAGGGTTGTGGTCTATGTATGTCAGCAGAACAGAGAGAGGGATAAGGAGGGAGCGAGGGGGGGAGGTATGGGACCACTGGTCCCGGCTGAAACATGAGAGCAGGAGACCCACGCTCCCCATTTCCTGTCTCCACTTTATCAGCATCTTGCTCTCTGTTATTTCTGTGCTCTTAAAGCATCCGATGAAAGCCTTGCCACAGATAAATGTTTGTGCCTCCTTGTTTTTTATGGGGCTCAAATGAGGGACTTTATCCGCCCGCCCCCCCCCCCCCCCCCCGCCCTTCATTCTCTCTTTTTCTGCTGTGTCTGCTTTGAGATGCCACAAGAGAAGTTATAGCCTCTGGTTTACATTACGGTTCCTTTGAGATGGGCTTGGGAAGCCTAAAAGGACAATGCTTGTTCTTGTTCTTCTGAAGGAATACATTTTTACAAGGCATTAGGGAAAGGGCATGAGAAAGGCACATTATTTGACTACAGAACAACACATTTGTGCTTACTTTGTAGAAAAATAATTATTTCCACCTATAGATTCATTTAGATCTGGGGAATGAGAGGTAATATTCTTCTGAAAGGAAACTCATACTCATGTCCTTAACAGTCTACACCCTTTCACCTCTTATCACCTTGCACAATATTTTCCTTCAAACTCACATAATTCAGTCTGCTGCTGTTTTCTTAGCTTTCTGTATGAGCACAGTGTTGTGTATGCACGAGCGCATGTTCTTGTTTGTCCGCATATGGTGGCACAGTGTGTGCACGCACGCGCGCGTGTGTTTATTCAATAATAACAGAGTCCGAGAAAGTCTGTTTCAGATAAATCTGTGTGAATACCAGACCATTCATCCCCAGGAAATCAATCTTTCTCATAATTCCCCTCATTTTTCTTCCATCTGTTATCTACAGAGCTGCCAAACAGACTTTTAAACAGAGCAGACCATTACCAGAGGGCAGAATTAAATGTGTGTCAGAATGCCAGCCTGTAAAGTTGTTGTTTTTACTGAGTTAAATGAGGTGCTAAATTAAAGCTTCACAATTGGTATGCACTGTTGTATGATTAAACCCCACACACACACACACACACACACACACACACACACTCCATGCACTCCTGTCGACAAGAGCAGCGAAAAGTCCAAATGTGTGCAAAGAGTCAGAGATGTTTTTTAAAAAATGATGCTGTCGAAATCATGCTTGAGTGTTGAAAGCACGTGATGAATGGGTGTTTGTGTCTGTTTTTGTGTAATTACACTGAACAAGTCTCAACAAACACTGTGGAATTCATCACCAGTATCTCAGAAAACATTTAGTTTCCGCAGTCAGGTCTGAAAGCAAAAGAAGACTTTAAAAGCGCAGTTAACCATCATCACTACTGCCAAACACCCACCAACCAGAACACCCCACTGCGTGACCTCTTTTCTTTATTTTGGGCTTTTGTTACTGTGAGTCCAGTAATGGTTTGCAACTCCAGATTGCTGTTGGGTGTCAGCACTTTCCTGTGTTTGTACAGCGTGTGTTTGTGTGTGTGTGTGTGTGTGTGTGTGTGCCATATCTCCACGATCAGTCCCTGGTGACCTAAGTACTGGCAGACAGTGTTTAACTGGGGCAGGCTCAATGGGTCTCATTTAAATGGGGCCCAGACAGAAGCCCCACGGTGAAGGGTTACTTTATGACTCTTAACATGTAAAGCACACTGTCGAAGCTGCTACAATTTGTGTGCTCGCCCGAGAAGTCAAACTGTACAGTATTCTTCTTCTTCGTTCTTTGAGAATCTGTCAGGGAACCAAAAGGCGCTGCTAACGCTTAAAATCTGCCAAATTAGGGGGTTCCACGTGGAGAATAAGTGGCTGTGTTGTCTTTGAATTGTGTGCATTCTTCAGTTAATGAATACTATGGAGATGAGGTTGATTATGACAGAAAGCAGGCTGTGAGGCTCCGAAAGTTCACCGCTGTAAATGTCAGAATTATTAATGAGCTCAATGTGTCAGCCCCTGCTTGTCCTACATGATGTTCGAACATAAAAGGATTGAGCAAAGTCGAAGTCACATTCACAAAATTTCTGCAGTACAGTGCATGCGTGCCATCGTCGGCTGAAACAGTGCTCGCTTTAATACACTGGGAATTATGTACTGTACAATGAATGCAAATCTTCCAAGTTGTAAAAAAGGATTGGCAGCAGAGGAGAGCTTCCAGCTGTGCATTTGCCCCTTTCAAGGAGCTAACCAAACAGTAGGCAGAAGGTGAATAATGGATGTTGTTGTGATGAATGCTCTGAAATGCAGAGAGAAAGAGGGGAAAAAACGCAGGAGTTTTTTCCTAAACCAGGTCAAATGTCTGAATTGGCTCTATTTTGTATACAGATGAGTATTCTTGCTGGAAATTCCCACAGTAAACACAGCTCCTGTTTGCTGTTTAACATCCACAGGCTCCCAATTCGTTCGGGCATGGAACCCAAAATATTGGTACAGACATTTACCGTTGTATTTAAGCTGCTATCGGGCCTCACTGTGATGCCTACAGATTAGCATAAACCCTCAGTACTGGTGTTAATTTTGGCAGCCATTTTAGATATTGTCTTAGTCTTCGGATAAAAATGCTTATTAGTTTAAGTCCTACTATCCGTCATAGTTTTTAGTCATGGGCAGATTATGGGACAACAGGCCTCTGGGCACAGATATGATAAAGGCCCCACCACTTCTACTGTAGGGGCTGACATACAGACTTTGTGGTGGTTTAACCTCTGTTTTTGAGGTGATTTTGTGTATCTTAGAGGTCTTTTTATGTCGTTTTTGGTCATTTTGTGTCTCTTTGAGGTTATATTCATTGTATTTTGTGTTTCTTTGCAGTTCTTTTGTGTCTTTTTTGGTCATTTTGAGTCTCCTCCTGGGCGGTACATTTTAATTTACTTGACTTTTTGAGGGCCAGAATGGCCGCTTACACTTTTGGCTCCTGGACCTGTGTCCTGTAAACCTATTCAGTAATCCCTCCATGATTTTAGTCTATTTTTAAGGCAACGACAATTCAAAATGTTTTAGTCCTGTTATACGCAGAAGTCATTTCATATCTTTGTCATATCTTTAAACTAATTCAATTAAGCTAATGTATGCATCGAAAATTGGAACTAAGGTCCCAGGATGTATTCATTTACACATTCTTTTCAACACCCCAAAATAATTTCCACACATTTACAAACTTGCACTTCTCCAGCATATTATTTTTTACAGGTTTAAAGGATGATTTACAGGCACACACTTACTTATTTTAAAAAGCTCAATATATTAAACCATAAATAACTAATTTAGGGGAACTAGACAACTATTTGTTGACCTGTTGATCTCACTGTCAAGAAGCAGAAAAAAAACTTTATTTCAGCCTGAATTCTTTCTAAACCTGCAACAAACCTGTCTCAATGGTTAAGAAATGACGCTAACTGCTAACAGCCATCGCTGCAACCAAGAGTCTCCACAAATCCATTCAAAAGCTCTGCTGTCCATAGTCACACACACACACTGCTGCTTATTTACTGCAGAATTACAGCTCAAAACTTGCACTAATGTTGGACAATGCTCCGGTGTGAGTGTTTTGCAGGCTAGCACAACATCCTGGCTCCGACTATTTGCTGGTCTTTACCAATGCCACTAAATAGGTGCTCGGATGTCATGCTGTCTGATAGCCCATCATTAACATTTCAGTTTCTGTCTTTTCATGAAAAGAAAATGTACATTTTGTCATAGTTTTTATTATTAAAGATCTATTTTTAGCTCTGTTTCATTGTAGTCATGGGACAGAGGTTGTTGATGAATGTTTTTCGTCGTAGTTTTCATTAACAAAATTAACTATGCTCAGTAAAATCACAGCATGAAAGATCAGTGTCTACAAATATTGTACAAATACCATTTCAGACTACCTGATACATTTTTAATGGCTAGTACTTCTACTACCATTGTTAGTAGGGATCACAATGGATTATTTGTGCAGATGTGCCATTTTTATGAGTGTTATCATGACTTTATTAGGGTTTGCCGACCTACGTATCAGTGTGGTTGGGAGTAATAGTGGAAGGTTTTGTTGAACTGCTCTCCCTCAAGTCAAGTTAATGGAGAAATGAGATCTGAGTTTGGAAAAAATGACCAAGCTTAGTAAGATGACAGGCTTGTTTCTCTAATTCCAGACCTCAATAAACTATGACCCCATACAGTACACCAGCTGCACTGGAGTCAGCACACCAACTGTAAACCGATACACCATAATGGCTTGCTGCAGATATGCTCGAGCATGTGCAGCGGAAACCGATAATTCAGTGGTGACACACTATGCATAGGGGTTCCCATGGTTTTTAGGCTGACGTGAGGTAAGCTGATCTGTCAGGTAAAAGCAAAGGGAGGGGGGGGGTTACACTGGAGAGACAAGGAGGGGGGGAGGCAACGCAGGGTAACCTCTGCTGTGTAAAGGAAGGAGCAGTGCGCTGGTAAATCATACCTCCTGATGAGTTTCCTTCAGTAGCTGCTTGTTTAAATCCTACTGCACACATTCCTTACCCATTTAGAAAGCTGCACATTACTAAATCATGGTATTTTTGTTTTTACAAGTCTGCAAAGGCTTACTAGCTTTCTGCTTTAGCCACCTTTTTTTTTTTTTTGTTATCGCTGTTTTTCCATGCCAAATGTTTTATTTAGCAGCCTGCTCTAGCCTGAGACCTCGCCAACAAAAGCAATGATAGCGGCCAAAGGAAGAGTCGGAGAGGAGGAGCTGGAGACAAAGGAATGAAATGAGACCGAGATAGTATAGCCACTCCTAAGCTGTGTGGCTTTTACCCACAGGATGAACAGGCCGAGAGCATCCAGGATTCAGGCACATTAACCCACAGCTATTGTGGGCTGCTTTGTGTGGCTTTTTTGTTCATGGAAAAGAGGCAAAAATCTGGTAAACAAACACAACAATGTTGAACAAACCAATGTGTTGTAAGGATCGGGCAGCTTTGAGCAAACTCACATACATGTTTTCCACCCCCCTGCAATTTCTTGGGAAATTTGACGGGGTAATCTGAGCCTTATTGTGTTGCTTCTCTGTGGAACACCAGATACCAGTGCAACCTGGTTTGGGTTTTGACTGCCATTTTTCTTGTTGGCAGTTGTTTCCACAGTGATTGAATTTGAGGGCGAGTGGCATGAGAAATCCAAGCTGGAATATTTACACTGCAGCTTCCATTTTTGGTTCTTTTGCCGAAGTTTGTTTTAATAAGAGCTTGAGAGAATGCAGTATACTGTCAGAGGAATTTTCGAATGGGCATGTCAAATCCAAGGAGTGTCAGCGGTCACTCTGTTAACACGCTGCTCCGTCTGAAGCCGGCGGTCATGGAGTCAAATGGATTGGTCAAAGCAGTTCCGACACACATGGGCCACGTAACAAGGGGCGGACGAGTGGGAGGACAAAAGTGATCAGCGCTTTGATGGATGTGTCACAACGAGGGGATGTAGCTGTCTAACATCTATCAGTGGTTAAAGGTTTTCTCTGCTCAGCCTGTCACATCCAACTTTACTCTTCATTTCTACTCTTCATTCCCTTTGGCTCTCTTCTCTTACCAGAAGAAGCTGGGTGTCGGATGAGGAAAAAAATACTGTCAGAGCCTACAAAGAGAGTTTTTGTAAAGGTTTACAAGATTATTTGTTGCTGCGCGGCCCCGGTTACGCGCAGATAAACTATGTCCTTTGTATCCGGGTGGTCTCTCGGGAGTGAAGCAGACACTTTAATTCAATCAGCTGCAAACAGCAATAATGCCCCCCCCCCCCCCTCCTAAAACTCACTCATCTCACTTCAGTGATACAATTACGAGCTGAGCTGCATTGGCCATCTTGTTGTGATTATATGTGTTTACATGGGAGGGAGGTGTTTACTGAGGAAATTGCGGCCCTGTCCTGCTGCCCATTTAGCTACTGGAGAAAAAGAGCTGCTGTGAGATTTAATTTATTTATCGTCTCTGAAACAGAGTTATAATTATTCTCTAACTAGCATTACGACTGTGTCTTTCTGAGTCCCGGTCCCTCGAGACGAGTGGCTCCAGCTTGAGCGAAAAACAACTATAATGTTTCTGCATAGATGGGATGAATGAATGTGTTTGTGCGAGGACGGATGTATAGCATGTACTCTTTTCTTTTCATAAATAATGCTTTGTAAAACAATAGAAATATGGGCCATATGCAGATTTGTGTTTAATCCACAGTATATTGAAAATTTTAAACCCACCATAGCTTTTTCTTGTTCTCAAGAATACAGCTAAATCTATGTCATTCTGACTTATTTATCTATTTCATATAATATGCACTCTTACTCTAGTTATATTTCGTGAAGCCTAATCTCTGAAAAGAGATTGCCCTGAAGGAGAAGATTTAAAATTTTAACAAAATACCACTTACATATGTAAAAGGAAAGTCCAATTAGAGTACTTACTGTGATTTTATATAAATGAAAGTATGAATAAAACCAGCTATCACAAGTAATGCACCGGAATTTGTACGTAACCCATATAATCATGAGCCAGTACTTCATGTACAACCCTTGTAATCAGGAAGGCGGTGATCCCATAACCCATGTGCTGATGGGAGTAAAGCAGAAAGTAGTATGAAGACCAAAAGTCTGTTAGGAGGAAGGTTTGGGTGGTGGATGGGTCACATTACCGAGACTTCCCCTCAGGACTTTCTCCAGGAAACTAGTGTTTAGAACTTTGTGAAACCACATAAACTTTGGTTTATTTTCTTAGGTACGTCGTCACCATGATCCTTCTCTTAAACCTAACCTACGTAACTTTGCTTTCGCAAACCTAAAGGCACACAACTATAGCCCTTTTTAAATAGGAATTGTGCAAATTTGCAGGAAAGCCCAATCAGTCTTTTTTCAGCATTGGCAGTATAAAACCAAAATCGAGGAGTGCAGCAAAATAACGTCTGCCTACTTTTGTTTATACAGAATGCGCCTTTTTCGGGGCAATGGGGGGCGTGAGCAAGTAACAGCGCGTGGCGTAACCAGTGACGTGGGAGGGAAGTTAGCTAGTCAGTCCTTCTGCGATTCTCTCGTAAGTTGGTCCTGTCATCTTACGATTAATGGCCTCTTCGTTTGCGAGGGCAAGGAGGGTACGCAATTCTTTGTGTCCCCAGTTGCTCATCTTTATTGTAGTGTCTGTCAGGTTTGCGTTTCCCTCTTGCTACTAGCTGCTCATTCCTCCTATCAGCTGTTTCCTGTTTATCCGCCGCCAGTGGGTCGCATGTGCGACGTCATCAACAGCTCCGCCCACAAGTCTTCAACAGCCCCTCCCGTGGCAGAAGTGCGCCTCGTTCTTTTTAAACCAAAAAGGTTCCGCCAATACGTTTGGAAGTACGACCCAACACTCGCCAAAAATCTGGCAGTGTAAAAGGGGCTTATGTTTCTTTTCCTAAACCTAACACATTAACTTTACTTGCCTAAGTACATAACTTTACACTCAGTATGCAATGGGCGCTAATTCGTTAGATATGATACAAACTGTCGTATAAAGGTTTGCTGCCTTTTAAATCGCACAATGCAATCCATAAAGAAGAGTAAAAGGGGGCAAGTAGTTTTTCAGTAATTGCATCCACAATCAGTCTCTTAAATTGCACGAGACTTTTCAAAAGAGCAAATCAAATCATTTGTCCTCCATTTCATATTTCTAAGTACCCATCCACCAGCGGCCATGTATCGTCCCATTACTGCGGCATCCCCGTGATAACATTGCCTCACTAATCTTACTGATGGTCACATTGCCTTTTCAGGCCCCAGCACTCTGTTTTATTGGTGGAGCATTATGCACAGTGTTTTGACCATTGTTTACTCCACAACATGCCACTTGTTATCTTCCACAGCAAATGGCCATGTCTTTACCAATCACGTCTGGCTTTTGTCTACTGTCCCTTTTTCCACTGGATGAGTAGCCATTTAGTGCAAGGGTCAGGGTTGTAATTGACAGCTACCACTAAACAAATCTGCCCGGCTCGGCGGTAGACCAACCCCACCTCCCGTCCCCTCCCGCCACTCTAATCTAACTAATGCACCCGTGTGTGTGCTGGAAAGTGAATTAAGCATAGAAAACTCAATACCTGATCCATCTGACAGAGCTGCCCGCGTGCACATTAGCAGTTTCTCTGCAGCCTCTGTAATTGTATTACACAAGTTGGCCGCTCTAACGATCAGGCCTTACACACACTTACACACTTATACACACTCTCCCTGTTGTCGTTAATCGCTGCCTTCGCTGGCCCCGGAGGCGTGCAGCAGGCCAAGAACAGAGCGATCGAGAAGGAGGATGATGAGGCGAGTAGTTCAGCCCTCCCTCAAGGCTGACATGAAATGAAATCACGGTCTGTGTCTATGTGTGTGTGTGTGTTCTGAAATTGGTACATTGCGCAGCGTCTTCTTCTTTTTGTTTTAAAAGTTCTGTTGTGTTGGACTCTCTGTATCTGTCTCTTTGCCTTCTAATCAGTGCCTTTCTGGGCGCTCCTGCTGTGTGGCCCCGTTTCTGTCTCTGCCTTTCGCATATCGCACCGCCTGCTATCTGCGTACTATCAGCAGTCCTACCCCTTGCCAGAGACCACAGCATGATAAAATGAGCTTACACTCTCCTACTCCTCCTCCACTAATCTCCCTTGACCTATGCAGACCTATGCAAGGTTAGAAAATATATCTCTGTGAAGTATTCTCATATTAGGCAGCAGATAAGTGGGTGTAGATGTAATGAACAATATATTTGATCTTTTGGTGTAGTAAACACATACCCGTGGCCCTCAAAGACTTCACTGGACTTCATCTGTGAGAGGGGTGGGAGATAGGGAGGAGAACAAAAGGACTGCGAGGGTGATTAAAGGGGTTGTTGTGTTGATTTGCTGTGTGTTGCCATGCAAGCAACCATTTTCTCTGGCCTCACTAATGGAGACTTCAGTCTGAATCCAGGGAGAAGCTCTTTAAAATTTTATTCCTTCTAACAGGCTGATTTATAATGATGAGCCCCAGACTCTTCCTACCGCAGCAGGACATCACAAAGAGTCCTGGGAAGCGGGGGAACTATATATAGCGAGACCATGGAGGGACTTGCTACAGGCATGGGAGAATCCAGGAGATAGATGGTGAAAGATGACCTCCCCGCAAAGCCCAGCCCAAGGCTGACGGTGTGTAGATGCACTGTGTTGTCTGAAAGACCTCCGTGACCTCTGTATAACCACTAAGGTCACCCCCACCCTATTCCCAGCTCCCAGGGTCTGGTGATACCTGCCAGATGACACCCCATGATCCTATGCCTGGGAAGAGCACCAGTTTGTGTGTGTGTATGTGTGTGTGTGTGTGTATGTGTGCATGTGTAAAAATCCCTCTGGGAGGACTTGTCAGAGAGTAGGTCATCAGATATGTCCGTGTGTGTGTGTGTGTGTGTGTGTGTGTGTGTGTGTGTGTGTGTTCACCTCCATGTGTGTGCATGCTATGGTTTGTGTGTGTTTGTGGGTGCGCATGTAACAGGGGAGGAAGAGGGAAGAGCTGGGATGGGCAGCTTTATCATGCTTATCTGAAAGGTCACTCTGTCATTGTCGGACTGCACTTTCCAGAACCTCCCTGTGGTCACCACAAGTCACACTGATCCTGGAGAGACAGAGGAGGGATAGGGTTGAAAGAGATTAGAGTTAGCCTGGAAATGTTGCACCAGTTTGAGGAAAAGTTGGCAAAAGAAAATGCAAATTGAGGTGCAAAGTTATATTCTCAAAATGGCACCTTTAACTGATCGGCAGGGGCGTTTTAAGACATCGGAGGCTTAGCCTGGACCTCTGTAGAGTGGTTTCTCCTCCGGGATTTGTTTTATCTATTTTTATGAACAAGCTCTTTTTTATGCACTCTGGCATCTTATTCACCCTTAAAACACATTTTTTTAAATTTTATTCTCCAGATAGATTTTGAATTGTGTCTTTAAAAGTATTACTAGTTGTTGGTAATTAGTACTGAGTAGAAACAAATATTTTGCAACTGCTATCGTTAAAATTCAGAGAATTTTGAGGTGCTTGAACTTGAGTATTTCCTTTTTCTGCTAATTTTTACTTCTGCTCCACTACATCACAGAGGGAAACATTGTACTTTTTAACTCCACTACATTTATTTGTCTGCTTTAGTTACTTTGAAAACTTTAAGATTAAGAATACAAAATATAATTAACTAATAATTTATGATGCATAGTTTAGATTAAACTTCCCAGCAGTATATAAAGCATTTAAAATGAGTTCCACATTTACCAGCTACTACATTCAAGTGATTACAGGTCCACCCTCTCTCCAGCACCCGATCACACTGCTTGAATAACAAAGAGGACACAAACCTTGTGTTTCTGATCAACAATATCATTATTTTTCAAGGGCTTTAATGCATGAACAAAATGACACATTATTAGATCCAGTGCTTTTTATATTATTATTCTTGTAAGGCCTATTTATATTTTTTTTAAAAATATACATACAGCCAATTTAGATGTGGGGCTATACACAAAACATTTGGAGCTGAAGCTTCAGATGCCCAGGCCTAAGAGCACCGCTGCCGATCTGTTCCTCTTCTGTGACTTGTATTTCTTGATATTTCATTGTGTTTTCCCTCCTAATAAGGCATTTATGAAACTAGAAGCAAGTGCCACAAAATAATTTGTTCTTTTTATTTGTGATTTATTCGATTTTTTTTTTAACATTTCCATTTAGATGTTCAAGTACAACAAAAATAAAGTTTGTCACACCAAAGAAAAATGTGTTATTAGCCATCCAGCCAAATTTGAATGATTAAAAAATCACCAAGAATATAAAATTAGGTTTCAAAGTCATGAAAAAATAAGCAGTATTCTCTGTTCTGAAATGCTGGGGCTGTGTCTGCTAAAGGAGCTGACATGCTACTGATAAGGGCTCTAACGATTTTGTTGATAAGTGGGGGAGGGGTTATGTTGAGGATCCAGTGCATCTTAGAGCCATGATTTCAAAAAAATCTTGACACAAAAACAGTGAAAAACAGTTTGGTCTAACTCCACAATGCAGCACTATGTCAATCAGTCTTTTCACATGCTTTCAACAAGTATTTTCTAACATGTATGATGTGATATGAAAGAAATCTCTGATTTGACTTGACAGTGTGAGCAAAAACAGGTCGGTAAAAATCCACCTACAGTAGTGAAAATGAGCAAAAGTGAAAAGAATTTAGGGAATAATGTTAAAACAAGTGTGAGCCTCTGAAGGGGTTAATTACGTTTGGAAGCACAATTATCACTGGAGTGAAAAAGGTGTAGAGGTAGGGACTCGTCCTCCTGTGTCTACTGTGCACAAGCCAAATCTCTAAGCAACACTAATCCTACTGGTTCTGCTGGTTATCCCTCCTCCTCCCCATCATCCCCCAGCAGGTATTCCCTCACTGCCAAACTTCCTTCCCTGACACCCGTCCCCTGTTTTTCCCACCTCATCCCCTCCTCACCCGCCTCTCTCCTCTAGCGCTCTGTTTGTTTTCACTGTTGTGTCTCAGTGACATTAGCCACAGTAATCCAATTGAAAGCTCCTCAGACCCGGAGCCGGGTTCTGTGGGGTTGAGACGTTTCCATGGGGATCGCATGGATTCCTAATTAAGCTCATTAAAGCTCGTTATTAAAGCTCGTTAAATCTCACCCTGACACGGTGGCGCAGCTCCTGGTGTCTAACTTTACTAATTCATACGCCAACACCCCCGCACACACTCAGAAGCGTGCACACTCACACACAGAAGTCACCAGTATAATGCAATTTGGTGGGTGTAATTAAAGCTCTCAATAAGCCCTGCAGTTTCCCCTAATCCTTGGTTTGAACGGAATGGAAGAATTTTGCAAACAATATCATTTACATACCCAAACAGCCATGTGTGTTTGTGCAGAGTTGATGTGAGGTTACTGTAAGTGGGAATTTTAAAAAGAAAAAAAAACCAGTATAACAGCTCCCTAATGTTAGCGGAGGCAACACATCATTCAGAAGTGTATGTTTGCACCATGGGAGATATTTCAGTCAAGTGGAAGTCAGGGGTGTAAGGAATGCCTTACTTTACTTTTCACTCACACACACACTGAATCATGTTACTGTGTGCCCCTTGACCTCGCTCTGAGTTTACACGTCAATTCCAAATATTGTTCTTTGGCTGTGAGGGGGAACAGTAAACCATGATGTTTTTTGGGGTCTTCAGGGGCCTGAGTGGAACAGTGCGTAAGTGTATATATGTGTGTGTGTGTGTGTGTGTGTGTGTGGAGAGAAAGGCAGAGCGTGAGAGGCTCCTCTCCCAACCTGAATCAGCCTTTTGATGCTGACTGGCCTTGACATCAACAATGTGGCCTTTCACAGCCCTCACCCACTTCTGAGGAGCTTACCAAGAACACACACGTCTCCAGTCTTTCTCTCTCTGTCACTCTCTCTTCAGTTTGCAGCATGTTTTTTTTGTAGCTTTTTGTGCCCATTCACAAAGAAAATGGCACTTTAGCTGGAAAGAGAAGAAAGCGTGAAAGGAAGAGGAGGAAGATGTTACATGGATTGAGTCAAAAAATTGAGAGCATCAGATTCAGCGAGAGACGGTCGTTCTGCATTTTCCCAGCAGAGCCAATGAAGCTCAAAGATCTTGTTAAGTCCTCTGCAGAAATTACATTGTAAACACTAGAGAAATGAAAGGATATTGAGCTGAGCGTAGTGAAGAGTGGAATCGGTCAGGGCCAGAGGGACACATAAGACAGCAGATTTCTTAAGTGCCCCCTTACACTTCTTTTTTTTTTGTTTTTTTATTCCTTCCCGTAAAATCTTCCCGTCTTTTGCTCGTCATTATTTTGACATGAAAGGGATCTCAGCCCTTAAGAGTCTTTTTTAACGTATCCTGTGTCACAATGGCTGTGGTTAAACAGTCAGTCCGCAAATGAAGTCCATTCCAGATGAAAGTTGAAACACTCAAAGGGAGGTTCTGAAGTACGGCCTGCCGAGGGACATCCATCATTGACATCACTGCTAATTTTGGTGACATACTCAGCAAAACATGCCCAGCTGTGTGTGAAAGAAATACATGAACTCAGTGTTTCCATGTGACTTTTTTTTCCTTCTTTTTACTCCATACTTTTCAACAGCTTACAAAAGCAGACGCTTATATCAAACATGTGTTTCTTTAGGGCTCCATGTGTGAAAAGAATTGACTGTGATTGCGCTGACAAATGATGTTTCCAGTTGTGCGTCAGGCCTGGTGGAACATAAATTCTCTGAACTTAATCTTTGTTTACACAAGGCATGCTCTGATGGACCTGTTAGCATTAATTAGCATTAGCCCTCCAATAATGCCGCCACATTAAGCTGCTGCGGGCAGCGAGACATTTAAAGAGGTTGATACAACTTGACAGAGGTGAAGATCTGTCCCCAGGGTTGTGGCCCTCTGCGCGCTATAATGAGATAATATGAGAGTGCAATGATGACACTGACCTCGGGTGGGTGCTTCCTAATCATACACTAGTTCAGTAAATGGAGATAGTACAATTTAATGTATAAAAAAAAGACAGAGAAACTCCTTCCAGGTTTTTGTTTCCACTAGCATCTCTTCAAAACCAGCAAAATTCTAGTGGTTAGGACATTAACTCTGTCTCCACTGACGCTCTCGAGTTAAACACATCTCACAGGGCATGCTATTTCCTGAAGATGAATAGTACTCTGTGATGAGGAGAGCTAAATGCATCCAGTCATTTCTCCTGGAGCATGAGTCTGTGTTTAGGTGATGGGTCGAGCTGAGGATGTGGGCAGTCACAGTATGGCCGCTTCGGTGCCTCACTGCCTGCTTCCTCGGTCTCTTCGCCACGTGGACACTGGGCCATTAAAGCCGTTGTTTGTCTTTTTCCCCTCAATGAATGACTTGTGTGGTCAAGCCTCAGCCAAATGACTAACCTAAAGATAACTGGAGCCTGATGAGGAGTTGTGCCTATTGATCTGGAGTTCAGAGACAAGGCTCTTCTTCTGATACAGAACTTTTACTTCTTCTCGATGACCCTCTGTTATAAAAACCAGGCTATGCCACCCTAGCTGCCTTTAAAGATATACTGTGCTGGATTTTCTTAAAAAACAATGTATAGACTCACAAAGATGTACATTTCGTCTCAACATTGGAGGGGACACATGAAACAGTGGGTTTGGGGAGGTTATGTGCCAGAAAGTTTTAATTATTTCACCAAATTTCCTGCATTTCGGTGAAATTTTATGCACTGATTTGTGCATTTTCTGCATCAGTCTATGATGTAAAGGCTTGATTTGATCAAAGTAAAACTCCTACTTTCATGTTTCTATTGGGAGGACAAATGCACATGTTCTAAAAATTGAGGGGAAGCGTCCCCCCCGAAATTTACACCTATGTAGACCCATACAGAACTTAACCCTCCAGAGCTAACCCCCTGTGCACCCACAACGCTCAGGTGAGGTTGTTGCTTTATAAAACGGTACAGACCAGGTGCCAGACTGTAAGCAGCAGACATCCAAGATACAAAGCGCCAAGAAAAAAGGAAATGTAGCGAGGTGAAACGCCAAACAAGATTGAATCTGGGGTTGGCTTTTACTTTCACTTCTGCTAGCGAGTGTGTTTACAGACAGTAACCGGCAATCCTGCATAGTATACCTTTAATGATATCCATATCTCATGCCAGTTGCCTTGTTTTTGTATTGTTATGCACTTTGAAAATTGAGAGGGAGAAATAGATCTTGCTTATATCCCTTAAATATAGGAGGTTCAGTGTAGAGTCACATTTTTTGGGCATTTGGGAGTGAATTTAAATCCGATTTTTACATGTCTGAAAGCATTTGCCAGCTCTGATTATAAACAAAACATTTCCAGAATGTCATTAAATGCAGTTCTTGCTACTGTTGCAGCAGTTTATGAAACACACTCTATATTATATTTATAAATATTCAAGTTATGTCACCAAGGTACATAAAAAGTTTGAATTTTCCAGTGTATAATCAATTAGTGCCAGTGTGATTATAGTTAAAGCAGCCATTCCCCACTTAGAGTACAGTGATTACAGTAATGGCTACAGTGGACATACAGTCCTTCTGCTGCCCACTGATGATTTAGGGAATCTTGTTTTCTCAGCCTGTAAGCACCAGGTCAAGTCAGCTGCTGTCAGGGAGCCTTTAAGCTCCACCCAGCTGCTGCCTGCCAGCATCCACAGCTTCAGTGGTCAAAGGCTCATATTCCAGTCTTTCTGACTGGGGTGGTTTGCTTTGATAGTCAGGCCTGTTTACCGCTCCATGTCCTGGGGGCTAACTGGGCTCAGATCACCCTCAAATGAACTGAGCAGTGAGGGAAATATTCAACACAGCTGTGCTTACTCTAAGGGCCGGGGCCAGGAGAGACATGCTGCTACGCTTTCAGGTACAGGGCAGGTCTCGCCTCTGAAGCTGTCTTCAGAGAGCCTGTTTGCATTTATAAAAATGTTTGCTTGGATACGAAAATAAAGATTTTCCCCGATGGCGAGGGATGGGAACGTAAAGAGAGAAAGTAAGCTGGATGGAGATAAAAGATTTTTTTTTAACAGGTAGGAAAGCAGCTAACCCAGCGGCTGCTAGGGAATATAGCAGCAACTCCACAGCAAATCAAAGGTAGTGGTAGTCTGAAGACTCTAGCGGGCAAACTATCCTTGAGTAAATCTAGTGAGTCTCTCCCTAGAAGCTCAGATTAAGAAAAATGGTTTTGTGGATGTCGATACTGTACTTATTTTTTTTTTCCTCAGCCATATGTCTTACGCAGGCTTGATGCTCAATCCCAGCTGAATAACAGTCCCTCATCCTGGATGTCTTCTTTCACTTTAAGATCCATGTGTGATGGGGAAACATTCAGTTTCTGCTCTTTCCTCACTCTGTCAAGATTTCTCACAGCCAGCTTTGTTGCTTTGACCAATTTACCATTTCTCTGTGCCTGCACAACACACCCAAGGCTGGCAGCAGCTATATGAGTGGCACAGGGAGACTGCCGTGTAATGAATAGAGGGCATGGCTAGCTATTTGGCAGGAGAGGAAGGGAGGGGATCGCATATGCTGTTAACTTGGGTAGAGTCAAAAATTATGTCAGGTAGTATGGAAACAGCTTTGGCCTGCCAATAATCAACGCTCATCATGTTTGCTGAACAGCTCTGGTTCAGTGTTAAACTGCCCGCTGTGGGGCAGTTGTCACTCATGTGTATGTGCTGTATGACCATGTGTAGCCTGCTCCATTTACAAACCTATTCTTCATTTATGAGTGTGGCCTTGCAGATTAATGCATATGCCTTCTGATGTTTGTTTGCCCACTTAGGAAATGATAATGTGGCTTCGCATTGTGCCTCCTCTTTTCCCTCGTTATGTCTCACACACACACACAAACCGTAACATGTTATGCCAAATGCAAAAATATACCATACACAATGTAATTTATGCACCTACAATAGTAGACAAGAGGCTTATGTCAGCTTCTGGTGCACATTATGCTCTTGAGTTACCACCATGATATATTTACATGATTTATATTTTGTCTAATTAATGCAAAACACGTTAACAAATGCAAATGTTCTGAATTGGATTTCTTCCATTTTTTTTCTGAGCTTTCCAAAATGAACGTACCGCCTAGCAGAATATGGAACAACTGTTGTCAAGAGAAGTGGAAAGTCATGAGCAAGCAGTGAGCAAAAACATGTTGTGAGTGTATCCATACTGCCCACTGTGTTGCTGGCGCCCAAGCTGGCCCCCTGTTTGCATGTGCATCCTGCACCCCTCTGCTTCACCGGCCCTCCCCGCGTTTCTCCATATTTCCACTAGTTCTTTCTGTCCAAGCTTTGCCTAGTGTGAGTTCTGGCATGCCGGTCCTGCCCTGCCCCTCTCCGCTCTGCTCCACTTCCTCCCCCTGGCTCGGTGGCCTGGCTGCCCGGCGGGGGCAGCCTGCTCACCTCCGGGGCAGCTGGCATGCCTGATGGCCCCATTCATCAGACCTGAGGGCGAGGGTTGGGGGTCCACAGTGGAAAGGGGGGGGGGGGGGGTTCGCATCGTGGGCCTTGTTGTTGACTTTATTGGGATAGTTATTAAATAAGCCATGATGACAGGGGAGGTAGAGGAATGCTTTCAACTCCCTCTGCAGGAGATGTCCTACACAAACCCTGGCACTGGATAGATGTCGACAAGGACGGAAGGAGGGAGGGACAGAGCAAGGCAAACAGTAATTTTGTGAGGCTGAAACACAGGAGGAGGGAGAAAAACTGGCAGAAAGATATATTTACCAAGACAGTGACTTTCAGAAAATGAATCGGGGACTTGTGGAAAAATGGAGTGTTAGGGAAATAAGCAGAGTTTTTAGGGTGAAGGGAAAGATCACAGTTTGTCTTTTAAAGACAGATGACTTGCCCTGGGCGAGGGGCTGGCGGCCCGCACTGTCGAGGCTGGTGGCTGAATGGCTGATGACTGAATGACAGAACCCCTCCTGAGATTGGCCATTAACACACACAATACACACACATGCACATACACACACACAGAGTCTATTGACTGTCCCAGCAGGGGAGAAGACACAGCCTCTGGGCTAGGGGCCAGGGGCCAGGGGAGGGATCCAAAGGGCAGTGGAGGTCTTTGCACAGTTTCAAACACAGCCAGCAGTTAACCATTGGCATGGGAAAATCCAGCCCTGCACCTCCACACCCTCAGCTGCATTCAAGCCTAACAGTAGCACATCGTTGTGTGTGTGTGTGTTTGTGTGTGTGTGAGATTCCCTTGACCCTAACCCTGCTCCACAGCTGTTGAACAAGGGAGGAAGAAAGCTGTAACACCAGACTGAAAGAGAGGGACACACAGAGAATGGACGGCAGAGATGAGAAAGCTTGAATGTAGTCCCTGGGGGCAAAATGAATGACTCACTGACATCCTCTTGGCTAGACTCAGAAGTCCGGTTGCTCCGAACAATGCTTGAAAAAGTTTCATTCCACTGCATTTATTGCCACATTTATCACTGAGTCCTTTGTATTAGACTTTTATGCTAATTCTCTGAGGACCTTCTTGTATACACCATTACCTGAGCTTTACAGTAATATCTCAGGGTATTTTTAAGGACCATTGAGTATGTTTTTTGCAGAAGATAAACACCACTTATCTTTGAAATGCAGAACAGAGCCACAGACTCTTTTTAAATACCGTGCCAACCATAAAAATCATGTTAAAATTTGTGAAATAAGGTTGACTCAAGAGAGAATCTCAAGTGTTGCCATGGAAAAAATACTCATTAAAGCTCAGCCTCCCATCACCATGCTTATTATTTACCTGTCTACTTGGAGCTAATCCGTCAGCCGATCACAGAGCCAATAACTGTCAATCACCTTAAAGTAATTCACAGCAGTTTAACCGCAAGTTGAGGAAATGACATTACTTGTCAGGTGCCAAAAAAATTTAGAGGAACAAAAGATAACAAGGATTTACAAGCCCTAATTAAAGTTTATTAAATTGTATAAAAGATAAGCATGTGGAAACAAAGTCATCTTACAAGTTTTTCTCACTTTCTTACAAAAAGAATTTCATAGCTTTGTCTCTTTTACATGCAACATTGCTTTGCTTACTAAGATCTGAGCAAAGCCCTTAACAGAATATTGTTTCTCCCGTATATCAGAGCGGATGCGTAAGCCAAAACCATTTTGTTATTTTATTTCTGGAGTGTTAAATGCGTAATTTGAATATGTTGCAGGCTTCTTATATAAATCATGAGAACTAGGCTTGGGCCAGTGTAAAAAATTTCAAACCGGTTTGATACTAAGCCAAACACTGGCTCGGATTAATGTATCAAACTTTACTACCAGGCGTCACAACTAACTGAACAGCCACTCCTGATTGAAACATAATGACACCATGTCCCAACAACAAGCAAGCGTCCTACTATTGCGTCACATTGCTCAACATAGAGCTCTCTGGCCACACTAAATCTGTTATATATACACACAAAATAAACCAGGGACCGAATGGACAAAACACCTTCAGTTACAATTTTCCTTAAAGTTCCAGTTAAGGTTTCCTCAAAATAAAACTGGTTGCACAAAACACTCTTTAGTCTTCTCCTTAAGGTTTTCTTAAAATGTTCACTTAAGTATTTATGGTTTTCTCCCTGTCTAGGTCTTATGATGATAATAATAAAAGCTGGAAGCAGCAATGAACAGGCCCTCAAACCTCTGTGCAACTTGGGGGTCTTGGCAGGACACCGGCTGAAATGGCAGTTCATTTCTGTCAGTGTTGGACACCAGGCGCAGGAGTGAGATGGCATGTCCTTCATTGACTGTGGGCACTGTAATGACCTGTTTCACATTTTGTGTCACTTTCTCTTTCAAAAGACAAGTGTATGAAAAGACGTGCTTCCTGTTGCTAGCCAGTAGGTAGCCCTGTGTCTATGACTGAATATTGTCATATAGATGTGTTCAGGGTGAGACTATTATGAATCATGTGAAGTTTGGTGGAGATTAGACCATTTACTCCAAAGTTTTAGCAAACGTCGACCTCCGCTCCACCCTCATGGCAACACCATTTGATGAAAATTCACAGTTTCCACAATAAAGCATCATCAAGGCTTTTTTGACCAAGTTTGAGGTGGATCTGGTCAACTTTGTAGGAGATGTACATCGAAATATAAAACACGTCATTTCCTGTTACCAGTAGGGGGTGCTATAACTATCACTAATTATTGGCATGTAGATGTGTTCAGGGCGGGACTGCCATCAGTCATGTGAAGTTTGGGGCAGATTAGTCCATGTATGCTGGAGTTATAAACTACTTCCTGTTTTGTGGCGAAACACCCAAGTTTGACACTTTTCCACGGTCACACAGATTGATGAAAACTCAAGCTTGTTATAACTTTTCATTTTGAAGGTCTTTCGATGAGACAGACAGACTGATAGCCGCTAAGTTAGAGGGGGCTAACTAACACACACACACACACACACACACACACACACACACACACACACACACACAAATACAAGAGACTGCTAACTGCTAAGCTTGTGGGGGCTAATAGTCCCTCTCTTGTCAGCTGTCATGGACAGTCAGGTAAGGATAGTGCTTGCCCTCTGCCTCAGCATCCTTTGTCTCTCTTTTCTTTTTGCTGATCAGGGCATATGATGGGTTGTTAAATAAAAGTGGAATTTGAAAAGATTTCAGTCTCATCCTGTGCTCCCATGCTTTCTGCCATGGTAACATTTAGCTAATTTATTTGTGTAGAGTTGCTGCTCAGATTTACCTGATTACCTGGATTATAGGAGAATATTCTTAAATGTAACCATGTGTAAAAAAAAAAAAAAAAAAAAGAGAGAGAGAGAGAAAATGCTGTGTCTCGTGGTAACACAGTAACAATCTGTGAGTGAGGGAGGCATTTATCATCTTTTTTTGATTCTGGTCAGTGGGGTGTAGCAAAGACCAGGGGTGGACAATATTGCCCCCAGAGGGCCAGTGTGTATAATAATTTCACAAGAAACAAATGTTCGAATAGGGGGGCAGTTTGGCTGCAGGTCTTCATACCATCCAAGCAAGAGCACAGCTGATAAAAGTAACCAACTGTGGTAAGACTGAAATCAGATAGTCGTATCTGATGTGCCCCTACTTGGTTACATGAAAACCTGCAAACACATTGGCTCCCTGGAACAGGCACCAACATACTTTTCCCGTGACTTCATTTCTGACCTAATGTGCCATCTATTTTGCATTACTATTTACAATACTGTATGTAGCAGAATTTGAGTTTTTAATTACACCGTCTCTGTAAATGTGCACATCTAGGTCCAGTGTGAAACACATTTGTTTGCAGTCTGTGTGCATTATGGACCACTGTATTTAGGTTTTTGTAGTGAAATGAGGTAAAGATAATTCCTAATTTTGACCTAATGGTAGAAACAGGATGTCCAACAAAAGTTCAGCTCACAGCCACATAAGACACCTCTTTTGTCGGCTTTAAGACAAACACGTTGCCATGTTGGTGCAGTCATAGTTTTATTGAGAGACTGCCAAGTCTCATCTTGTCGACCCAAAAAACACATGAACTTTCTTGTAAACAAACACAACATGCACCGTGCTGGCCTCTGCCCATGGCCTGTCAGGTACTAGTGACTTTGTTTATGAAGAAAAACAATATTTTGTCAGTCACGTTGACATAGTGCTTATGATTAATGCAGATTTACCCCAGTGATGCAATCGGCAAAGGTTGCTGATGTAAACTACTTTTTAATTTTGCCAGAATGTGTCATAATGACAATTAGGGTTGCATGGAATCAAATCTGTTAAAGGTCATACACTGGACCAAATCTGCAAAACCGCGAGTTGACCCAACTCTAAAGAGAACTACCAACAAGCAATGTCATATTTTCAAGCTAGCAATTTCACTTTTCTCTTTTATTTCTGGTCTTGTCATCTGGTTATGTTCTTACAATGTTTTCATGAAACAATTTGGCCAGCGAGGCCACTGTGTTTTAGAGACTGCTGGCATGTTTGTTAGGCAAACTAACAAAAGTAGCTCGGTTGGAGCCAAGTTTCCCATGAAAAAAATTACACATGTAGTTACTCATTACAAATAAACAAATACAGCTGCCAGCTTAATGAATTGCACTTCAAAACATGTGCACATGTTCAAGAGCCCATCTACCGTTCTGTCTTTAAAATGCACTTACAGGCATGCGTGCGAGCGACCCTGACTGCTGATTTTTCTCCTTCCCCTCAGTCTTGTAATTATCTTGTCAATTAACCCAGAGGTGGAAGGATAAATGACACTCTTGTCTCCCTCACAGTTTCCACTGATGCCTCCTGTTTTTCTTCTCGCTTCAAATCAATGCACTGTGGCCTTGGACTGATGTATGTTTTGAAATACCAGGAAGTATTTAAATTTGACTTTGCTGATAATTTCAAGGTTGCTTTTACCCACTGAGCTGTTCTTTGATACCTTCATGATGTTCTGTTGCTCCTTTTTGCTCTATTTCAAACCTCAGATTTCCCACATCTTAGGTGGAAAATGAAAGTTTAAGCAAACCTTTTTCTTTGTAAGCTTTTTTCCCCACTCAAATCATACTGTTAGTTTTTAGATCACAGAGCTGTTATCTATAATAAACTAGCATTCTGTGTCAAATGTAAAATTGCTCCTGTACAGTCAAGTTTTCATCTCAAAAATACAGGATATATTCCCTTCCGTAGTCTACTTTGCACTCATCTCATGTTTTACACCTTGATGAAAGCAGACACCAAAATGCTTATTTCATCCAGTTCAGTGAATCAGCCAAATGAATATAGACTTTTCACCCTCATTTACTGTAAGTTATGTATGCTTTGTGCTTGAT
Organism: Epinephelus fuscoguttatus; assembly: GCF_011397635.1. Lineage (NCBI taxonomy): Eukaryota > Metazoa > Chordata > Actinopteri > Perciformes > Serranidae > Epinephelus > Epinephelus fuscoguttatus. Next base: position 18,835,010 of record NC_064769.1, read on the forward strand.
CTGCAGCAGTTCGTGTCACATCTGCATAGGCTCAGCAGTGTAGACTGAGTAAATGAGTCCGTCTGTGATTCATTGTATTCAGGGGAACAGTGACAGCATGCAGTCACATCTGGGTGAGCTAGCCACAGTGATTGTTAGACCCTTGCAGGATCCAACACCCTGAGCCGAATGCCTAACCTGGGCAACAATGAAAACTGTCTTATTGGAAACCTAAAAATAGCGTGACACGACCAATAACTGAAAAGTCTTATTCATTTTTAACGACACGTGGATTGAAATGGCATATGGTTTGGGGAATATGAAAAAAAAAAGAAGCTCAGATAGAGTTTTGAATGATGAATGGCACATTTTATCCACCTGCGTCCAACGCGTCAAGAAAATCTGGAATTTGAAAATTTAAAATTGGACATTTCAAGCATTGATGCATTTTCTTCTCCCATGTACTTCAGAACTCATGATCACTGTCTTGGAGATAACATTATGTTTGCTAACTGTTTCTAAGAGAAGTCTGAAGATAGAGATGGACAAAAGTGCTTGTGCAGTCAGTGGAGGCAGATAGTCAATAAGGGAAGATGGGCCTGGCAGCTTGCTTACCCCCCCTCACTAACAGACTCATTATTCTGTATCAACTCATTGGATCTCTGCTGTCAAAGCATGTTTGTTTACAGACAAGCCACTGCTGACAGATGTGAGAGGCATTTAATAGGCAATCTAGTTGTCAGAGTTATTCCGTCAAGAATAAAGCAAGAGGCACAAAGAAATGTTTAGCATGACATACATTTACTGTTTTAAGATGACATAACCTGCAGTCTCTGCTGTAGAAGGGATGAACTGAGGACAGTGTTTGGGTGTTCTTAGTAAATTTAAATTGGCTTGTTAGGATACCGAGCTGGTTAGGCTCTGCCATCGGCATCATTTCCATTTGGGGATGAGAGAGATTTTTAAAAATTCTGTATGTTTCTACATGATTTCATCCGTATTTGTTATATCTTGCTGCTTGGGCAGAAGCCGAAGACGTTACTAAAATGATGCTGAGGACAGCCTTTTGCGTTTTATCTTGACGCAAAAGGGATTGGTGGTGGGGCTTAGGTAGCGTAGTGGATAGTGCCGGCGCCCCATGTACGGAGGCAGTGCCTCGCTGCAGCGGTCGCAGACTCGACTCCACCCCCCACTCTCTCTCTCACCCCACTTCACTCTGTCCTGTTCATTGAAGGCAAAAAGCCCAAAAAATAAGCTTTAAAAAAAAAGGGATTGGTGGTAAGAAGGGGTGGGCGGTTAGGTTTATGTAACAAGATTACTTGGTTAAGGTTAGGAAAAGATCGCAGGTCAGGGTCAGGGTTAGGGTTAGAATGTGGCATAACCGCCGCAGTAAGGAGGGGTCAGCAGTTAGGTTTAGGCATCAAAACTACTTGGTCAAGGTTCGGGAAAGATTGTGGATGTCACTAAATCAAGGCATCTTTGAGGACTTTGAAAAGTCTGATCTGTTATTATGACATTAAATTATACCCGGCTTTGAGTGACACAAATGTGGCTGGAAAGGCAGAGGAATGATGTTGTTGTTTGTTTCTTTGCACACCGGTCTCCTGGGTTGTTGGTCTGGGGTTTGTTGGACCAATCCCCCTCCCCTCCTGTCCACTCTGAGCAGATTTTCATGTTCTTCAAATTACATCTGCTGCTCTGGGCATCTATTAATGATGTGGATGGGTTTATATAGCCTAGAAATTGGTGGGAAGCCCGGTGCATCTCATAGCGCTAAACGGTACCCCCGGCGTCATTACATTGACGCCTGGGACAAGCGGTATATGCTCTGGGAGTGAGACCAGGGTCTACATTTATATATGTATTTATTTTTTCAGTGACTTGTATCTGCATATTGACAGCCTCAAGAAATTGAGTTCCTTGTATGCATCAACATGCTTGGTCAATAAAGCTGATTCTGATAAGAGGGGGCATGGCTCCCTCACAGAATCATATTTCTTTTTACGGTAAGCACGATAACCAATTTCATCACAGTGTGTTACTAGCTAGATTGATATTAATGCGTATAACACATTCAACACAACAATAGCATTCACAATACATTTTTTTTTTTTTTTTTTTGGAGAAACACTTCACTGAGACCCCTCCTTCTTAACCCGCAGCCTTGGCTCTGACAGTTATTCACACTATCTTGGTAATTGGCATTCTAACACTTCAGAGATGAAGTGCCGACACCTTGCCCCCATGACCCTGCATAACAAACGCTTACTGTATGTCTCACACTTGGCTAAGCACAAGCATTGCTGGACGTGAGCGCGTGTGTGGACAAAGACCGAGAGAAAAGGAAAGAAAAACAGAGAGAAAGAGATATGATCTGTCCACCTGCAGCGTTGTCGGTGCATCTGTCCTGTTGGTGTGTATCTGCAGCTGCTCACTCCACTGAGCACTCAATCACTGGGAATAGTGTGTGTGAGTTTCTGTGTCTGACTTTGAGCAAGAGGAATGGGAATGTGTGTCAATATGTGTGTTGCAGAGTCACCCATGCGGAAGCTGATCAACACGCTGAGTGCATTAACACCGGCACTGTGTGTGTGTGTTTGCGGCGTGTGTCTGCACACCCATCCACACTACACACTTTTCACAAATCCTCCAGGTCATGTCACTTGTGCTCGGAGTGAAGCTTTCGTGAGCTCAAGCTTTTAATTTTTTAGAAGCTCGTATGCCTGTTAACTTAACCTCGGAGTGACCTCGGTGATGTCAGTCTACACGGGCCTGCAAGCCCAGTCCCTTATTTTCTTCTGCTTCTCTAGCAGCCCACAAAACGTCTCAGTGATGAATTCAGTGATAGGAATGGGACTTAATTACAGAAGCAGCATGAAAAGCCTCGGTCTTGCATAGCACGATATTCCCAGCAGGGCAGATTAATGCGATAGGGATGGGTTGGATAATGTATTGTGCTGTGTGTGCTATCCCAGTCTCTCGGGATACCTTGTAACATGTTAACAAGCTTGTAAATATTTTTTTAATTTTAAACCGTATTCCTTCTGTAATTAACAGTGGTTCGATAATTAACAGTGGTTAATTAAAGAAGGTTTGTTAAAGTTAATGGTAACATTTGAAGGTCTGCGGCACAGCGCACCGCTGTCCTCTTTCTTCTTTCTGCTCCCTTTTGTTGGATTTTACGAATGCAAAGATGGATGGAGAGCGACAGGGAAGGAGTGGGCAAGAACAGCAGGAGCTGCTAATGTAAATGCAGATGAAAAGGATCACATATTCTTCTAAACAGAGAACACATGCTGATGCTGTGGCCTCTGGATCTTGTCTCTGCGGAGAGCCAGCTACAGCATCCCCCTGAACTCCTCATGTCGTACCGGATCAGAGCAAAAAGGAAAGGAAGGGAGAGGCAAGGAAGGAGGAGTGGAGGGATTGTATTTGACATTCAGCCCCCCTCTTTCCCCCCCAGTCATCCATTTAACCCTGCCACCGCGGCTGGTGCAATATTAATGCCCTTAAACGCAGATGAGGTGAAAATGTGTCTGAAGGAGCGGATCCCTGTAGGGAGGGCAGCTGCATGCATGCACGGGGTTATGAACACACACACACACACAGGCACATGTGGAACCCTGGATATTCAAACACACATGTACAAGTAATACTAATTCATTTACAGGCATTTACATTCTGATGGCCTTTTCAGCCAGATGTATGGATGCGTAGCGTCTCTATACTATACATGATCTATCCAGCAGCCAGCCTGCCTAAGTGTTTGAGCAGGCTCTTTTCCTTGCTGTTTGAAACTGAAACAGGCTTAGCTGAGATTTAGGGATCAAGGTGTGTTTATGTGAAATCCTAAACCAGCTCAAATGCGGGCTATTCCGCCAAATACCCCTGAATACTTGCTCGTGTGGCCGGGCCCTCTGCACTGTGGAATGTTGATCTGAGAGGAAGAGGAGGCAGGTGAGAGTTGAGGGGTGAGGGCAGGAAATCGATTTAGTCCCATGTTACCTGAATAATGAATAAGGCGCTGTGTCCAGAGATCGGAGGAGGGCTATAACTGGACAGTGTACAAAGAGATAGTTGTAGAAGTGTGTGTCTTGGGTCTACATTGCTTTTAGGTTAGGATGTTTTTGTGTTTTTGTGTGTGTGTATTTTCAATTTTTGTGTCAAAAAAACCTTAGTGGAAGTGCTAGAAGTTAATATTACATGTTAGTGGCTCTGTGAGGCACTGCACTGCAGTCAGCATGTTCACAATAACATGCTAATATATTTGCAGGTAATGTTTATTATATCAACTATCTTAGTTTAAGGAGTTAGCATGGTATCATAAACAAAGTGCAGCTGACGTTAATGGGAATGTCATTAGTTTTGAACATATTAAGTCATAAACTAAAGTACTGGATGATCAGAATGTAAAGTTAAAACAATTCATACGAGGAGGAAGTTGCCTGTTCCAAATTTCACAGCAATTGATATGATCATTTTTGAGAAAGTTCAGTCCAGAAAAAAAGTGGTGGAGCAAAAATACTAGGGCTGTAGTCAACCAAAGAAAATATTGGTCGACTAAAGTCGCACATAATCTTCAACTAATTGATTAGTCGTGCGAAAAAAAAAAAAAATCTGCACGTTATTTTTACTTCTGCGGTGGTGTGTCTGTGTCACTCTGCAGTTACACCTCCAAAACACTAGTTGGCGGTGGAGGACTGTGTTAAAAGCTGTAAAGTTTAGTTCAGATCAAACTTTATTTATATATACAAAGCACATATTATATATGGCTTAGCAGAGACAATTTCAAACACAAGTACACAAATCGGCTTCACTATAAATCGCAGAACTGACATACAAACACTTGTCTTTATCTGGACACATTTCCCCACCAATATAACATGCTAACGTTATTAGCACAAATCTATTGCATTTTACTTTGTATAAACTAGCCTAGCGTCTAGCGATCTTTTCCTCTTCTCATATGAAACCAGGGACAACAGCAACAACTCACAACATTCACCGACAAAACAACTCCCTTATACTAAACACGTTTTCCAAGCAAATACAACATGCTAACATTATTAGCGCCAGCCTTTGAAAACACCTCCATTTTCACAGGTAACTTAGCCTGTCCCTCCCGCCGCAGGAAACAATGGATTAATCCTGGAAAGCTATTGATGTAGCACTTTTCTCCTTATGAAAGTAACACAGCGATTTTTCGACTAATGAGAATTTAGTTGGATGAGAGCATAGCGACCAAATAATCGACTAGTCAACCAGGAGACTACAGCCCTAAAACATACTTATCAGAGCTTTTATTGCCAATTGGTTTTCAGGCATGGCTGACATCAAAGCTAGGGCTGTCCCCAAAAAGTTGAAGATTCGAGCCGCAGACTTCTCAGCCAACTGAGATTCTTCAAGTCATGTGCAGTGTACTGCTTGGGATGTTTTGGCCCTCAGATGTAGGTGTAGAGTGAGTGCTCCTTACTTTGAGGCTGCGCTCTGGTGCAGGCAGCTGCGGACCACGGTTTTCCCGGCAAGCTGCGAGTGTTTAGACACACAGAGCTGGATTGGTGAGTTGATCCAAGGTGTCCAGTTTTCCGCCTCGCAGGGTAGTCATATTGGCAGAACCCTTTTAGTTTAAACAGACTGAGGCGGCCTTTTGCAACCAGAGGGGCTGTTGAAGACTTGTGGGAGGAGCTGTTGATGACGCCGCATGTGTGAGCCATCTGGCGGTGGATAAACAGGTGATAGCAGCAGCGAGCAGCTAGTAGCAAGAGGGAAAGGCAAACCTGACAGACACTGTAAAGATGAGCAACTGGGGAGACAAGGAATTGCGCACCCTCCTTGCCCTCGCAAACAAAGAATGGGCCGACTTACGCCGAAGGACTGACTCGCCACGGCTTCCCTCTCACGTCACTGTTTACGTCACACACTGAGCTACACATTTTGTTACTTGCTCACGCCCCCCATTGCCCTGAAAAAGGCACACAAAAGTAGGTAGGCGGCATTTTGCCACACTCCCTGATTTTGTTTTTATATTGCCAATGCTGAAAAACGACTGATTGGACTTTCCTGCAAATTTGCACAATTCCTATCTAAAAAGGGCATCTAGGGAAGTCTATATGGTGGAAAAGGGAAATGAATTGTCAAATATTTATAATAAATGGCCAAATCTGCTTTGATTGACATAATTCTGAGTTGGGTACAGCCCCAGTCGAAGCATTTGTATGTTCAGAAAGAGGAAGATGTGATAATGGATGATGGGGGGGAAAAATCTCTATTACACCTTGGCATTGTACTCGCTTTTTCTTCCTGTACTCCATACAAAGCATTCAGTGCTGCTAAACTCCACTGGAAAGCCTCGAAACACCACAGAGACAAATTTACAAAAGCAGCAATGAAAAAGCTATGATGTCACTTAAAAGTAAACTAAACTGACTCTCATAATAAAAAATATCTGCTTAATTGTTTAGCATCATTAGAAGCACAACGAATGTAATCAGGATTACATGACCTCTCCGGCACAGTACTCAGGGGAGCAGCACTTCTGTCAAAGTGGGCCACACCTTTCAGCCCCAGCCCTCAAGTTTTACCTCATCCCACCCCGAGCAGACTGAGCAAGAGTCCCACATTGCTTTGAAGCTGGACAAAGTGGCCACAAACTGCCCGCTGGATGAGCTTTCTGTGTTCTCCAAACTCAGTTCAGCTGCTGCAGTAACACCAAATGCTCCCAGCGATTTTATATTCTGTTTTATTCTGTGAAAAAGCATGTTTGAGGCATCTCGGGGAATGATGGAAGTAGTCGCAGCGGCGGTGGTGAGGGGAGAGGGGAAGTGGCAAACAAGAGAAGAGGGCTTTGGGGAGAGTGAGCTCAAGACAACTCTGTAACGCTCTGCAACCTTAACCGTCGCTGCAGAAAGAGCAAGAAGTTATTCTGTACCCCAAATACTTACCATTAAGTCCCTCTGAACCTCTGGGAGCATTCTGCTGTCACCACCGTCCTCAGATGGCTTTTAGGGGGTGTTCTGCTTGGATCTTTTATTGACATGAGGGTTAAAAAAAAGTAGCGCAATCAATGGTGCGAGTGAAATGTGACAGATTTGAACTCCTGACACTTCTGGAGTGTGAAGGGAGGGTATGGAAAGACTTTCAGATGGGTGGGGTCACCAGTTTTGGTCATGCCGCTGTACTGGATGAGGTCAGCTCCTTCAGCTGGGTGCTGCCCACACCACTTCTCCCACATTGAGCGCTGAAACCACGTAGTACAAATATTCACTCTCCACCCCAACTCCCAAGAAAACACAGAAATCAGAGACTGCCTTTTTTGAGCAATGCCCTGTGAGTGACCTCTCCCTTTTCACAGCTACTGTACTCACACATGCCTCCGTCACAATTACTCTCACATCACAACACAGATGAAAACACATGCATGCACACACATACGCTCTCATGAGGATGTTTCCTGCTCCGGCAGTGGTGATGGGGTGACAAAGACAGGGCTAATATTGGCTCTTAATATTTGATGTGCTGAGAGGAGCTTAGTGTGTGTTTTTCATCAGGATGTCTCTGCCTCTCTCGCTCGCGTCTCGGGTCAGAGATTGTAAAGAGACTTCAGATTGCTTAAAGAAATAGACGGTGCCGTGTAATCTACTTACATCATTGATTTATCTTTTTATCCAATTGCGTTTCCTTTTGTAACCTTACTCCAGGCTATATCTCTTCATAGAAAGAAGAAGCAGCCTCTTAAATGTTTATCGACAAAGTCTCAACTTATTCAATTAACAGACTGTGGCTACTGTACGACAGGTATTACAATAAATTTCATCGCTCGCGATGTATGAATTTGCAGCTAGGGCTCCCCCCTTTTCATGGAAAGTTGTCAAAAATTCAAAGATGCTTTTTTTTTCCTTTCAAAGATCCCAGAAGACACAGTATTTGATGTCATTGTTTGTTGCAGGGAGGGAAGCAGTGTGTGCTGTAGCCCAAATAATTGGTGGAGGATTCTCAGCAGGGGAAGGTAAACTGAAAGTGACACCAGGGTGGAAAGCTCGGCATGATGCCTTCTTGCTTTCAGCACTTCAGCTAAAAACTACAGACCCTCTACAGTTCCACAGGAGCACAAGTGAGAGCTCCCTGACTGGAGGAGTGGAGAGCCTTTGGCAGACCCGAACGCTGATTCCCCCCTCTCTTCACATTAATCTTTTATATCCAGGGCTAAATATGAGCCGAGTTGATGTGACGCTGCGTCTGTGTCGGGGGCAGACTGAGTAGAAGGGAGGGCCTGTTGAGGTTAAGTGCTCTGGTGTCTGCGACTCAGGGGACATGGGGGGGAGAAACAGGGAGGGGTGTGTTCAGGGCTGAAATTGAGGGTGGGAGAAAGGGGATTGAGGACAACTGAAAGATCATCCCACGAGGGGAGACCTCAAAGCCGGGGTAAGGTTTTATGAGTTTGGCCTCTGTGCCACACGTGTGCACACTCACACAGATACATGCGCAGGCACGCACATACATACAGGTGGTGAGCCTCAAAAAAAAGCTTTCCTAATCCAGACAGCTCTCATGTTTCTGTCTTTAAAGATCCGCGGGCTCGTCTCAGAAGGGGGTACAGGCATAATATTCAGGCTATTGTAATCCAAGAGAAGTTTGTACATTTTTTAAAATTCTCACAGCAGAGGTTTTGATTTCCAAGCTACTGCGGAACTTCATGGGGTGCTTGCACAGAGCTACAGCTTTTTTCCAAAGCTCTGTATGATTCCGTTGTTGGGGAAATTTGAAGGGAGTGCTGGGGATGCAGTGTAGCGTACAGTAATTCTTGCTGTCTCTTATTTTGTCTCTTGCTCTGCACCTCTGCGCACACGCAACACCCAGCGAAATCCCCGCTGCGACGCTAGATTATATGTTACCAGATGCAGATTGAAGCCTGTGCCTGTGCCTCCTCGTGTGCATGAGTATGTGTGAGCACACAGAGCAGAACACACCCTGATCATCATATCAAAACAATAATGAGAAGAAAAAGTCAACATTGTTCCCCGCCACGCTCCATTAACAACAGCGGAATCCATAATCGAATTCATTTTCAAGCAGCTTTATTTAATAAAGTGGGATAGGCCTGGTACCTCCATTACCATAATGCTACTTAACATTAATCTTGGTCATTAAAGAAGACTGACACAATCCCCAGGCGTACGAGTTGTAGGAATTAGGGATGAACTGAGGGAAAGGAAGTGCTTATAACTGTAATAATGTTTTTGCCCCTGTTTTTCAAATAGGGACTTGCTGCGCAAATCCAAAGATTCTTAATGTATCTGGAAGTATTGATGCTGCTAACCATGGTTTGGAGGTGAGGTTTTGATCTGCGGCTGTGGATGTAAACAACTCATTAGGAAGAGAGCAGGATGCCTGCTGACTGGCAGGGACAGCAGGGGTTCTTGGGATAGCTGGGAACATGTTAACTATCTCACTATTGCTATCTCTCCTGCTCGCTGCTCTATTCCACTACCATCCGCTCAACAGCCACCAGAGGCTTACTTTAGAGATGTGGGGGTATAATTGTGTCTTACTCACATTACCCACCTGTTCTGTCTCTCTCCCCTTTACCTGCTGATTGAGTCTGAACCGGCTTTCAACTCCCCTTGTTGCACTTCCTCTTGCCGTTTTAGTCATCCTTTTCATCCCACCTTCTTACCTCTGCCTTATACTCACTTGCTGGGCTGCCTCCTCTCACACATTCTTGCTTTCTTAATCAATACCCCCACCCCCCCAGCACACACACACACACACGCACACGCACACGCACATGCACACGCACACAGATTATTCTCAGCATTCTGCATTTCCTCCTGCTCTCTGTGTCTCATTTCTCCTTTGAAGAGGATGTCAGACAGTCTTTCCTCATACAGAGCCATTCATTCGGCTCCATCACTCCAGAGACGTGACCTCTCCGCGTACCTCTTTTTTTTTCCCTCCCCACCTACGATATCTCTTCATCGCTCTTGCGCCTCCAATCCTCAATTGAGTCACATCTCCTCCTTACAAGCTTAATAACAAAGAAATTGCGCGGTCATCCAGTTCTCTTGTCTCGGCCAGGGATCAGTAAACAGCTATTATTTGAGGGCTTTGATTACTGTGACATATTTAAGTAGAAAGGTTATGAATTTTGTATTGTGGTTTAGTGCAGCGTAACATCCCAGGCAGCCCTGCAGCAAATGAATTTAGCCTCACGTGGGAGAAACCCGGTCTCTTTATGACTTATTCCTGCAGTTCTTACAGTTTAGCCCACTAAAAGCGCAGTTTTGAGCAACACGGTGCTTCAGCTGAGGAATGGGCTGACAAATCCATTTTGATTTTCGCTGTGATCAATACCAAAGCAAGGCAAGCCAGCTTTATTTATACAGCACATTTCAAACACTGAGGCAATTCAAAGCGCTTTACATAGGCAGAGAAATACAGAACATTCAATGACAAAATAAAATCAATTAAAGACGTATCTCACTGCTAGAAAGATGGTCTTTTCATAAGACTGGGCTTTGTGATATAGAATAGAAAGACACATACTTTTGAGATTGGTGCTACATGACCAGAGAAAAGAGAGTAAGGGGCTGTGGCATTTGCTTTTGCTCAAAAGGTACAACTACCAGAATGCACTGTTCTGCAACGGACCAATAAACACCCCTGTTTGTAGGTGATGTTGTGAGAGCTTGTCCATTTTGACACAGGAAACAATATGGCTGCCGGTTGGTTATAGACGATCTCAGATTACGGTTTAAGCTAAGATATGTGAAACATTTTAGGCGAGACAAAGGCAATGTAGTTACAGAATCTTGGTTTATGTGCGAAGTTCATTTACTACCCACATTTTTATGATACAAAGGTGGTTGAAAATTGGCAAAGAATCCCTTTAAGATAGAATAAAATGAGATTGGAAAAATACACAAACTGATGTTTTGCCTGAATTATTATTGAGACTAATGTCATTTATCACCATTATCAGTGCAGTCTGAGAGCTGTGATGTTAGAAATCTGTCTAAAAGGCCATTTACCTTTTTAAAATATGGTTGAGTTAAATCAAAACAGCTTTCTCAACATTTTCCAATGCAGGGAAGATTAAAGATGGGTCTGTAATTATTTCATATTGAAGTATCCAGGTCGGCCTTTTTTAAAAAGAGGCTTTAACAACTGCAGTTTTCAGTGTTTTTGGAAAAATGCCCGATAATTAGCGCTCTCGCCACGCAGAAAAAGTTGCCATTGGTGAGATATCGATTGGAAGTGATAGTTCATGCATTCTAATGAGTCCTCTGATCCATTAAAGAGGAGCTTTAATATGGGAGTTTTAAAGTGATGATGTCAATACTGATATCTGGGCTGGAGGAGAGCATGAGGTAGGACTCAGAAATGGAATTTAACATAACTTCACACACTGCTTATCAGTACTTTTATCATTCATCTATGCTAATCTCAGCCTTAAGGTGTTAATTGAACTCAACATGAGCTAACACTGACCTTTATTGTGGTTTTTTAATTTTTCTATGCCTCCACGCCAGTGATAGCTGTGGCTTGAGGTGTGTCCCAGGTTGTCTGTCTGTCCATCCTATTCCTATGAACCCCATATTTCAAGAACGCCTTGAGGGAATTTCTTTAAACAATGAGCTAGTTAGATTTTGATGCTGTGATATTTTAACAAGGCCTTGAGGGAGTTTCCACAAATTTGGTACAAACATCCACTTGGGCTGAAGGATAAATGATTACGTTTTGGTGGTCAAAGATCAAGGTCAATGTGACCTTGCATCCGTTTCATTTTCGTGAAAGCAATATTTCAAGGACGCCTTGAGGCAATTTCTTAACATTTGGCAGAATTGGCCACTTGGACTGAAGGATGAACTGATCAGAGTTTGGTGGTGAAAGGTCAAGGTCACTGTGACCTCTCATCCATCTCATTCTTATAAATGCGATATGCGATAAGACCTTTAGGGAACTTCCACAAATTTGGTACAAACATCCACTTGGGCTCAAGGTTGAATGATTAGATTTTGGTGGCCAAAGGTAAAAGGTCAAGATCATTGTGACCTTGCATCTGTCTCATTCTTGTGAACACACAATCTCACGTATGCCTGGAGGGAATTTCTTCAAATTTGGCACAAATGTCCACTTGGACTCAAGGATGAACTGATTAGATTTTGGTGGTCAAAGGTCAAGGTCACTGTGACCTCACAAAGCATGTTTTTGGCCATAACTCAAGAATTCATATGGTATTTACAACAAAATTTCACACAAATTTCTTGTAAAATGAAATGATGAGGCGATGACATTTTATAACTCAAAGGTCACCTTCACTGCAAAAACACTTTTCTGGTGATTACTCAGTGTCATAACTCAGGAACAGGGGAGACATTTGGTCAGATGCTAAATTGGTGACACTTATTTTGGGTGACCACCTAATTGTATAGATCCTCTACACTGCCAGGTTAAGGATGTGTGCAAATTTGTAGCTTTTTTGCAGCAACATTCATATTTGGAGCATTGCCTATTGCTACATATCTCTCGACAGACATGGATGTTAACTGCAGCTTGATTAGTTAGGGGAGGCATAAAACCATGAAGTGATGATTCAGTTTTTTCTTTAATTAGATTTATCTTTTTTCAGCCCTCAAGATCTCTTTTCATTCGCCAGTATGTTTAGTCGAGTTGTCATCTGTCTTCACTACTTCCAGCCAGTCAGTTAAGCTGGGATTAGTGTCTCTTTGTCCCAATGACTGGCATCGCAGAGTCCGTGACAGACCTGAGAGGCACCAGAGTCCCATCAGATCAGCCACACTAATTAACTGTTTAAAGAAACTGGGGGCGAGAGTCAGGAGGAAACCTTTCAGTCCCCTTCAAAAAGCCATTAAAAGGGAAACAGGGAGGGGGGATCTAAGTGACACAAGAGGGGTGGTGTGCTGTTTTATCGATGGCCTGGAACCTGAGTCTTTTGTGTATGTATGGATGTGTGTTTATGTGACGGGAAGAGGAGATTACAGGCCTCTGTGTTTACGGTGCGGGTCGGTCAAGAATGAGGAACTTTCTGAAGAATCCCAGACGTGAGCAACTTAACCTTCGACCTCTGTGTACTGAGCTCAAGCAGAGATTGCAAACACAGATTGTAGATGGAAGAATACAGAGTATACAGGGAGGATCAAACAGACAACTTAACATACCTGAGGGAAAGTCGTGAACCACGGCTTCATTGTTAACTCCATTTAGCTTGCCGATTGACCTTCATTCATACCAAGTGAATCGCCTGTTTTGTTTGTGCTGAATGAGTTTACTTCTTGAGCCTGTGCAAACGCTGATAGAATATGATTGTCACATACCAAGCTGTTTCTAATGCAGCTACTGGTTTTGCATTAGTGATTAGCTCTGTAGTATCTGATTGAAGTGTCTTTATAAGGTGTCATCCATGTTGTTACAGCCTGCGCTAATGAGCTCAGCTTACAGACAAACTCCGGCATAACAAACAGCGACCCTCATGGAATTGTGTATACGATGCATGTCACCTTTTCCTTTCCCCCCTTCCTCCCTGTGCAGTGCATGTGTGTGTTTGTGATTGCTGGCATTGTAATTAGACGAAGGGCTATTATCCAGTAAAGATGTTTTCCCTCACAGACCAGCGGAACACTCGCCTTGAGGATTTTGCGGCGCTGAGAGTTAATAATAGAAACGTTCAGGTTGAGTAGAGGCAGCATTTCCACAGGGCTTCGTTTAGTAATAAAAAGCCCCCGTCAGTGTGCAGTGGACAATCTCACACACACACACACACACACACACACTGGCACACATAGAGAGAACATTGCATACCCTGTCAGAAAGAGGCAGAGTTGTATCCTGGGCTTTGACATCCTCAGCTACAAAGACAAGGTAAAGTCACATTTCCAACGTAAAATCTTCCTTTAACATCCTCCTAAATTCCCCTGACACCAAATTATATCATGCATCATATACGATAAGTGGCCATATGGTATTATTACTGCACAGCAAATACACTTAAACAGATGCACAGACACAGAGCGGAGACAAAGCCATGTTAGAGTCGCAGGGATGCCTCGGTGTGATGTATGATCTTCATTTCCCCCCCATGGGCCATCTCCAGCTCAGCATCAGCCATAAGACAGACAGAGGAAATGAACGCTGGGGAATTTATCTCCCATGCTGGCATTGTTTCTGCCTGGTGAGCTCTGAATTAACACATTTATTAAAGTGCTGGGTTGAGACCTCCACTTATTACAGGGCAGAACTGCTGAGCAGGGACTGTGTGTTATGTGTTTTGTAAAAGTGCAAATTGAAATGAAAGCTGTAGATTAGCGAATTAAAAGGTTGGAAAATTAAAAGGAGGCTATCATCACTCGTATCATCCACATATTCACACCGAGGGCCGGAGAGACTGTTGAAACGCACACACACACAGAAAGAAATGGCGTGTGTTGACTCATTTTTATACTGCTTTCATGTAATGCTATAGTTTCAACATACAGGTATATTTTACTTTTCTCCCTAAGTGATTTGGAAAACACTTTAACATTTCTCTGGATATATTTTTTATGTCTTTGCAAAGTCACACATGAAGTCGCTGCTGTCAACATTTGTCACTTCAAAGAAAGTCGCACTGAGAGACACGCTAGAGGGGATAGCAAAGGTCTTAGCTTACGGGATTGTGTATGCATGGTGTATTTTGTGTCATTTCTGTCCTTTTTTTTAAACACAGGCTTTTGTTTCCCAGCTACATGATGGATTTAGTCAAGCTCCATTTGAAACTAACACTTCCCTGTAAATTTTAGCAGAACTTGGCTCAAAGAGGGGATAATAAATGAAGACTCAGTCCAGTCTGGGCAGTCTGAAAGTGTGTATTAGATAATCTCTTTGCAGGTTAGTGTGTATTTGCTGGATTAAAATGGTGCTAACTATTTTACCGAAAGCTTTCACAAAGGAAAGGAGAGAACACATGAGCACAGGTTTAACCCCTCAGGCACCGTGGCCAATCGCAATCACACTCGCACACAGGCAACTAATTTAGGGCCCCTGACAGCACGTAATAAGTGGCAACAGTCACCTTTCTAAACACTCATTCTTTAACTGGATTGGAGAATCCCTTAGTAGCTCCCTACCAAACAAATGTCAACATTCAGCCAACGTTTAGAGAGAGAGCAGAGCAGGAAATATCCCTGATTCATGATTGGATCGACTCATAAACTCAGAAAGTAGATTTGCCAGCAGTTGAATACCAACTGCACTGATCAGACTCAGATGTGCAGACTCTGAAGCCGTGCGGACCCAGCGGTATGAAACCCCTTCCCAGTCTCTTTTTCTCTCATTTCCTGTTATGTTTCCTGCTCTTTTCCTAGTGACTGCGCTGCTCCTGTCTTGGGGGGCTGGAAGGTAAAGCAGTAGCTTTGATTTGATGCCTGAGCAGCAGTCTTTAACTTTGCCCCCCGGCTTTCTTTTCTCCTCTGCCCTGGACTGATGTCTCAGGGGCACCTCATCTCCTGTCTCCCTCACTCCTTCATCCACCCTGTCTCCACCTCCTACCCTTACGGCTGCTGCAGTCAGCCGGGCTAATGGAGCCACTTACTGGCCCTTTAAATCTTAACGGTGCTGGTTAACCCTTTATTGATGTTCCGAGACCCCTCGGCTGCCTGCAGGCTGACCAGACTGTAAATCTACTACCTGGGCTTGATCAGCTGCTCGCAGGGATACTTTGACTGAAGGCAGGCGCGGTCATTAGACAAAAAGAAAAAAAACTCAACTCTAACCATTTGTCAAAAACTGAACTGTGATGTGTTTTCCTCTGCAAACTCTTTGTTCTGCTTTAAGGCTGTTGCTGTTTGGTGCCTGCAGCCACTAGAGATGGGGCATGCTGAACATTCTGTGGTTCGCCAATTTACACAATGACACAAAACTTAAAACGATTCAAAGTGCCTGACTCTGCTGGTGTGCCCTCATATCTGCATCTACTTTAGTTTTAGCTCCAGGCCTGTTTTGTTTATTTCTTGTGAACATGCTTTCCACGACAAGCCGGCAGTGATGCGTTGCAGCTGAATTCAATCCTCGTGTCTCCATACATCAAATGGATCAGCCTCAGTGGCAATGGGTAATCTGATCACAAAGCTAAGATGTATACACATTAGCTGTAATCGCATGAGGCCCATTCACTGCAATATGAGCGAGAGCTAAATGGGAAAAAATGGGAAAAGAGGGAGGAATGTGTGTAAGAGCAGTGGTTGTGAGTGAACAATGACAGGCATCTAGATCATGCTTCTCGGATCATTTCCCCTTCCATATTGGAGTTTATGGTTTGTAGACTCTACTGCAGTAAAGAACGTATTTTCTGAGGCAGATGTTAGCCTCTGATTGATTTCTTCTTCGCCGTGGAATATCTCACAGATGCTCACTCTGTGTTCCTCGACTGTTTGTATTACAGAGACAGGCTAAAGCCTTAAAACCATCTGCAGATCTCCCCCGAGGCGCATAGAGCTTTATGTAGTCTGGAGCGCTTGTCCAAATATCTAATAACCCATCTTTGGTCTTTAGGCTATATCCCACCTTCATCCTACTCATCTCTCCTTTCCCCCTAAGCCCTCTAATGGAAGGAACCACCTCTGTTGGTGTTCATGTGCCCTGCAAGTATATTCACATGACAGGTGGCCTCAACTGTGGCCCAATAAACTCCACACGGCTGCTTCTCTTCCTTTTTTCTCCCGCTTCGCTCTAGCCCTCCACTCCAAAGGCCAGCCGTATCCTTTTACCTCAGGCGAGGTTGCTTGGATGGTCTGGGACATGTTAGCCAGCTGCCAAATGAAAGGGGATAAATCACACAAATGAAAACAAATAGAACCAGGTCTGCTTAACTCTAATTAAAGCCGGTTCCCCTCCCTCTGTAAACTCTGCTGTGTTCTACATAGTTGATGGTGCTCCCGGAAACATGTGTTCCTCCTGAATTCCTCCATCTCTGAAGCAGAGCCATGTGTGGCTGCACAGGGGGGCAACTGGGAATGACTTTCAGGGGCGCGCACTCTTTCAGATGTTCAGCTCTAGTTCATGTTCTGGAGAAACATGTTTCCCAGTTTACAATCAAGATACCAGTCCCCCAATTGTAGTG
This sequence comes from Epinephelus fuscoguttatus, assembly GCF_011397635.1. NCBI lineage: Eukaryota > Metazoa > Chordata > Actinopteri > Perciformes > Serranidae > Epinephelus > Epinephelus fuscoguttatus. The sequence continues at coordinate 18,852,102 of NC_064769.1, forward strand.
CCATTTGTGCTGTAATATTGTACTGCAGTTTATTTGTATGCAATTAGAAAATGTACTTGTGCTAATTAATATTTCTCTTTCTCTTTCTCTCCCACGCTCTCCTCCACATTTCCCTGTGCCTTGTGTCTCCACTGCATACAGGTAAGCATATTCTTAAATATGCATTTTTGCTCCATTATTCCTCATCTGTATAGTTAGAATCATCTGGTGCAATTCACACAGTTCCCCAGTATGAATTATACATGCTTTCACCAAACACCACTGCTTTGGTGGTTGAACTTGCATAAACTGGAGAGCCAGACTAATGAGCGCTGGCTGGCTACTAACTTAATGAGATGTATGGCATGTGTTACTCTGCATCACTCACACTTTCTCATTTATATTGTAATGTCCGTGTCAGGGTGACAATTTTATTTGTAATGGGTCTGTTCAGCGAGATGGGAATGCTAGCTGTGACTGGTTTATGCGCGTGTGCGTGTGCAAATCAAACGCTACATTTGGAGGAGGAATAGATCAAGGTTGTTTTCGACTTCCTTATTCGCCCAGCGTGAGTGAGACATAAATAAAGCGATGTGGAGACGATGATATGAGAATGAGATAGTGGTTTGGAGTTGGTTGGAAACACCTTAGATATATACAGCACGTCCTTATCTGCTGCCCACTGGTTAGCCAAAAGAAAATAACAAGTCGCCACTCTCCAGTAATCCTCGTCATCACGGGGCTCAGAGGTTCCTCTCCACTTTACTGTAAAGCCTAAGAGTGGCTCAGTTTTCGTACAGTGGGAGGCAGAAGTGCCCTCCAGCAACGACGGTATCTGCTCTGCCAGAATGTATCAGCACGGGGAAAACAGGAAGGCTCACTGACCCATGGACCAGTTCAATTAGCATTCGCCAATGACACCTGCTCTCACCAGCAACACACAGCGCCGGTGTGAGCGTGCATGAGTGTTTGTGTGTGTGTGTTTTGCTGGTGTTACTGCACATCGCCATTAAATATTAAAACATAAGGCTGGGAGTGCACTGGGGTAGACCTCCTGTTCCCCTCTCTCATCAAAAATAAAAGGACAGCAACTGTAAAGTATTTGGAAGATGGAGAAAGGAGAGGGCTGGTAAGAGAAATAATTTTACAGTAGCGAGAGGAGAACAGCAGGGGAAATATGGGCAAAACATTGTCAAAACAGTTGAATTATTAAAATAAAAGATTAAAATAACAGTTAAAGAAAAAACGCTGTTGACAAATTATGAGAATTAGACTTTGTGCTGCAGTTCAGTGGATGGGTTTTTTTTGCTTTATAACACCTGCTGCCAAACCGGTTCAGTTTTAACTTGAAGTGGTGAGAAGAAAAGACAGATAGAGTGCGGTGAAGTGGGGGTTAAAGGTCAGAAAGTGGAGCCACCCAGCTCGTAATGGCTTTAACCTCTGACTCTCAGCCGTGTCCTGAGTCGTCTCTTAATGCAGCATGACTGACAGCTCTGCGGCGCTTCACATTCTTACGTCTGTGTCTCTAGTAGACACACAGAAACTAAGATTTATGCCAGTTTACAATCCGGATTAAAATTGGAGAACACAATCAACTTTTTGCACTTCCTGCCTTTTCCCTTAATCTTATGATTTAAAATGCACTGTCAGCATAATGCACAATGCTAAAAGTTTACTCCCAGGAAGCCCCCTACTGTATAGCATGGCATTTGTGCTTCCTTAAAGCCAACAGCCCCAGTTTCCCCTCTAATGGAACAGAGGAGGACTTCAAACGTGACTAATTGTTATCTGTTTGTTTGTTAATGTGCCTCTTGTTCGGTGCTGTTGGGAACAGATGTGCGTGATGAGCTTTGTGAAGTGGCGGAGATATGCAGTGGGACGAGCCTAATCAGTAGCACAATTATAAGTTGCCGAGTACATCATCTGCATGAGCTAAGGAGGAAAATAAAGTTGTTGTTGTTGCTGTTTTTGATTTGCTGTACACACTGCATCATGGGCTAAAGATCGAGATCACCCGGCTCTGCAGAGGAAACATTAGGAATAACTGACATGGGTGTGTGTGTGTGTGCGTTCGAGAACATCTGGCCTATAGCCTGACCAGCCTGTAAAAACTGACAGCAGAGGAAGCAGGAGAGGTGTGTAGTGAGTGAGATGGGATTGAAATGAGGATGGATCTGTTGTTGAAGGATGAAGGGAGATGATATACTCTCTGACCTCTTACTTGACCCTGTGTGAAGATGCCTGAGGCCACAACCTCAGAATGCAGTGTGATAGATGCTTCAAGCTTCACCAGGATGGTTTGTGAACTACTGGGTCTATGTAGTGTCACGTAGGAGATGTTTTAATCAGGGAGCTTAGTATTTTTATTGTCCTGAAAAAGCTTAATTTAGGCAGTGTTGACTTTGTTGATGGCAGTATCCATGTCCAGTAAACTGTCAAACAAATTTTAAGCAAACTTTTGAAATGTTGCAAAAAACAAAACTTGGCTCTACAAAGCATAGTTTTGTCAGAAGTTTGACATATAGGCTGAGCTTTACGTACTTATGTATGGCTGTAATCTGCCAGTAAAATGGTGAGCAGAAGAGATAGGGGTTCCGAACTGGAAACAGAACAAGTTGCCGTGGCAATGTCACCCATCTATGAGAAAAAAATGGACAAAGGTCTTCAGGAATTTATTTCAACTGGGCAAGTTTTAAATATTCTTCCATGTCAGCTAGTATTCACCATGTTTCATGCTGTTGGGAGACAAAGATAGGTCAGTGCAGTGATTCTAAAACACAGGAAGACACCGACAGCACAAACACTTGATCAGTTATGTGAGTTAAATGTTCGCTATGTCAGAACATATTTGGCTAAGGTGTCTCCATATCCTGTTTATTGCATCAGCTCTTTTCGACAAAGGCAAAAACCACCTTAAGCAAGCTTAAAAACTTTTTTTGTGCAACTCAGGAAGCATCTATTTGTCGTTTCTAAAAGATTTTCTGATGGAATACTTCAAAATGTGCATGAAATACATTGATAAACACACAACTTATTTTAAGTCATTACATGCTGAATTCATACCACAATCTCTGAAATTCCCAGCAAGACATTTCTTTCATTTCATTCCCCCCCTAGGCGACCTCACATTAGCCCTTTAGCTAATTATTTTGTTACAAACGAATACAGCCTTCCTTAAAAAGATGTTTTTCATGTTCGCAGCAGATTGCAGATGTGATCATGCTCAGGGAAGCAGTGTGTGTATGTATGTGTGTGTGAGTGGATTCAGATTCTGTCCAGAAGATCACAGAGGGCTCTGGCCTTTTGCACACCGCGGTCTGGCACCGGGTCCTGGATGGCACTGGAAATGTCCAGGGTCTTGAGGTTATGTTAAGAGTGGCACATGGCTTGGCAGTAGAGGACACCACACTTCTCTGTCACTGCTGCAGCACAGAAACAAATTAAAGTGCGGGATCTGAAATAGAAAACATAAGGCTTCACATCAGATTAACACAAACCACAGTATTTGTCAACTGCATCTCCCCAGAAGTGTTATTGCATTGGGATATTTGGGTGGAGTCTCATTAATAACATGAGATGCATGTTCTTCCCACAGCTCATTACCCACTGAATTTATGATGTGTCTGTTCCTGTAAAGAGTAAACTCACTATGTTATACAGCTGCTGTGTGGTTAAGTGAGGGCTTATTTGCTTTTTAAATTCCTCTCTATACAAACATAATGCTAAAAGAAAAAACAGGATTTATGTGGATTTGTCTGCCATTGTGTCTTTCCTCCACCTCCACCTCCACCTTCCCTCCCTTTATGTTTTGTCACACCAGCCCTCCATTCTTACTTTCTTATCCCCTGTCAACCTCTGAAAAGAGGAAAGTCTTCACTGCTTGTAAAGGGTGATTTACACTTTTATGCTGATGCGTACCTTCACCATAGGTGTTTGCATTCCCTGCTTCCTTTAAATTAGACACAGGGCCTTTGCATGCTACAAGAACATTTAATTGGTCTGCCTGGTCTTCATTATATTTCCTTACAAAATGGTGGAGGTCATAAGTTTTTCTCTCCAGGGTTTCTAGTTAAATTTAATTATGCTCATGTAGAAAAGGATCACGCATCTCCACTTTTTCTTACTGTACAAAAATGAAGCTAAAATATCCCGGATACAGCTGCTACCATCTTGCACTGGTGACATCATTTTGAGCCAGAGTCTGTGTAGTAGAGATCTCCGCTGTATCAAGTTCCCACCCAATGACTTGTCTGACCAATTGCAAACAGTGCCATTGATTGTGAGCACACCGATTAGCTCACACAGCTGTCAATCTTGATGTCAAACCCCCTTTTTATAGCATCAAATAACTTATGAGAAAAATGAACACTTGAACATACAGCAGTGTGATACAGTCTACCTAAAATGACAGAAAACATCTCCGGGAAAATTTTATTTGATGTGTATTTTAATCTTTTAGTTTCGCTCATGTCCCATCCGCTACCATAGAGGGGTGCATGTTTTTTTTTCCTACTATGGCGAAGGCAAGACCCGCCCTACTCTGCCTTACTCTGCGTCCGATTGACTTACCCTGACATTCTTACCCTAACCAATCTCATTCCTCATGCCTAAACCTAACCAACCCAGGCAAAAAAGGCAATGACTACTAGCCAATCAGAGGGAGAGTAGGGTGAGCCATGCCTTCGCGGGAGGGGCAAGGTTTATGACCTATACTAGAGCCAACCACCAGGGGGCGATCAAGATGCTTTGGCTTTATTTTCGGGTAGCTGTTATGTCGTCCATCCTTGTTATGGGGATCTAGGTGCAAACTCTAGGTATTTTCAGTGTCAAGGAAGGATCCTTAAATGGCTGAATTTCAAGGATGCTACGTCATCGAATCCCTCCTAAGAACTGTTCCAATGTCAAGGATCCTACTGAGGACAGTCCTTCATTCAGAGAATTTTCAAGGACGCATGTGTGTATCCTTAGCAAGTATAAAGTACCCACAATTGTACGTGCACGATTTACTGGAAGTGAAGGTGGGGCCTCTTCAATGAAAGCTTTGCCAGTGGAGCTCCGCAGGATTTAGATGAATATGTCATTTATTTGGATTAATATCTCAGGAGTTTTTATCATACGTGCATAAAAAAAATACAGACAGAAACCTCATAATTTACTCTTTCCAATGTGTCAGCTGCCAGATAATGAGATTTTTAAAATACCGTGATCTAGATAAAACATGAAAGATTTTAAATTAATCATTTACAGCAGAGATGGAGCATTTAATGCCACAAAAGTATAATTTAGCCTACTTGTTTTTTTTGTTTGTTTGTTTTAAGTATAATCCAGAAATATAAAAGTCATGTGACTTTGAAAATACTGCTTACATTTGTTCAAATTGTACAACAACATTAGAGAGTGGCAAAATTATCACAGCAAGCATCCTGAAACCTGTTCCAATGCTAAGAAAGACTCTTGCCTTGCCTCTGTAGGATCCTTCCTTGGAAGGACTCGTCCTACCACAGAAGGACCCTCGACTGTTATTGCTACCACTCTGCATCATGAATATGAAATAATGTAAATGCTATTACTTTGAGCCTTTCTCAAGAAATAAATGCATAAAACATAAGTTTAGTTTGTAAGTTGGATTTCTGACAATAAAAGGGTGAAGGCTACCGAGAACTATAAATCATTTGCTACCATTTGGCACCTCCAGCATTGCTATATCAACATGGGAGGTACAATCCAGGTTTAAAATGAGGCTTTCCAAATGTAAGGAAAGAGCTCATGTTCTTCCTCACCCTTCCTTGATTAGAGTAATGGAAAACCCAAACTGAACCTCAGCAGAGAGCAAGTCCAGAGTCCTCCAGTGAAACACAAATCTCTGCGGGCTGTCTGGTCACACATTTAAATTGCTATATTTTTTTTTTCACACATTGGAGCTCAACACACTTCACACCACTCTTGTGTTCTGAATACAGAAAGGACCCTCTGCCATATGTAACGGAGATTTTGAAGTGTGTGCGTATATCATGTGTTCTTCTCTGTTTGTATGAGCATGCATGTCTGCATGCATTTGTAGCTCTGTCAATGTGCGCACATCGCACGTGCATGCTTTTGTTTGCATGTCCGCACAGTGTGAAAAGCTCTCTTTGTGGAGTGTGATATGTTGAGTGTGTCCCCAGCAGTGTGTAGGAGATAATGGCGGCAGACAGAGGCTAATGTACAGTCCTATAAACAGTAATAGATCCTGTGGGGATACAGAGCTGATATGAAACTTGTGGGCCACTCTCATGGTATATTGCCTTTAATATGGTGCTGTTGACACACTGCACAGCACATGATAGGCAAGAATCTTCAGAAGAACAGCAGGAATATGACATGACTATATTAAAAAGACATTAGGAAAATATGACCCAGGCGCTGGGAGACGCTCGGTGCAGAGCCACAGTCCTCGTGTCAGTACATGGAAGATCATTTTTGGATTTTAATAGTTTTAGATTATTCCAGCATGCAGGAGATGGGGTGTGATATGATGCTGATTTTATCAGTCTTCCCTCCAGAACTGTGTCATTAATCTGAGCGCACATTCTTTATTACTCGTTTATTAACACAATGACAGACAAATAGATAAAATACAATTCCTGTGGTATTATTTCTCTGTTTCATAGAGGACACTGGGCTATTCAGTCTCGGTGATTATTGCTGAAAAGTTATGATAATGTTTAGTGTAGTCAGGGACAGTGGTGCTCACATGACCAGATCCACCATTAATCATTCTGTCAAGAGCAGAGGGAGGCAGCGCGGGAGAGGGGGGGATGGTTTGGAGCAGGGTCGGCGTAGGGGGCAGTGACAGTTTGGCAAGGTGATGTGAGCTGAACTACTAGCCTGTGGAGAAGACCCCCCCCCCCCCCATATCACGCCATCTCTCCCCCTGTAGCTGCGACTCTCTGTCTCTCTGTCACCTTTTTCTCTCTTACCAGCCATGTTTTCATCCCCTCTATTAAGGCACTGTGTTTACCCCCTGGTGTGTATCTCCTGGGCCCGACTGTCACTCACACTACTGAGTGTTACAACGCACATGTCATGTGGAGATATTGAATTTTAAGGTGTGTGTGTGTGTGTGTGTGTGTGTGTGTGTGTGTGTGTGTGTAACAGATGATATGTGGATACAAATATACACAAAGTATATTCAGTATGTATCAGTGGGAAGGACAGTAATCTAAATTTATTGAATTACTGGCATCATGAATCTCTTACTGACCTAAATTTACTCATATAGCAATTTTAATAAATGTCCATTAAGTGACAATACAACCAGTCAGCCAACAGCCTAGTTTGTTTGAAAGGCCAAGCTGTAATTAGATAAATTTAAAACAAGATTCAGAGTCTGCAGCAATGCGAGTGGCTCTGTGAGGCTGTACTTAGGGACAACCGTGCTAAATGCAATGTCAGTGTGATGACATGCTAAAACACTGATGTTCAGCAGGGTTTTTTTTGTTTTTTGTTTTTTTTTTTAGCCTATTTGCTAATTAAAACTCAACACAATGCACTATTGAGGCTGGTCAGGAACCACAGTATTGGACAAAGAAACATTTCGACCTGCTGATTGTGGTAGATTAAAAGTCAGGGCAAAGTCATAAGAAATCATCCTCTGGGGACCATGAATCTCAGTATGAGGGTCATGGCCTTTCATTTGAACACAATCTCATTCAACTCGTCAAGTACCGACCTTGGTCAGTGAGCATGCATGTCAAAATATGATGCTGTGGGTACCCCCCAATGTACAGTGTCTGTTCATTAAAGAAGTTTCTTTTCAAAATACACCCAGAACATAGAAAACTTTGTCATAAGGTTTAAGCAACATATATAAATAGTTAGATTAAAAAAACAGTATACTTTGGTCTAAAATAAGGTAGTAAGTTTGTCACAGATGTAATGTCATGTCCCTATGCAACAATACATTATATCTAAAATAACTAAAATAACTTTCTGTTTCACATGGGACACACTGGTCTCTGGGGTGATAGTGTAGAGTTTGTTGGACCCATCCACCCATCCCTATGCTGACTTTCTCACTCTTTATATTGCGGCAGTTGCTTGGAGCATCAAAAAATGCTGCCACCTGGTGCGTCTTTTACTGCCACTAAAGGGTGCCTTGGTGCCTCGGTATTTGACACCATTGGCCACTGACCAAGGGTGCTCTCAGACCAAGAGCTCACTTGCTTTGGTCCGAATCAGGGACTGATTTTGTCACAAAGTTGCATAATTGCCTAGAGTTGGTTCATGTTCGGGAGGATTTACAAGCGGACCAGATAAAATGCCTTGCATGAGAAAGCTGCTCCCGATTAGTCAGAATTCAGGAAGTAAACAAAACATTGAAGAAGAGTACACTTGCAAGATAAAGGCGACACTTATAATGTCAAAATGGAGGGACAACTACGCAGGTTGATTTTAGCACTGCTCATCGTGGACTATATTGCTGTCATTGTTCATTTTAGTCAAACCATACAGTTTGAAAACGAGGCACGGCTCCAACTAGAAAACAATGTTTTGATGCATTGGATGTGCTGAATGTGCATATTAAGGCAGTACAGGAGGAGGTGCACATTAATAATCCTCCAGGACTGTAACATGCTCATGTTTAACCCAAACAATGTGTCATGTGACTGCAGTTGGTTCAGATCAAGGTCGGAACACATTCTCACCACAAACGAACCTCTTCAAGAAGGTTTCGTGTGTTCACACCCGCCCAGACGAACTGCATTTAAGGGGCAAACGAACTTCAGTTTAATTGAACTGAACCGAACAGGGCAGGTGTGAAAGCACCCCAAGACTCAGTATGTGAGTAGTTGAGACAGTAGTGGACTGACTGGCCAAAGGACATTGCCATCATATAGAGCCAAACTGCTAGCGTGACTAAAGATAATAATTGTTGTTTTTCTGAGTTATTTATAATCATGTAACTCATTTCAGGTCATATCATCCAGAACTATAGATCTCTGTGTCTGTATTTGTTTGTGTGTTTATCTACATGTGCATGTGAGTATGCTGTACAGGCATCACGTAACTTAATCACAGTTAATTCACTGTGCAGTCAGACGTTGTGCTTTTTCGTGATTACTGACTAATATGATCCGACAGTAAATGTCACTGTAGCGGCTCTCCGTTGTAGCTGTCAAGTGAAAACCTTTCATGTTTTAAATTCAGTTCAAGGATTACATGGTCTTTAATGGGATGAGGAAAAAGAAACGTACACACCCTTGATTCATGAAACCATTTCAGAACCGATTAGACAAATTTAAAAACACATGGTCATCAACTAAAAATGACTAAAAACAATACTGTAAACTCACTCTTACACGATGAGTTGTCGTGTAATTACTCACACCTTCTGACAGCTGAAAACAATAAAAAATTTATTTTGGAAATGATTTCTTTTTTTTTTTTTGGTAAAGCTGCTTTGAATGTCAAGTACACTGCATTTAGCTCACACGGGCTGGGGGAAATAAAAAAACACCCCTCTATGATCTGTGGAATCCTGATATGAGCTGGAAACAGCAGTGGTCATTCCTTAACACAACCGCAGGGATAATTGGTTTTTAGGAAAACATCCTTTGGTAGATTTTCAAACATTCTGAAAGGTTCATCCCTGTATGTGCACTCTTTGATCTGTCAGTTTGATTTCCCTGTGAAGTTTCTTCGTGTATATTGTGTGTCTGCATTAGTGGAAGCTATTGAATACACGCTGCTCGGTGGGCATGCATGTGCAGTATGCACGTGTGTTTGCGTGTGTATTATTCTGTGACTGAAGGCCATGTGTGTAGCAGTGTGTAACAGTGACATCAAGGGCTCGCCATAGACAGGAACCTCAGGGAGTTGCATCAGCATGGCAGCCAGACACGCTCTTATCTGATGTGGTTGTCATGTCTAATTCAACCTTTGAGCCTAGCCTCATTTATAGAACCAAATATCTACATGTCCGATATATAATATGGCAGTCATACTTAAAAAAATTATAAGCATTTTTATTTTTCTCTTTCTCTCTCTTCATCTGTCTTCTTGTATCTTCTCGTTATGGTTTACCAGCGAGGCTTCTGTGTCAGTTGTGTTTTAAACACCTGCTTTGAGAACAGAGATCAGTCGTGTGGAAAAGCCCAACAGAAGCCTTCAAGGGCTGCGGATCACAGGCAAAGTCAAATATTTGGGTATGGAGCGGCGGGGAGGTGCACAGAAGAAATCTTTTCATCCCTCCTCCCCAGATGAGGATTTCTGCAGCTGTCAGAATTCATCTCAGGGTTTTGGGGGAATGAGTCCCGGCAGGTGACGGGGTGAGATATATTCACTAAAGAGGCTGATTACAATATCCCTCTGTTTGGCCAAGCTGCTCGCCATCGTTGTTGTAAAAGGAAATATCACTGAATTTTAAGCTGTGATATTCCTTCTGCACATCCTGCTGTAAGAATGTTTAGTTTGTATCGGCAAACACCTCTCTGCTTTCTGTTAGAGCCAGAGAGAAGAGAGGAAATCTGCTGTACAGTATAGCTGAAAACAAATGGAGCAACCGTGTTGCACATAGAAAAATGTTGGTTCCTTAGCTGGTTTTTAGTGTGGGTTCAGGTGCTATATAGCACAGCTGCCACACAAACACTTACACCTCTGTATGGTTTTTCAGAGGTTTTTAATCGGATCTTTCCCAGTAAACTAAACGAAGTTGAAGAACCAGTAGAGAACCTTTGAATGCCCTGTAACAGTCTTTAGAGGTTCTCTACTGGTTCTCCAGCTTAGTTTAGTTTACTGGGGATAGATTTAATACATAACAGTAAAATAGCCTACAAACTGTGTATTTCCAAAGCAGTGGCTTTCAAAACAAGTCCCTCTATGATTACGTGCCAATTAGAGCTTAGATTGGGCCCAAAAAATCCAGCTTGATCCCACCCGAGCCCATGCATGCTCTGTCCGACCCAAGCCCAGTTTAAACCCGACATTTTTTTAAGGATACGAACGTGGACATTGAAGGCTGACTCTTGTCTTTCATTCCATGGCAAGCCTTCGTCATGTGCCTCTTAAGTATTGAGGTCCCCATCTTTTTGCTGTCATATACCAGCATCGTGCTGCACTTGGTACACTCGACGAAGCCGACACACACTTTGGCCCTGTCGACAGCTCACATGTGCGCGGCCAGTGGCGCCGTAGTTGGTTCCATAGCCTAGGTCTATTATGAGGAGCCCGACCCGTCCGAGCCCAAGGATAGTGGCGGGAAATTACGGGTCGGGTTCGGGCTTGGGGAGAGAATCTAAGCTCTAGAGCCAATACTTTTGGGTACTGTTTAGCACCATTTTTGTTTAGACTGTAGAAACAAAGAAAAGTATTGGAGGAAGTTGCTGGTATAACACAAAAGAAGTCATCCAGTTTCTTCATCTGTATCCATACAATACTTATATTTCATATTGATGACAATAACACTAGTGCATTCTGAGTTAAAATCCACTGTTTCAGAAGTGTGTGAAACCACAAACCTGTAACCTCTGCTTTGTCTTTGAGTTCACCACTAAGACTATTGTAGGACTTGGATAAAAGCAGGGAAAGTAAAGAGGAGAGTTTCCAAATGTCCACCCGAGGGCCTGGTAGATAATTTTTTGGGAGAGTAGAAGCAGTTCCGATTGTCATTATGATACTGTAGTGCAATTACCTTTAATGCAGACACTTTAAAAAGGCAGCACAGGTGGAAGATACAATAACTGAGAAGTGATTGTCACACTGCGGAGGAACAGCATGAATTTCTATAGTTTAAGGCAGCACTTTTAACTGCACTTTAAGTGCTTGTGCCTGGAATGGAGGGATCTTGAAGTCTTATTCAACGGTGACAGTGAGAGAGATTGTGAGATTGGTGCACTGGCAGCAGCAGAGAGGCATCTGTATCAGATTGTTGTAGTGAAGAGAGAGCTACGTTTCATAAATGCTCATGAGCTCTAGGTACTCACTACAGATACACAAGGCCAAGATGTTGTATATGATCTGTGTCTCCTCGACTCGCTGAGGTCTTGAGAACAGATTTGGCTCAAAAAAGGGTGGAAATACAGAGGGCTTTTGTAACCAATAAAATTACATTAGTAAGAACTTGAGAAGTAATCACTGGCACCATTTCCAAATGCACAGCCAATTGAATGGGCTGCATCGGGATTTACAAGATCACTTTATCTCAGTGTTTTTTAGACTCCCCGAACTTGACAAGACTGAGCTTTTGCCAAAAGAGCACTTTGGGGATCTTTCAGGAAGAGCTGCATAGATATGCTGGGAAAAGGACATCAGGGCAGCTTGAAAAATGGTGGATGGATGCATTTTTGCTCTCATTATCATAGTATGTGTTAAATGCTGACAAACAGAAGGTATGAAAGAGAGTAATCTGCATTGCTACACCATGTACGAACCTCATTTCAGCTGCTTGTATCTGCAGTGAGGTTCAGTATGAAACCAGGATAATTGGCTGAGTTTCTTTATGTCTGTTGCCTGCTGTCATCTCTCTGCTCCAGTATTTTAGATATCTGCCACCGGGGAGTGTCAAAGAGATGTATGCGGTGCAGATGAGAAGGGGCAGCCTCCACTTTTTTAGACTGTGGAGCTATCGCTATCTGTGGCTATTTATCTGCATTTCCCTGTGGGTGACAGGGAATGTGGCTGAGCTCGGCTCTGGCTGAGCTCCGTCCTTGGAAGTGGGTGAGCAGCGGACAGGCTGGGAGTCAGACAGATGCCCTCAGCTTACCACAGATCATTAATGCATGAGGAAGATGGAGATGGGCAGTATCCTGTTCCACTGGAGAAAAGGTCACAGCCAGTGGAGACTGCAGAGGAAAGACAACATGAGTTGAGAGTGCAGGAAGATGCAAAGGATAAAAGTAAGATAAGTAGAAGACAGGGAGGATAGAAAACTGGACTATGAGGAAGGATTGTGAAATGTGTGATGGTATATTTTTGCATTCACCCTCCCTGTGCGTGTATGTGTGTGCATGCATGTTGTAGCATTTCACATGAGGCGATGGCAACACATCTGATTCACCCAGTGAATCAATAACTACATTTACATGGACTGCAGTAACCAACCTATTGACTTTTCTCCAAACAAGACTGTTTTTAATAAAGCTGTTTACGTGTGATGTTAATAGAACCAGTCCATTTATATTCCCATTCACATGCTATGGAACAATGCCAAATCAGTGATGGCAGATGGTCCCTCCACTCCAGTATTTCTGTTGTGTTGTGGCTTCATGCAAATTTTGCAAAAGATGAGATGCTTTGAGCAGTTCTTTTAAGGGTATACACGAGAGTATATTTTGATGGTGAAGCATCATTAAGGTGATTCCTCTGGGAAGAAATACCATGAATACACAGTGAGAGTGGCCTTAGGAGTGCTTGTAAATATGAAAAAACCAAAGAGTTAGTGAGATGCATGTCTCATCAGGAGAGATTCTTTGGCATGTATCGTCAGGCCAGAGTACCACAAGTTGCCAGGAAGAGATTCATGGTTTGATAACCGTGTCCATCCATCCATCCATCCATCCATCCATCCATCCATCCATCCATCCATCCATCCATCCATCCACTTATCCAGGTCTGGGTTGTGGGGGCAAGGTTTTCCAGACGTTCCTCTCCCCAGCAACGTTTTCCAGCTCCTCCTGGGTGATCCTGAGGCATTCTTTGGCCAGATGTCATATAAAACCCCCAGCGTGTTCTGGGTCTGCCCCCTGTCTGACTTCATACTAGTTGTACATGCCTGGAAAACCTCTCAAGGGAGGTGCCCAGGAGGCATCCTGATCAGATGCCGAACCACCTCAACTGGCCCGTTTTGACACAAAGGAGCAGCGGCTCTACTCCGAGCTCCCTCTGGATGCCTCACCCTATCTCTACGGCTGAGCCTACCCATTGTACGGAGGGAACTAATTTCGGCTGCTTGTATCCGTGACCTCATTCTTTTGGTCACTACCCAAAGCTAATGACCATAGGTGAGGTTCGGAATGTCGATGGAGTAGTACATCGAGAGCTTTGCCTTCCAGCTCAGCTCCCTGCTCACAAAGACAGTCCACATTTTACCCTCACTCATGAGCAAGACCCTGAAGTTAATAAATGTAATATGAAATATTTAGATTTTGATAGGTGTTTACATGTTTACAATGCTTAGGTTATAAAAGTACTCCAGCACTTTAGTTTAGTGCTTCACATAAATTTGGAGGACTTGCAAGAGGCAGATGAAGAAAAGAAGAGCCTCCAAAAACACTGGAACCTACACTTGAACCTACACAACTCAGTGGTGCATTTTTTACACCCCTGCTGCCTATGACTTTGGACTGTTGTCTGCAAGCATAAGTTGAAATACCTGGATGATGTCCCATGAGTAATTTTCTCAGACATTATGTGTTTGTTTTCATGGGCTGTGTTGTATTTCCTGCAACTGTTCGCTTGACTTTGACATGCAAAATTGGCAGTGTCCCTTTAATGTTGAAACATTACAATGCCAGTAAACACGTTTCTTAGGGAGCCTCCACCTCTCTCCTCCTCCATCTCCTGCTCCCTGTGAGAGTGACAGTGATGAACCACCCCTTGATTGCAAACAGTTTCACACAATACACACACAATATCCATTATTAAATTTTTCCAATTTTCCCATTCTTGTTTAATTTTGCGGAGATGAGCTTTTAAAGCCGCCGGTGCAAAATTTGTCTTGTGAGCACACTCATTCCATACGAGATGGTGGAATCCGCTCTGTTCAAGCGTGGCTGTGTAAATGGCTGTTGTGGCTGGGAGGTCGGCATGTTGTGGCTGGCTGTGCCTGTCTCTCCTCAGCCAGCCTCTGCGTGTCCACGGGGGGCCATAGCTTGCTTTCTGTTCCTGGACGGTGGAGGTAACGGGTGGGGGAGTGCTTAGGGACAGGGTGGGGGTGGTGGGAGGTGCACATACTTGCTCCTCATTGCCCCTCCATTATATGTGGTTGACCTATTTCAGTAGTGAGCAGCAGAGGAGGGGAGAGAGCTGGGAGGGGTACATGGCAAAATCACAGGCTGACAGAAGTCCCCTGGTGAGTGGAGCTGGGTGTGTGATTCCCTAATGCAGTCACCCCCAACACACTCACACAAAACAAACACACACACTAACTGCTCTCCATCCAGCCAAGTGTTTTTGCCTCTTAACACATCCATTAACAAGTGTGAGGTCTGGGTGCAATTCTGTACACCTTTATGCGTGTGTGTGTGTTTGTGACACAAATCTGAGGGAGTTTGTTTGCTTCTCTGTGTTGGACAATGAATCAATATGCCTACATTGTGTATTTTCTGTGTATTTTGTAGATTTTTTGGAATGCTTTGGCACTAATATGGTGATCAGTGAGTGCTTGTGTCCTGTATAGAAGCATTTGCTTTGTATTTCCACTCAGAGGTTTTTTCCTTGATACTTGTATGTATTGTTTGAGTCTGTGCATCTCTAAATTCAAATATGATTGCACCAAAAATGCAATCAGATCATGTCAGGATGTGATCACCCGGGCCTCGTTCTGACATGGTCTGGGCTGCATGGGACCACAAATGAATGAAATGGCCTCATCTTTGCAGTATTTGCACGGCAAGACAAAGCTCCCAAACACAAAAACAAAAGTCTGCACCGGAGGCGAGTTTCCATCTTGTTTTCCCCCTCTCTCTGTCGCTCTGATTTGTAACAGCATACTTTTGTTTACAACTTTTTCTTTTGGTTTTTGAATGCTTCTTTTTTGGGGGTAGTTTCAACCAGTATATATCGTCTCCACCACAGAAAAAAATTAAATGCGACCAGGGCAGCAGCGTCTGATCATAAATGGTCACTCAAGATTTATTTGAGATGCGCTCTGGCTCCAGGTGTGATCTGCCATCTATCTCAGCCGGATATAGAAACAGTCTGGATATACCTGATGCTCTGATACCACGTTTGCACGGGGTCACAGCGACAATATCGGTGTTCATGTGTGTGTATGAGCATGCCTTCATATGTTCACTTTTTTCAGTTTTTATTATGACATAAAGAAGCGGCACAATAACTGTACATTCGTTAATACAACTCTTTTCTTGAAGCTCCCCTCTCATCCAAACAGCTATGCACGGGAGCTGAAGACAGGGAGGGCATCAGAGAGAAGAGGCTATTTGGTTTAGCACGAATGCAATCGATGATCCAAGCTGGCTATGGTGTAGTGTGCTGTATAGGAGCCAATGTGAATATAATACCCTATCCTAATGTGTAATAGCAGCTATGTTGTCATTCCTCTACAAGCCAATATTACAAGGGAAAGGAACTGTGTGATATGGACTGAGACACCAGCTTTTCTGTCTTTCCTGTTGAAGCCAGTATATCGAGCCTGGTATGTTGATATGCCATATCCGGCACACATACAGTATTTTAAGGTACAGGACTTTTTGTTGGGCTAAATTTGTTGAGGGATATCTATTCTACAAAACACAAAAGCATGTGCATGTAAGGGAGGCCCCTAAATTAACCAGAAGTCCTGAGTTATCAGGTAGAATCTTGATACAGAACAACAAAGCCAGCACCCTACTGCCAGTGTACATGTACCTACTGTAGCCTATGTGCAGCAACCAGCATGTTGCAATTTCCCTGAATGCTTACAAAGCCCTTTTCATTTTAGGCGTAAGCCCAGCAAGCATCCTGGCTACCCTTGAATAAACATGCAGAAGGAAACAGTGGTGGTATAAAAAAAATAAAATAAAAAAAACAAGGGGAAAACTTCTCCACCACAAAACTACTGCGAGACAGCCAAACATATTGCGATTCCTGCTAAATTCCTCCACTGCCCCTCTCATTTGAGTCAGCTCAGCATATATGCCATAAAGTATCCTGACAAGTATTTTTTTAATCTACTTAGGTTTGTCGCAGTTGCAAGGATGCAAGGCCACAGAGATGTATTTTTATGATTGTGAATGCGAGCTGCATATCAAGTGTTCTCAGGAGTGCAGATCCTACATGAGGAGTTGCATTAATTATTGTTTTAATTCATGGGAAAATATGTCTGCAGATAAACCAGCTCGGCCTGCTGCATGTGTGCAAGAGCGATCATTCTTGCTCTTCACCAGCAGCATTAAAGGGTGATTTTTCAAGTATTGTAATGTGTGCGTGTCTGGTTTTTTTTCCACAATTACTTGGCACCAAAAGGATCATACAACAAAAAATTAAATGATAGCTCAGTCATGATTTGTATTACATAAAAAAGTGGTCTTTTATGTGTGGTTTTTGATGCACTTCCTTTGTCCCTGAGCCAGATCTTGGACACGCAACCCTGCTAATTTTGTATTAACACTGATCTAAGATTAACTTCAAATACAAGTGACACATAAATACCCATTTTAATAAAGTGTATCATGTGTTATAAGATATACTGGTGTTTTATTTCTTTTATGTATAAAAAAGTTGCTTGGGGTGGTGTCATGTGCATCACACTGTACGAAATGTACATTTCTTTAGGGTTTTTATACTTGGTGTCCACAGCAATAGTCACGTGACAGGTGAGCACATGGCTGGAGGACAGTTATCCCAATGGAGGGAACTCAAATGAGCTGAAATCAAGGTAAATTTGATTACTGGCTGTCATTTCCAAACAGCTTATATTTCATTTGAATGCACAAATAATAAGAAAAACAACATTTAATATTGTGCATTTTGTGTGTATTTAATGCTGATGCTAAAACAGACATTAGCAAGCCAACACATTGTGATTTTATTTTAGAAATGGGACATAATGTCTTTCTACAACAGTCATTTCCATCACTTTGTTTATTGTGATTGAAAAGACAATGCCAGTGTTGTATTTCTGACAATATTTTACTACTAAATTTCTCCAAATATGTGATTTTCTAAATGTTTCCAGACCAAAATGGACCATAATGTGACAGTCATGATAAGAACCAACAATCAGGTCTTTGAGGGTACAATAAAAATGCATTACTTTTGCGTTTACACTGTGAAAGACCATCTGATTTGTTCGGGACAGCTGTCAGACTTTGCAGAACAGTCTGTTCAGAAACAGTCTGATGACCAGTCAGCTGGACAGCGAAGCTTGTTAACTTACAGCAACACTGGCTAGATTCATCCATGTTTTTGCTACGGCGAATTGCTCCAGTATTCTCAACAGGAATGCTGTCATGTTTTTTTGCAGAGCCCCCATCCAATGTGCTCTACACAGTAAGTAAAGAATTAGCATGTTGTACAACAGCGGGCTTGTGTAACAGTATTAAGATTTTAACAGCATTACAGCCATATCTAACACTTGAGCTGTTGGGCTCAAAGCAGCATAATAAATTGCTGGAAAAGCGGATAGAGTTTGTGTTTTGCTTGTATTTTGCATTTGCGGTGCCACGTGCATGCGTGTATGTATGCGTGTGTGTGCGTGCGTGCATGTCATAACCCTCAGGGCCAGATATGGAGTCATGTCTATTAGCTGGCTATTGCGGCCGGGGTCTTGTTTTTATTATCAGCATCATAACGGTGGTGTGTGTGTGCCCTTTAATATATCACCTCCTGCTCTCCCTCTACTGATCCTGGGGCTAAGATTTATGATTCTGCATTACATCTGCCTTGTCACATTAATTCAGCCATCACACACAGACACATGTACACGCACGCAAACACATACCTCCCCCCACCCCACCTCACACACATACACACACACACACACACACACACACACACACACACGGAGTCACACCATCAAAGCCTGCATTAGGGCATACACCCATGTTTGGTGTATTACAGCGTACAGTAAATCCTGATCTTCCTATTTCCCATCACATCTCAGGTATTTAGTAGATGGCTGCAGGTTCCTGTACTCAGCTCAGCAGCAGGGTTGGGAACACAGGGGAGGACACGGTTCTCGTGAGAGAGAGCATTTAAAGGAAAAAGAGAACTTCCCAAAGCATTGTGTATGCCTTTTCATGGTTTCCCACCTTGCAATTTGATTGACGAGATGGTGAGAATGAGATTTAGGAGGTTGATGTGAGTATGGAGGCTGTGCATGGGTGTGTGTGCATGTGTGTGTCTCAGGGGATTAAGCAGGCAGCCAGATTCAGTGACAGACATGGAGAATAGACTGTGCTCTGGGGACTGTGTCTCACACATTCTGACACACTTCCAGTATGTAGTGTCCTTCAGATAAAGTGCTGCCAGGGATTTTTTTGTGTGTGTGTGAGGAGGGTTGGACATTTGAGTGCTTCAGGATATATATATATATATGTGTGAGTGAAGTGTGCGTACATATGTAGGGGGTGGCACATACTCCTCTGCATAATGGCATTCTTGTATTGAGAACACATTATAAAGGACTGACAGGATAATTGGCCATTCTTGCTGTCATTTGGCGTGACAATTATTATCAGCATCATCCATACATACATCTACAGTATGTGTCATGTGTTTGTGTGTATATCTTCTCTAGCCTTGCCTAGATGTATGAAAATATGCAATACTACAGTAATCCTACTGTATATGACTCTGCCTCTGCTGGTGTCACTGCTGTGTGCATGAAGAGAAAGATTCTAACTTAAGTAAAAGTATCTGTATTGTAATAGAATAATGGTCTATTTAATTTAAAAGTCCTGAAAGTGCTAAAAGTTTAAGTTAAAAATAAATGTGTTGCCATGAAAATGCAACATGTCAACATAAGGTGATAATGGCTGGGGGTACAAAATAAAACTGGCTGCATGTTTTCTCAGTTGTTGTATAGGAGCACTGCAACTCAAATCAGCTGAGTTGCAAAAGGCAAAGTGGCACACCAAGTGTGTTATTTTCAAAACTGAGATAAAATGTTGGCTGGTGATAATTGCCTTAAAGGATAGGTTCACATTTTTTATAAGTCAGCCTTAATACAACACAGAAATTTGTCTAAAATAGCATTTTGCATTCAATGCAAACATAAATATGTTAAAAATGTTTAGTGTTATCATTTATTTTATATTTGTTTTTATTATATTTGGCTAATTTTATTTGAGGCATTTTTTTGGCATATATGCTGTAATAGGGAGAGAAAGACACAGGAAAGGCGAGGGAGAGGGAGGGGATGACATCTTGTAAAGGGTCCGGGCTGGGCCACTGCGGTGAGGGCTTAGTACTAATGATACGTGCTCAACCCACTGAGCTTCCAGCATAGGTGTAGATTTAAGGTGGGACACAGGGGGCACGTCCCTCTCGGTATTTTGAACATGTGCATTGTCCCCTGCTTTCATTCAAAATTTAAGACATTTACACCATAGATTGATGCAGATACTAGAAAAGGGTTTGACCCCCTGTTTTGTGGTGCACTCGTTTTGTGTTGACAACAGTTTTTGCATTCTAGTTGACAATGGTGGACGCGTCGGAAAAAAACATGGACGTTACCGTTCTACCGTTGGGCTAGCTGTAGCCACTGTTAGCAATATCAGTTGATAACAACGTTCTATGTGGTATTTTGCACATACAGACAGCGTAGCAACATGCCCATGGATAAAGATTGAACAGTACTATGGGTATGGCTGACCTAATGTAAAACAAATAAGATAAAATTGCTATAAACAGTACTTTAGCAGAGTGTTTACTCACTATGTATGTGACCGACAGCCATCTTGAATTGATAAGTCGGGGTTGATGCAGTTGCTCCGAGTTTCTGAGCTGGAGATCCGATCTCAGGGTGTGTTCGACTTTAAACTTTTCCAACTGAGAACTGGGAATTTCCGACCTCCGAGTACAAAACAAACGCACCATTGTTTGACGCCCGCTCCACGAAACCTGCGCCCTTGTCTACCAGGGCACCCCTAATTTTTTTTCAAAAAAAATTTATGTGTCTTATCCTCTTTATTTCATCATGGAATTTGTTTATATATGCATGTAACTGTTTATGACATCATCAGTTCAATATGATTACTAGACTGTACAATAGGGATGGGTTTTGTAGGATCAGAGGCATACAGAGGGTAGTGTATCATGTTTTTACAACTGCATCTATGATTTATTGCAGTTGTATGACTTTAAATACCAATTAAATGACCTTGAGAAAAAAAATGTAAACTGTACTTCACACCTCTGCAGCCTTGTGTGAGTAAGGCTGATGAGCTTGAGGGTTGTAATTTGACACAGAAAATGAATTAGTTATCGCTAATTTTCTGCAATGTTTAGCCCTCCTCCAGTTTGCAGAGTGCCTGCAGGGTTGGTGAATGGCGCAATGACTGGTGAGAGATTTTTCCAGCTGTCTCTTTGAATATATTTCGTTGTCATTTTCATCATTGGTTCAAATCAGACATTATAGTATGACACGTATGTGCAGCTGTACACCAGACATAGATTAAGTGTCAGGCAGTGTCTTTTTTGGGCCTTCTGTTACAGGATGATGTCAAGTTTAAAGTATTGACATATCCTGTCAGATATGATTGGAACAGTTTTGAACACCTCTTTACATTCACAATTACTGTCTGGAGTTTATTCTGTTTGTGTAATAGTGATGGAGCTTATGGTGAGCTCAGATTGGTCCCGTGTTCCTCGTGTCGTCTTTCTGTTTGTATGTTTTGCATTCTGATCTTTTGGCCTTTCACTGGTGGCAGAACGGGGCTGCCCGCTGCTCTGGGCCAATTAGCCAAAGTAGAGGCATCGCATCAAGCCATTGGGCACAGTGAGGGGTCAGAGAGTGCGACACGTCTCCTCTGACAAGACCCGCTCCACTCCACAGCTCGCCGGTCGGTATGGGGTAGGGTGATGGCCCTGTCTGGCTTTGGGCATCCAGGGGTTTGACGTGTGACAAGTGAATGGGCATGCCAGTTTTTGCTAAAAGGACCAGTCGTTATGACTGCAAGTGAAGTGAAGCAAGAGGCTTCTGTATGCAATGGCTGCCTTAAAACTGTATTAAAGTGTTTGTGCATCACTGGATGTGTGTGTTTGGCAAGCAGTGGGTGGGCGGGGAGGCACAGGGGCATGACACATATTCATATTGACACCTGTCATTGAGGCCTTGAAGCATAAAGACAGCAAACACAAAACCTGCATGAAGTTAATTGGGGTTTGAATCGGGATCATCTGTGTTTGATGCCCTGTTCTACCTCTTTGGAAGGTGTTAGGTCGGACCCCCTGCTCCTTCCTTGCACCCCTTTCCCTTGCTTGTCTCTCCCGCGGACTCGACTCAAAGAGGGATGTCTGCGCTGCACCGTACTCCACCGTAAATTAGTCCCGGGTGGTGACATGGTGCTTGCTGGGTAATTTGGACAATGGGGCGTTTGACAGCTCACCCATCACAGCTACAGCGCCCCAGGGAGCCACTACTCCTCTTGAGCTTTTCTCTCTCTCCTTGCGCTCTCCTCTCCTCCCTCGGTGCTGATGGAGTGACTCTCTAAGTAGCAGCATCATTCTCCAATCAACCACCAAAATGGCTTTTCATCCAGGAGGGAGCAAATGGGGAGGGGTGGGGGTGGGGGATGGGGGGGTAATATACAGTGCAGAGAGAAGGTTGAAAAACCATAACTGCTGGAGAGTGAGCAGAAAAACATTTAGACAAGCGGCAGGAAAACAGAGATTGTGAATAAGAGCGATAAAATAACAACATCCCAAAAAGGGAATAAATAGAAAAAGACCTTACTAAGTCATGCATTAAAAAGCTTTAAATTAATAGCCACTTTAAGGAGATGATACCATAGATATGATATATAAGAAGACTTAAAGAACCAGCGAAATGCATTATAATTGCTAGCGATAATTGCTTGTGCATCAAAGCAATGTGACCTTTGCTCCTCTTAGATGAAAGACCTTCACCATCTTCACACATCGTCTTCACTCCTGGACATTTTAAGCAGTTGAACAAACAGTGTTGATGTCAATCCCACTTTGCTGCTATTTTACAAAGATCACCCATGTCATCCACCCATGAGTCATCTCAGCCTCTTTACAGAGTTCTCTTCTGTTAGTTATAGAGTGATGAAAGTGTCTGCTCATTTCTGGTTATCCAATTTATACGAATAGGACTCATTATTTTCTTTTAATTAAATAAATGCAGGCTGGTCTGTGTTTATTCTGAAAACCAGTTAATAGGTAAAAATGTGATTCAAATAAATCTATAATACAAAATCTGATTTTAAAAATGTCGCTTTTCATTTATAAATCCTTTACATTGGCGCATTCTCTCCCCATTTTTCTCTATTTTTGCTACCTGGAGAAATGTTTGTGTGTGGGTGGTGTAAAATTTCATAATTTTGATGTATTTTGGGGGTGAAAATTATTTAAAAAATGAGCCTTAATTATCATGATGTTTTGACCTTGCCTGTCCTGGCGCTGTGATGTGACTGGACAGACAGTGGCCAAGGCCTAGCATGACCCTGGCAACCGCCAGCTGCCTCCTGCCAGAGTGCAGCCAGAGAGGACCAAGTGAAGGTCAGGGATAAGGACCAGAGAGAACATGTAAACACCCCCAGTGAAAGACATGACTGGCTGCACAAAGACAGCAGCAGAGAAATTGTGCTGTGCTGTGAAACTGATTAACTTAATGACTGGTTTTACTTTATGTTGTTTTTATATGAGATTCTCCTCTCCTCTCTGACTTTTTAATAACCTAAGGTCACCACAGGAGACGGATAAAGGGAGAAGGGAAAACACGGGGTAGCGTTTATAATGTGAATGTCCATTTCTTAGTAGATAGATTTAAAATGCTTATCTCCAGGCCCACTCCTCCGCACCACGACTGCTTTCTTTTCAGCAGTGTGTTTGCACTTTACCGCAGTAGGCTAAATCAATTTGTCCAGATTCATTTTTCCAATTACATCACATACTCTGGTAAAGATAAGACCAATGAATTGGACTGTTCTATAATGCCCTGATTGAATTATTCATCCAGTTTATTTGGCGGCTTTAGTGTGTGAGGGCTCTCTCCAGGTCATTGTGATTCCGCCCCAGGATGGAATGACTATGAGCTGTGAACTGATTGGGAGGTTAATGTCGGAGCCACCTGACTTTTAACTTTAAGGACTGTCAGCTTGTTTTTTTCTTAACTTCTCCTCCCCTGCTAGGTTGTGTGATGGCAGGATTCCCCTGAGATGAAATATGAGTGTGCTTAGCATGCCCCAGCAGAGAGGCTCAGATAGGACAGGGCGAGGGAGGGGTCACTGGCCCCGAACAGTAATCAATAAATACCTGCTGCAGCCAAGCGTTAGATGGGGCCCTGCAGACAATGTGTGTAGACACATTAGTGTATATAAAGCACTTGGCTGGAAAGAGACATTAGAGTGGATGTAAGCCTAGGCCCACTTTGCCTGTTTCTCATGAAGCTTCTAAAGGATTCTGCTTTTAAAACAACAGCCATACATATTGATTAAAGCCTCTGGGATGTATGGGTCCAATACTAACAAGTATTGACCAGAAGAGGTCGTTACCATTGATTTATGTTCACTCAATATAATGGGTAGGTGTGCTCAAAGCACATTTATAGGTAGATCTGATTGACAGTCTATTTATCCTGCTTCAATTGACATGACAGCTGAGTGGTTTATTATTCTGCTTGACCACTCAGCTGCAAACCACCTCTTGTCCTTCCCCATTGCAGCATAGCAAAACATTGGCTAGTAAAACTCCCCGTTGTCTGCCTATCTGGCCGGCCACTTACCGATCTTTCTCTCTATCTGGAGCGGGAATGTATACAAGAGTGATGAGGAGGGTGAGTGGAAAGAAAAGTGAAGAGGGAGAAGGCAAGAGGGGACAGTAAGGAGGGTGAGGACGATAAATAGGAATAAAGCAGGAATGAAGAGGGAGAAGATTTATGCCAGTGTTCATCCTCGTTCATGCTTGACTCTCCCCTGATTGAAGGGAAACATTGGCCCCACTGATACAGCGCTTTCCTTGGGACAATAAATCTACGCGAGTACAGATAGAATAGAGAGAGCTTATCTTGCGCCGTGGTGTCAGAGCCTGGCATTCAAAAGCTGTTATCACAGACTCTCACATACAATATATAGCATGAGAAATACAGTCTTACAAATATTCAGCGTAGGCGTACAGTACAGGAAAACAGGTGCTAGATTTACTATAGTACAGTATATATGGTATATAGAGCATACATGGAGTGCGTGGTGTATAATCTGTATCTGTGGGAATGCATTTCTTTGTGTGTCAATATCATATCTAAGGCTACGTTCACATTGCAAGCAAATGTGGCTCAAATCTGTTTTTTGCTCTCATGTAACACAGATTGGTGGTTTCTAATCAGATCTTGGCCACTTTCATCTGTAGTCCTACTGTAAATCACACATATCCGATCACTGTCCATGTGACTGCTGTGAGAAATACCAGAATTCTTTGGTGTTTTTTCCATACATCCATGGTTTTTTCACGTCATACTTCACTGCGCAGGAGCAGGTCGCTCGCCATGCAGTGTCAGAGCGTTCCACTGAAACTAAAGAAGGCTGCTGCGCTAGGCTACCGCAGTTGCCAGCCAGTAGAGCCTGACTGTCAGTCGCTTTTTGACGGGGACAGCTTGCCTACATGCCGTGACAGCATTGTCGTGAGGTGGCAACAGAGATATTGGATTGTAGTCCTGGACACATGGATGGATTACTGAACGGGTCTGCTGGGCACAAGCCCTAGGGCCCAAAGTGTTGGAGAGCCCCCTGGCCTTCACATGCACAATGTCACTAAAAGTAACTTGTACCAACCAGGAAGCGACTCAAAATGACCTCAAAATGATGCAAAGGAACTGCAGAGAAACTACAAAAACAGGTAAAACAACCACAAAGAGACACAAAACGACAGCAAAGCAACACAAAGCAACCAAAAAAGACATAAAATGGCCTCAAAGAGAATCAAACGGCTACAAAAACAACCACAAAGCGACACAAAACATAAAGAAAAATGCATACCGATTACAAAGAGACGCAACACCACCACAGTCAGTCTGTCTTGCTCCTGTGTAGGAGAGGTGGTGAGGCCCGTTGCATATCTGTGCCAAGGAGCCCGTTGTCTCCTAGTCCGCCCATACATGTACATCCTGAGGTTTCGGAGAACAGCTCCTCTGAGAAACCCTCTACATTGGGGCCCCACCACTCCTGACTCCCCTCCCAGCTGCACCCGCACCTCGGTTACCTCAGAACTACCAGCAGTAGTTGCTTATAGAGCCAGTGGACCGAAAGCCCATTTGTACGACAGCCCATTAACTCGAAAACAAATTCCCTACTACTCTACACACTCTCTCAATCAGAAGCATATGGCTAATTATTATGCAGAATGATGTCATCAGACGTTCCTACTATGGCAGTCATCCGGGAGATCGCTGTGTCATTCATTTTTTCCCCAAATGCCTGTTTTGCAAATGTGACGTTTTTTGCTGTTGTTTCAATGCACGTGTGTGGCGTTACTGGTTGCATGTGAGGAGTTTCAGGGCAGAGATCAGTTCACACTGATGTCAGATATCACACACTTCAAACATGAATGGCAACAGTCCAGACAGGAAGGTCGGATCTGGTTGGATAATCAGTATTGAGCATTAAGCCCTGTAATGTGAACTCAGCCTAACTGTCTCTATTTGTCTCTGTCTGTATTCGTTTATAGTTATTGACTGATTTGGATGATTTGGATGGGGGACCCTGTCTCCAGTGTAACAGCACAGATGGACTCACACTGTTGGTGAATCACTGCACAATAATCTTGGTTGTGCTCTGCCTTGAAATGCTATTTTTTGCCCACTCTAGAGAAATCTACAGAAATCTTTCTAGGTCTCGAGTTGGCACATTTCCAAAACATCTTTCACGGAAAATCGACTTTGGCCTCCCGTTGACACATGACGTCAACAACATGTAAAATGACCAGCATTTTTGGTCTGAAGTGTATTTGTGAAGAGACGATGAAGGAGCAGATGACGGCCAGGACGCGGCCTGGACATGGACTCAGTGCTTAATGCTTTGTGGACGCTCCGTCATCAGTTTCCACTGTTCTCAGCACAATAGACCTCATTAATGTGACTACAGTATCGATGGTCCAGTAATAGTGGTGTACTGATTGCAGTGGTGAGGAGTAATAATGATTCAGGAGATACTGCTGTGGCTCATTTTAAGGTATACTTGAACTGCATTTGCTGGATGATTCTTTTTAAAGCCAGCCGGTGTTCATTTCTAATGTAGACTATTGATGTAAGCTACTCATTAAACCCCTGTTGTGTCCAAGATTCAGTGAGACGATGGTCACCCGGACAACGTTAAAGGAAAGTACTGTCAATGCAAACTTGTAGAAAAAATTAAGGAGCACACTGTAGGAAACTTGGAGTTCGGCTAATTGGACAGGTCGTGTGGGTCTTGGCGAGGTGTTTACCGTTTAACGAATAGCCCAAAGTGCAACAGGGTGTAAACTCTAACCTCATACATTTGATGTGAATTTCTGTGTGCTTGTGACGTGTGTTTGGTGTGGGTGTTGCACTCTTCTCATCGCAACAGTTTGTGTATTTATGTAACACAGATATTCTTTTTTAGCTCAAGATGTGTCTCTTTTTTTCTCTTTGAGCTCGATTTGTGTCTTATCTCTGACACTGTGCTTTGATATGTAGCTGTGCCAGTGTTAAGGTCTGACTTTGATTCGCTCGTGTCCAAAATGTAATCATCCCTTAATATTGCTACTCCCACAGCCAAAGAGGGGCTGACTGCCAAGACCCTCTCATACCTCCCATCACTCCCACTTGCTACGCTTGGATTAATTTGATTAATTCATATCCTTCTTTAATTTTTTTTTATTTCTCCAAACCGTTTTGCCCTCTACCTGATGAATTCATTGTCAGTGTAAAAAGGCAAATTTCATTCATACATTAACTTTATTTTTGAGGGCAATTTGCAGCTCATTTATCTTCCAAACTTTTTGTAGTTGGGATGTGGGACTGATATAAAATTCAACTAATATTCAATTTGAGTCTTAAAATATTCACTAATAAGACTTACAATATGAATTAGGAAAACTCACCCCAATTACAGAGCAAAATACAATTTGAATAAAAGTGCTGCGAGGACATATTTCATTAAATTTTAAACACTCAATATGGAGGCAAATTTTCTGATTAAAATCAAGCCACAGAATTACAAATGCTCGGAAAAATCCATATTGCATATCAAACAGTGGAGGCATGCCATATTAATGTTCCTATTAAAGGGATATGGCACTAAAAAGGTAGGGGGAAGTATCTTGCATTTCATATTTTATCTGTACAAGTATGGTAATATGTTCTGCACTTGTTGAGTATTAGGTTTGTGAATATACACACCATAGCTGCTTGTATCCACAAAGATTGCATCATCTTGAACATGGAGATGCTGAAACCTCTAAACTATTTTATCATGAGTTGTCTTCTCATTGCATATGAATGGAGACAGTAGGAGGGGGAGCCAGAAAAAAAAAGTAATGTTTCTCTTTGAGCTTCTTGTTGCTCTCAGTATTCTGTTCACCAGGGAGTGAGGAGGGAGGTGCTGGGATGCTGGGTGTTGGGTTTTTTTGGGGGGGGGGGGGGTGATTGGAAGGAGTCAGGGTCTTTCATTTTGTCACGTGGTGTCTTTTTTCATTTCTGGGCTGATTTTTCACTGGAGGGCTAGTTCCATTCACTTGAATTTATTATTTCTTGCACTGAGGAAGTTGATGAATTCGAATATCTGTGAGCGAGTTTGTGTGTGTGCCTCTGTGCGCATTAATGCCTGCGCGGGTGTATGTGTGTGCGAGCATGTGAGGCGCGCGTCTCTCTGTGTGTAAGGGAGCGACGCTTTCATGGCTGTTTCAGATCTCTCTGCCTCACAGTTCGACAGAGCAAGGGAGCCAGGAGGGAGAGGGAGATGGAGAGATAATGGGAATGGAGGGTGAAAGAAGGCTAACACAATCTTTAATGAGTTTCCTTGGCTCTCTTTGCCTGTTTCTGGGTCAGGGTCCCCTGGCTGAGGATGTGGGTGGACTGTGGACTGCGGAGCAGAAAAGAACAGACTAAGCTAAGGTCTACTGAAATAGACATACATTAAAGAGTCATAACCTTCATAAAGACATAAACGGTGGAAAGCTCAACAATAGGGCTATAACAGTTTGTGTGTTTTAACCAAACCGTCATGGTCCAGGGGTCACGGTCCGGTTGTGCAGCCACACGCACAATATGCGGTGTGGAGATTGGTGCACCAAAGCTGGAACCAAAGTTCACAAGCATGAGTTCTGCCTGGAAACTTTTAGCCATACGCTGTTAGCAAGCGGATTGGCATGCAAGTCAGCCACACTATGGTGAGGGTAAATGAAATGGTGGGAGACCTGCCTGTTGGTTCCCAGTCAGCTACAACAGCAATGGACAGCGAGTTGTGTATGAAGACCTTGACACACCAAAGAGACATCAAAGAACTAGTGGCGACCGAGGCGGACATTTGCATCACCCCAAGTTGCCTGTGTCTCGGACAGATAGTTGCGTTTGAACATATCGCAAAGACTACAGACTACAGCCCACTAGCATGTACATTCTGCTCCTCCATGAGATGAAATAACTCTCCATCCCAGCAGGCAGTGGTAGTCTGTATTTGACTTTACAAAAGGAAAACAGGAAGACCGACAGGATGAACTCAAATGCTAGCTAGAAAGTTAGCACATCAGCAACAAAACCTGATGTTGAAAGCACAAAGGATAATTACACAAACACAAACATAACGGACCATTTCTGCCAAAGGGCTCAATGGCTAAGAAAATTATCTTACCTAATATAAGTTTTCTTAGATGTCAGGCCCTCTTGACTTCTGTTTCTCTTGTTGTGCACTGAGCTGTGCTGCCAATCAGTGTAATTTCATACACCAATGGACTCACCCATCTCCGACCCTGATTCAACATGCTGAATCAGCCAAAGAACAGCTGGCAAGGGCCGGCTAGTGATGCCTAGTGCCAGTGGTGCAGGACATGTCACAAAAACTAGGGCAACAGAGACTCAGCGACAGTCCGACATTGACCGACGGCCGACTGTTGGCCTGGTGTGCCCCAAGATGAGGAGGGTGTGTTGGCATTGGTCTACCATTGTAGGGGACGTGATTAGTTGTATTTTGGTATTTTTAATTTCATTGCATAACAGATGCTTTTCAATTTTTATAATGAAAATAGTTTATCAAAGTTTCCAGTGGGTAAAATGCTACCTCAGTCTCCAACAAGAGGATTTCTTTGAGATGTCTTTGACTCCTTCCAGTGACGTAGTTCTGATTACATGTGTATGTGCTGACTTTGTCATCGGGAGGAGGAGGAGGAGGAGGAGGAGGGTGGACACGGCTGCCAATCTGCAGACCACTGTTTGAAACCAACAAACAACAAAACCGGTTGTTTTTAGCTCGACATCGTCGGCATACACAAACATACACAAACACTTTCATAACAGCACACGGACAAACCCTCCTCCCTCGTGGTGAGGATGGCTTTGGTCATTTTCTGATTGGCTCCCCCTGCCCTTTCATTTCCTAGCAATCAACTTCAATCTGTGGCAGGTATGGAGGGAGAGATAACATTAGAGAGACATCGTGGGGAGATATCTGCTCAGCCGAGACATTATTTAGTGCTCCCGAAGCATCCAGGAGGCAACCTCTGTCAGACAACAAGGCTCCAGCGTGTCCACACAGGACAGGGAGGCGGGTAGATAGAAGGACATGGAAGAATTACTGATGGGCTGATAAACTCTTTTGTTATCCGAACAGTCTGCCTTCCTGTTTCTGTTCTCCTGTGCTATGTTTCTGTCCGTCTGCCCAACTCCATTTCGATGTCTCAATCTATGTCTGTCTGGCTGAGTTACTCTCACCGTCTCTCTCCGTTCTCCCTCCCTGCCTCACTCACCTTCTGTTTCCCACTGTATCTCTGTCTCTATTACTGTGCCTTCTTTCTTTCACACTTGTGAATAATTGATGTCTACCGGTTCGATGGTAAGAATAGAACAGTTCTGGAGGTGACAAATGGGGTGGCGAATAGGCTTCATCCTCCTCTCTTCAAAGAGTTAGAAAGTTAGCCGTGCTTGCTTGTGGGCGTGTATGCCCATATATTTGTGTGCTTGCGATGTTTGTGGCACTGTGAGCGTTTTGTTCACGTTTGTGTGTGAGTGAGGGAGCGCGCGCACACACACAGTTGTGTGTATGTGATTTAAGACAGGGAGATGAAAGGGAGTTGTAATTACAGGGAAGCGTATCTGTCTACTGCAGAAGTATCCGAGGAATGGCACAAACTGGGCCAAAAGCCTGAGGTCATTAGATCTGCTGCATGTGTGTGTGCATGTGTTCATGTGTCTGTGAGCTAGTGTGTGTGTGTGTGTGTGTGTGTGTGTGTGTGTGTGTGTGTGTGAGAGAGAGAGAGAGAGACAAAAGCAAAGAGAAAGAGAGGGAGAGAAAATGGAAGACAGAGAGAGATCAGCTTATAACTTCAGTTCCTCAGAGTCAACCTCTGAACTCTGCTTCTCATTATTGGCTCTGCCTCTCTGTCGTTTCTCAGCAGTAGCTGCTTGTGGTTAGACCAAGCAAGGCCCGATTTCTGTAAATCCATGCAGCCTTATTGCCTGAGAGGAATCCCAGAATTTCCTGCGCTCTGAAATACACTTGTGTAAACATTCCAAAATATCAAATGATAGGGATTTCACTGTGTGCTGTGCAAATGGATAATCCCATGCAAAGACTGCGGTTATAATACACTGTCCCACTGTCTCTTGTCTGCTTTCTTTTCTCTCCCAACCCATCCTTTCTTTCTCTTTCTGGATCTCTCTGCCTCTGTTCTCAACTTCTCCTTCTCTTCATCTTTCCTTTCATCTCTTCCTCTTTCCCTGCCGCCATCTCTCTCTTCACAGTTGAGGATGACTTCATTGGTCTCGGTGATTTGCCGGAAACCTTCCCCTCAGACCCGCCCGAGCCGCTGCCTGTGTTTTTGATGGAACCGGAGGAGGCCTACATAGTCAAGAACAAGCCGGTCAACCTGTACTGCAAGGCCACGCCCGCCACCCAGATCTACTTCAAGTGCAACAGCGAGTGGGTTCATCAGAAGGAGCACACTGTGGAGGAGCGGGTTGACGAGAACTCTGGTCAGTAAAACAGATCAGTTACATACACATTCATCTGTGCATCTAAATCAACTGTCTACTAAGTCAGATTCACATGCACACGTTTGAATTTGCAAATGCCATTATGCAGTAAAGATGTTTTTTTAATCAATATAACGAAGAAGGATTTATCTCAAATGTATGTAATGTATTTGATTTCCTACAAAATCCAATACTGTCGACTAAAATATAATCAATTTTTAATGCTTATGTTTTAGAAACTCAAAGCAGTTGGTTAGGGATTAGTGAAATATCATTTGGGGGTAAAAATCTGGAAGAACTCAATGTTTCCTTGAGGCATTAGACAGGATACATGCATTGCTTTGCGTGCCCAAACATTCACCCTTCCCTTCACCCTATGACTCCTGTGCAACATTAGCAGATCACACTTCCTGAACTGACAAAAAATGTCGCCAGATGTCATCATTCAGGTAGCAATAAAAGCCCAGTCACCAGAACGGATATGTTACATTCGTGTGGATCATATGTATCACGGACACTTCTAAAATGATGTGGTTCAGATTACACTTATATGACTTTCTGGAGGAGGAGAGGATGGTGAATGACATGACACTCAGATGAAATGGCTGCCAAGCAGCAGTCAGCAGCAGACCACTGTTCAACACGAACAAACAACAGAAGCGGATATTTTAATGACAGCTGTGTGTGTTGCAACAAAACTGTATTTTTAAACTGAGTATTTAATGACACATTTCCAGCTGTGTTAGTGGCAACTGAACCAGGTATTTTAAGCCAAAACATGATGTTTTCCTAACCTAAACTAAGTGGTGTCTGTGCCTAAACACAGAGGTGGGACCAAGTCATTTTTTTGTAGGTCACAATTAAGTTTCAAGTCTTTGCACTCAAGTCCCAAGAACTTTTGAGTCCTAAATAAGTCATAATGTGCTCCTCAACACATGTAATGCCATTTTAATAACAATGCAATGATAAATTAGATTAACCAAAATCATGAAGGCTTTTTAAAATTTGTAGTTATTTGTTACAAGAAGTTCGTCAGAAGTTGTGGCATTACCGTCTAAATTTCAACCTGCACTGCATACTGCAAACTGTTTCTTGCTGACCACTGTGTAGTTTTTTGTTTTTCCAAATGTCGCTCTTTAACGTAAAGTTAGTTCTTCACGGTTCTCTCTTGCTGCTTGATTGGATGCCATCAGATTGGTTAAAGCAAAGTGGATCTTGAGAAATATGTGTTGACTTGCATTAAAAGCAATGATGCAAGTTGATTTAGGAACTGAAAGGAAATTAAATGAATTGTAGCACACTTTTTTATACGTACATTGGGCTTGGGGAAAGGTATCGGTAGCATGGAAATCCAGACTCAAATCTAGAAAGGTTTTGAGTCTGGCCCTCACTGACACACCCTTCCTACCCAAGGGGCGGCACTAACTGAGGCATTTCAAATGCCGCCGCACGCAATTGGATAGCACGATGGCCAATCAGGGCAAAAAACAAGGTGACATATTCACTGCACTAAGCCCCATTTGTTTGTCAACCAGTGGGGCTAACTGATATATTACGCTAGGGCCACACCGCCCACGGAAGCGCCGCGAAGAGCCTCGAAGCGCCGAGAAGAGAAGGCAGTTTCCTTTCGGCGGCCATGTTAACCGACTGCGTCGTCCACACTGGCCGCGCCGGGAAGCTCCACGGCAGGCTCACGATTTGCAGCGATCAGTTTGGCGTCTGCTCTATTTTCTGCGCGAGCCGCGAGCGAATCTGACAAGCCAGGCAGTGAAAAACAAGAGCTGGGAGCAGAATCGCTTGTCGACGGCGTGGAGAAATGCGCGTCTGATGTGAACGGAGGTGCTCCGGCGCGCGCGAGAATTTCGGTGCGCTGCGCTTCCGTGGGCAGTGTGGCCCTGGCGTTATGCTTTTGCCATATCCCGTCGGCAAAACAGCAAAAACGTCCTGCTCCATCATGTTACGCCCGCCCAGAGCCCGCCTCTGTCAGATAGACTGATCTGATTGGTCCAATTGGCGATTCAGTGGGCTCTTCTCATCGGGGCCAGATTCCCGTGCAATGCAAATTCAAATTTGCTAGGGACGGGGCATCTGGATTTCCAGGTTAAGGTATCGGGTATTTTCAAGTCAAAAGGCTCAAATCCAAGTGAAGTCACAAGTCTGTAATGTTAAAGTCCAAGTCGTGTTACAAGTCTTTTTTATTTTTGTTGAGTCAAAGTTCATCAAATTGGTGACTCAAGTCTGACTCGAATCCAAGTCATGTGATTCAAGTCCACATCTCTGACCACACATTAACCAAAGTGTGGTCACAACATTACACTGAAAATTGCAGTGTAATGACATGCAGAGTTTCAACATATCTGCTACATATGAAACATACAAATGTAACATATCCATTGTCTGAAGAAATGTACAATGCCAACTCTGGTGATTGGGTTGGCAAATTAGTAGCGTAATAATTTTTTGTAGGAGGTGGGGCTATTTGAAGCACACATACACAAATGCTTACAAAAATATTTGCAGAACACACAATGCTTATCTGCTTATCAATCTTTCAAGCAAGATTCTTTGATCATCGAGTGGCATCTTATGAGCAGAGAAAGGCTTGACTTAGAGCATCTCAGTGAGAACATCTTTCCCTTCTTTTGGCATATTAGCACCACAACTGTAGTGTGTGCGCTTATGTACATGTTTGTCAGCATCTAGAGGAAGTAAAGGTAGTGAAGCTCCAGCAGGGTTGTTTTCAACAGAATTCAGCCCCCGAAGGCACCAGAGCCATTACACACAACAGCCCAGCACTGATTGGCTACATTCAGCTGCTGTATTGGAAATTGAGTTCTTTCTGTCGCCCACAGGTACCAATCACATCGCATTTACCCTTTTCATCCCACTGTTTTGCCACACACACGTCTGCATCCTCACACACAGACACACCAACAGCTGCTCCTTCACTTACATTTGAATGTTTAGGCACGTAAGCACACACTTACATACACTTCAAGGGTTGGTAAGCATTCTCTTGCATGTTGTATCTGAGGTGTTTCATGGAAAATACCTCTCAAGTGCTGTTTTGCCGAACTATATGAAAAACACAGTATTGTTGCGAGCGCAGGTACAAGATACAAAAGCAGATACAAAAGCAGTGTTGTAGCCAGCACAAATACAAAAGGAGTATTGGAAAAACAACCTGAATCCCAACCTAGAAATCCTTTCATTTTGACCTACTGTACTTTAGGAAGAATACACAGATCTGAGGATGTGTTTCATAGTTATGATTATGACAAAGAAGAAGGTGAAGGTATCAGCGGCTCTTAGCCTTTGTGTCACAAGGTTTTGTGCTAAAAGCATCAACATGGAAAACAACCCACACATCACACACACACCCACTCCACACAGCTATATCCACAGGCTATTTACTGCACTGATATTCATTCATTTATGCCCTCGCGCCCCACACACACAACACCACGAGAGCCCAGTGGATGTGTGTAGCCTCTCTCAGCCCACTCCATTGCTCTCTGATTTCCCCAGATTGACAGAAAAGGAGCACCGATAGAAACTGGCCAGCCTGGTCAATACCACTGATAGTGTAGCCTGAAGAAATTGGATCTCTCCTTCTCTGCCCACCTCCCTCCCCACTCCCCTGTGTTTCTCTTTCTCTCCCGTCCTGTCTCTATCTCACTTTCATGTTGGCGATAACTTCTGATCTTATGAAAATAAGACGAAATGAGAGATAATGAGATTAAGAGAGAGTGCAAGGGACTGAGCGAGAGTGGGGACAGAAACTGTGAATGTCGGTTTTTTAATTAAGGGCGCTGGCTGCATCCATTGTGTCTGATGTTTGACACACTGGGTTGACAACTGAGGTGCTGTCCATTTTTAATGTGTACACAGGAACAACATTGTGGGCTGTTCGTTTGGATACACCATTAGTGTTTGGCACTAAAAATAGAGTAGTGGTCTTGAAAGGCTTAACTGTAGTTGGACGATGGCTGTTTTGGTCAAATTTAAATCACCCAGTGCCTTTGTACCACTTATTTAATACTGCATAGGACCATTTTTATTGGACAACTTCTGCAACCCAACCCTCCAGGGAGGAGGTTGGGAGAACAGGAGAACATTTTAAAACTTAATAGCTAAACTGACCATTTTAGAGCATTTGAAACAAAAATCTTAGCTCAAGGGTTTTCAATACTTTGACCACAGTACCATTTTAGGGAGCCAGCAGGAAAAAGTGCACACGCTATGACTTTTTTTATTTTAAGCACATATTTTACTACATTCTCGGAACCCATCGGCTGTATTTGGCGTCTGACTTCTGGCAGACGGTGATACAGCCTCTGGGGGCAGACCCCCGATTTTTTGGCATTCCGGTTTGATTTGGGCGGAGGAGGCGAATTTCCATTTCCGACCTCCGTTTATATATAAATAAATATGCTGAACCATTGCGATGGATTCGGAGTTTGCAGTGACGCCAATTATGTTCCGCCTCGTTAGTTCACCACCCAGAGCGTTTAACCTGGCAACAACTGCAGCCGGCTCAAACGTGATTGGTCAATATCACGTGGACTACAAACAGCCTACAGCCGGAAACCAGGGCTCTTCTGCTCTTCTTCCGGAGGTAAGATTTCCGGGGTTTGCCTACAGACTCTATATTCACTGAATGTAGAGTCTGTATATAGAGACTAATTTTACTATGAAATTTTTAATAACTTTTTTTGACATACTATACTATGGGCCTGTCCCAATACCCACACTTCCCCTAGAAATACCCACTTGCACTTGGTTGTGCACGTTCACATTTAGGCTATGGTGTCCCAAAGTGAAAGTGGTTTCCAACACTTAAAACCCGCCCTAGATTCCAAGGGAGCCCCCGCCCACACTTTCAACGAAGTGGAAGATGAAATTTCCCAGAAATTTGTGGAAATTTCCCACAAAATCGATCAGAACTAGAAGACGTCGTAGGCGCCTCCTGTTTTCAGCATTTCTTCTCCGTTGATTCATCAGACAGAGAAGAATAAACATAACACACTCCGCAACACAAGCGCTGGAGCCGGCATTTTCAAACCTGAATGACTACCGGTATCTTGCGTCGTTACTACGCGTGACGTATGCCTGCGTGTTGGCCACGCCAGTTTGCATGAAGTGGTGTCTCATTTCTTAGGGAAATATCTCTACCCTAATATTTCTCACTTCCCTCATCAAGGGTTAGCTGGCAAACAAGGGCAGTCAATACCAAGTGGAAGATTTAAGGGGTAGAAACGGGATTGGGCCTATGACTTTTTCTGAACTTTTTATGACATACTAACACTTTACCAAACTTGTAACAATCGACAGCAATATAGCCTACATACAACTCAAATTTAATTCTAGTTTCCCAATTTTTAATGCATTTGAAAGTAATGAAATAGAGACAGAACAATGTTTGAAGCTGATTGTACCCACAGCAGCTGAACAAAGGCTTCTGCTGGGGTACAGTATTGCCACTTCACTGTAATACTAGAAGCAGTAGTAATAACAATGGCAATCTGTTACATATCTGCCTAGCTTTATACAGTATTTTGTCTCATTAAGGGTGAAATACAGTGCCAATAAAACCTACTCACCCCCCTTTGGAAGCTATCATGTTTCATTGTCTTACAACACTGAATCAAAGTTCATTTAATGTGGTAAAAACTACACAATTAACACAAAATTAAACATTCTTGCAGTGTCCTATGTGCAGAACATCTACTAATATTGCATTAAACACTGACTTGACAGGGGTGAATATTTATTCAAACAAGTATTTTGTATTTTTATTTGTAATTCATTCAAATAATTTTGCAGAGAGGTATGTTTTCATTTTGACATTAAAGGGTCCTTTTCCGTTGCTCAGTGTCAGAGAAGCCTCAGTGAATCTGCTGTGACTCAGTGTTGTAACACAATAAAACATTAATACTTTTTACGGGCACTGTACACTGTGACGCAAATAAGATGTATGCGTCATAAAAATTACTTCCCGCTGAAAGCAGTAGTTACCATGCAATCAGCTATAGGGGGCTTGTTTCTCTGATAGCCCTTCCCTGCACAATGTTCTCCACAGTATGAAACGGTTCACCTACAGCTCTCCACTGCAGCTTTTCAAGAGACCTCACGCAGATCCCATCTAAAGGCTTTTTAAATCAATGGATGTGACATGCCATGAGCCACGTGAAGCACACATGACACACGAGCATTGATGCAAAAAGCAGTAGCAGTAGGGAAGTTTTATTTGTGCAAACATGTGGCCGCGACCCAGTTTTGCATTAAAACAAGACAACACACATGAGAAGAAGCCACAGATTCAGATCACATGTACAAAATGTGACTCAGGAAGGAGACAAGAGTAAAAAGATTGTATGAAGAAACAAAGCATGACAGCAATTTTTACAAACGGTGATCTCCGCAGTGATGATTAAGCTTCAGAGACTCACCCTGTTGTCACCTGAACACTGTAGCATTTACACCACAGTGCTGCAGGCAGGTTATATTCTGTTGTGAGCAAAAAGAGCATTGATCTGAGCAAATGAGCAGCAAATTAATTCTAAGTAGACACAGCCAGTGTAATATACACTGGAGGCATCTTGTCACTCTCTCTGAGATATGAGTTAGAAGATCAAACAGGAGTACTCTGCATCTGGCCAGATAATCAGAGCAGTGACCAATGCCTCCTTTTCTGCCTGACTGCTCCGATCAATAATGTTAGCCAGTGCTAACACTAAGGAGCTAGGCTAGCTCACTTTAATGACCACATTAATAATGAATCATCTCCAATGAGGCGCCCTACTTCAGCCAGCTATTAATTGGGCCTATTGTAGAATCATTTCTACTGCTAATGGCCACATTGACATGTGTGAAGTAGCCCCTCATCACTGGTCCTGACATGGGCCACGCTTGCTTTGCCCCCCTTGATGGCAAATTGAGTGGAAGTCCGTGTCTGTTTTGTTGTTATCATTGT
This sequence comes from Epinephelus fuscoguttatus, assembly GCF_011397635.1. Lineage (NCBI taxonomy): Eukaryota > Metazoa > Chordata > Actinopteri > Perciformes > Serranidae > Epinephelus > Epinephelus fuscoguttatus. The sequence goes on from NC_064769.1 coordinate 18,891,083, forward strand.
AATGCTACACGGTGTACTTAAAGCTACTAGCTGAGCAAACACATGAAGTCACTGGATGAGGTCAGCAGGCTCAGTTCAGAGCCTTGCTCTTCTGCTAGAGTGATCCTTCTGATGTGTTTCAAGTGCAGCACGTCAGTATAGTTTAATCCTGCTTTACTAATAGCAATGAAGTCATGAATGACTCTTGAAGTAGACTTAGAGCTGGTCGTCATCACCACTTGAGGCTGTCGTACGATGCAGAGGGCTTATGCTAACAACATCAGACAGATAATACACCACTATAGAAACTTATTCTAAACAGTCTGGAGCACAGACAGAGAAAAAATTAACAGATTCTTCCGCATGTTTTACACCCTCAGAGAATTCATATCTTCTTATTGTTTCCACTATTGATTTTCCCTCTCTCACTCTGTGTGATATCCTCACATCCATCATATCTATCCGTGACATCCTCAAACTAACAATACGCATCCTCTCAGACACATTGGCATACAGTGCAGACAACCACAGACGCACACCCTCGGACGCATGTGGACACACACATGCATGCAGAAGCAAATGCGCGCGCAACAGACGCGGCTGTTCCTCTGCCTGTCGGCACACTGTGTAAATTTTACATGAGAGCTAAGCTGGTGTGTGGGATGTCACTCTGCTTGGTGTGTGTGCCAGAACAAGGAGGCTGTGTGAATGCACTGAACCTGAAGTAAAATGGCATGTTCATTTTTTAACCATCCAGTCTCTTTGCATTTTTCATTGCTGCTCGAACAGTAGAGCAGATCCAGAAGCCTTTTCTTTAACAAATTGTGATCATCCTGAACTGGGAGAGGTATGAAAGTCATGGTTATTCACATGCATGAAAAAAGAGTGAGATAAATATATTCACTGCGAAGATACTATCAGTCTCGTGTTGACAGAAATTGCTGTATCAGTAAGTATTTATTAGGATTTCTATTCTGTTGTAGCAATATGTATGACAGCAGTTATAATCATTTGTTTGCTTTGTAATACGGACTCTTTCCTGCCACAATGTCTTTGTCATGCAAACTAAACTGAATGAAATGTTTGGGAAAGTAAAGGAACATAACAATTGTCATTTTTCCTAACATGAAGGTAACAAAAAAAAAAAAAAAAAGATTATAGCTAGAATTTTCTTAGAAGTCTGTTGCAGTGAGCTCGCACAAATTACACAACACTGATTTGTCAAAACTCAATTTTAGATTACTGGAAAAGGTTCACAGAATGATTCAGAAAGGTCCTTTTTATCTCTCGTTCAGCAGGTAGTGAACCACTAAGCAATGAATTAGATTTTAGGCCAAGATTGGGTTACTGATTGAACGGAAATTGGGAACAACGATGAGTCACTGATCTGTCTGTGACACAAGTTCAAGGCAGCACACGATAATGATGTCACATCGACAACACACGGCATCTTAGGTAAGCTCTATGGGTAGGCTTGGTTAAAAATAAATAACATGTAGGGCAACTGGTTAAATATGCAGTATGTCACAGTATGTGCTTGCCACAGGGCCAAAAATACAGCTGAAGTTATGCAAACAATAATAAGGAAGTCTGATTAAGGTACACTTAAAAAGGTTGGTAACGTTATTCCTGGTATTCCTTGCTACTGTACAAGGAACACCAAAACAAATACATTAGCTGCTGCTGTACTGTCTCTATAGTGCTTCAGCACTTGTGTGGTAGCTTAGCATACTCCTTTTAGCAATCTAGTGTTCTTGTAGTAACGTTACATCTGGCGGACTCCAAATGTCTCCCACGGAAGAGAAAGAGAGAATTGTGTTTCCTTTTATTAGCAGCTGGAAGTAACAAAATATTTCACCATGTCAACATCTTACCAAGTAAAATATGTGGATTTTTATTTTTTACAGTATAGAGCTGTGTTTTTTGGCACATAATGTGATAGACAATATTAATTTAAGATACCATTCTTTAAAGAATCAGGAGAATCTCTGCAGAGGTGTTGCTGGTATTCTCCAGCCACAGATTCAGTCACCATGTGGGCTCGGTGATTAGCCCCAACATCAAAAGCTTAAGACTCCTTGCTTGTTGTTGTTTTTCTGTTATCCCTAATTAACTCATCTTAAGCCTCCTCCTTCTCTCAATCATTTTCTAGTATCAAAAACCGAATGAATAAGGAGATACCATGCTTAAATAAAGAGAAGTCAAACAGTTGACTGGCTAACTATCAACACTAGACTAGTTAAAGTCGACTCACTAACTGAAACATTACATCACACCTATGTTTGGATCAGCTCCAGTTTAGTGCTCAGTACTTTTGGCCTTTTGACAACGCATCATTAATTCCACAACTGTCCCTGTTTGAATTGGCATGCAGCACGCAGCCCTTTTAATTTGTCTCCTCGAGAGACAGCAGCCTCACCATTGTTTTTGAATTAGCAGTTCATGGTGTGAACTAAGGATAGAGTGTTGGGGGTATTTGGCAAACTTTAGCCATCAGAATACGTGTAATATTTGGTCATACTAGTAAGTCATGTGGCAGTGACTTAAAACTTCCAGATAGTGTTGTGGTAATAAATGGCAAAAAAAAAAAAAAAAGGAACACAATGTGACTATGCTTTTAACTGCTGAGTACAAAAACAGTGTGCACAACTCATTAAACTCCATATTGGATGTACTACAACTGCAACAGCAGATTCCCAGTATCTGTCATTATGTCAGCTAACAATAAAAAACAGCTACAGAGCAAGTCATCACCAAAACTGGCTAACTAAAGAGTGAAAAAGCTGCCGGGTCTGACAAATAGTAGTTTGTAATGCTGATGACAGGATATGAATTATGGTAGACAAACAACATAAATCTGTAAAAGCATTCTTCCCGGTGGTAATGGTGCAGAGAATATTCCCTAGGCGCACTGTACAAACGGCTTAATTTGAATGTCACGGTCCACTTTTACAGTATTGCTGACCAGGTACACATGCACGACAGTTCCAAGAAAATGACATCAACATAAGTTTTTTTTTCCACTGGGCTGCACAACACCCACATTTTAAAAATACCTAACAGAGTAGCACTTTGGGAATGAGGTTGCGTTGAATCTTCACAGCATAATCTCAGCGTGTTTTTCTGAAAAATCTGTAGAGCTGTTGTCACACTATTTAGCTGATGTGTCCTGTAAACATGAAATTCAGGTGATTCTGGAGGCCAGCAGAAATATAGGGACTGTTTAACACATATAGAATAATTACCTTCTCTTAGTATCAACCGTGCACACGTTGGGTTCAGATACTCGTCTCATAATTCCTGAAATGTGCCATCTTGACATTTCTTATTTTTACACTTCATGATACTCCCATTGTCTTCACAAATATCCATTTCAATCAAAAAAGGGATGATGGATGGAGCTGAAATAAGGCATGGCATTGCATGCAAAGCATCTGTAGCTTCGGAGAATGCTCTTGCACCACATTATCCAGAAATATATGCATGCACTCGATTCCTATGCTCGATGTACACACGCTGTAGCAGCAGCAAGCAGCAGCAGCAGCAGCAGCAGCAGCAGCAGCATAATCTGCTCTAGAGGGGCAGCTGTGGGTAGAGGCATTTGTTTTGGGGATGATTTGTTTGTTTGGGTCCTGGCACCCAGATGAGCAGTAATCAGAGGAGTTAGCAAACAGGATTGTGGTAGCCATGACGCCGAGAATCCTCCCCCACAGGGCCCGGACCCAAACAGCTCAGCGCTCTGGCTCTGGAATCGGGGCCAGGACTGGCACACACGCGCACACATACACACACATAAATATCCAGTGTCAAAGCATGTGATATGGCTGATGTAAATTGTTCTGATTGGTTTGATGGGCTCCTGACATCAGCACGAGTCTCCCAGGTGATGGTATACAACATTTGTGCACTGTGTGACGATAGTGTATTTGATATGATATGATTTCATTGTCGTCTGTTCTGGTTCCACATTTTGCTCCCTGCTGAGATGTGCTAATACTCTTTCTATATCTCCCTCCCTTTCAACCCTTTCTGTCTTTCCGCACAGGCCTGGTAGTGAGAGAGGCCAGCATAGAGATCACCCGGCAGCAGGTGGAGGAGCTGTTTGGGCCGGAGGACTTCTGGTGTCAGTGTGTGGCCTGGAGCTCTGCAGGGACCACCAAGAGCCGCAAAGCCCACGTCCGCATCGCCTGTGAGTATTCTCCCCTCCCTTCATTCTGTTCTTCAGCCCATTATTCAGTCTTTATCTTCTCTCTCATCTTTGCTTTCCTCTCCAAACAAAATCTCTCGGCTGCCAAGGAAATGCGCATCACAGACTGACTTGTGTATCACGACAGATTTACAGATTCTGGAGATAGAAGCAGTGGGAAAAAAAAGGTTTTACTAACATGGGACTCAAGTGTCCCTTTGAACTTGAGTTGGTAAAAAGCCGGCAGAATCTGAATCAGTTTCCTTATGTACAGTATAAACCTGGAGAAACAGGAAGAGAGGAGAGGAAGGGGAGAGCTGCAGCACTGTATACACAGTAGAAAGGCTACGGCGCATGTTTATACCAGAGTTCCCTTTTTTTTTTTTTTCCTGTAGGTGGTCCTCATTTGTTCTGTGCCTGTGTGTTTGTCCTCCTACTGAAATGCATAACACAATTGTTTCCAAGTAATGAGAAACATTCTGTTGCCTCTAAAGTTTGGGCTCATTTTTAACTGTTCTCCCAAAGGATCTGCCAATCAAAATCTGAAAAGTAATGAAACCCCCGGAGGACGTGCCGAGGAAAGCAGAGTTGTAAGAGTAGTTAAAGCTGTGACATCAAGGCAGCGCTTCTGCAACACAACACACATTACATAACACAACTGCTTACACATTGTTGTCAAAATTCCACCTGGAGGGACTTCTTTCATAGTATCAGCTAGATCATCACACTTCCAACTCCCGTCGAAGTCATTTCAAGGCATCCTGACTGACACGTCCTGTTATGACTTGTGGCAAACAGACAAAAAAAAGCAACACCCACTCAGAGTGTGTATTGTAGTCTGCATCAAATGTATTGTTATCACTGCTGGATGGGGCTTGATAGGGATATCACTTGAGCATAATGTTTGGCTGGCAACTCGGTGCCACCGTCAGAATGATTTCATTTTCACTTTACAGTACAGCGGAGGAGCACAGTACGGAGTCAATATCCATGGTTTTCGCTTGATCTACTCCATTTAGGGGCAGTTAGCAATCATATACCTGTCCCTCTCAATTTTTATCTCACCTAATTCTCATTTTCTCCCCGCCATTGTTGTGTTGCTGCCTCTCTGACTCTCTCTCTTACTGTTCCCCCCTGTTTCTGTACAGTATCTCTTTGAATTCAGTGTATCCCGTCTTTTTCAAACACCAGTAGCTCTTCTCATTACTGCCGCTGTTATACTAGCTTGGTGAATCAGAATCATGCCTCTCAGTCTCCCGCCGAGCCCACTCCCGCTGCTCCACCTCCTATAATCACCCGTGATGAGCAGCCTTCCAGCACTAACCTATCCCTCAAATCACAATGGACCCCTCTTCCCCTCCCATTAGCTTCTGCTGAATGGATTAGCTCCTCCACTGTGCTCTCTCTTCAGGCAGGCTTTCTTGTCAGAGCCAGGCTCTATCCTGTTAGGCTAATGGAAACTGGGCTTGTTTTCCTCTCCTCTCCCATCATCTAAACATATACAGTTTAATCAGACGGTGAGTCAGAGCCAGGGCTGGCGAGTTAAGAGGCTGTTGTATTGAAGAACTGGCTTTCAGACTTGCAAAAAAGGCTGGTCTGGCTAAAAGTATTGTCGGAGTTTGTGTGTGTCTGTTGGAGGGAGGGAGAGAGAATTTGTAAATTTCCCGTGATTGCCTTTTCTTCTTGTGACCTCCACAAAACCATTTTGATTGGCCTCCATAGTTGGGGAGCAGTGATTGCTTGCCAAAGAGAGGCAATAAAAGCATGTGCACAGAAGCAAATTAAATAAATGAATCAAATCAACTGAAATGCCTTTCAAAAGATTGTTGGAGGGTAATGTTTACTGAGAAAGCTGGAAATTGATTTTCTTGTTTGTTTGTGGCCTTATAATTTTACGAGTACAACATAATAACAAACCTCAACTAGTGACTTTAATAATGATTAAAACTTAAACTTGGTAAACCTTCATGGTCGCTCCTAATCTAACTTTGCATCAGTAATGATTTACTAAGCAATGGAGTTTCAAAAGTGTAAAGCTGGTGTAATTCAGCATGACAAGTAGCCCAACATATCCACTTTAAAGGTAATGGTTGTCATATGTGTGTCCTTCTGAGGGTGAGTGAGGCTGGAAGTGTTTGTCTGCCGAGGAGGGAATGGTGTGATTCCCACAGGAATGTCGACTCAGCTGGTTCCACACCCTTCAGTGTCCCACAGTACCGTTCAGGGTTACGAGACGTGAGCAAAGGAGAGACTCCAGAGGGGAAGCATAAACCAACATCCAATAAAATATACAATGCAAAATAATCCCATGCATGCCACTTACTGTGCTTCATCAAGAGTGATGCCAAAGGTTTGCAAATCATGATGAAAATAACAATACAAGCACCGGGTGTTTAATTTTAGTTTAACAAGCTGTAGCTGATCTGCTACAAGAAGTATGAGTAATAAAAACATGAATATTTCACATTAACTCACAGACACTGGCTGATGCTGTTAATACTAATAGTGTAATGAGGGCGATTCTGTGAATTTTTATGTTCTGTACAATAATGCGTTCACTTGATGGTAGTTGTGGCAGTAATTCTCTTGACTGACACTAAAAGAATAAACAAGCATTGTATTTTGTGATCCCCTGCATGGGTGTAAGCATTTTTGATCCTGTTGTTTGGGTTTAAGAAGGTAATGTGGCTCTAAAGTCAGGCTAAGTCCGCACGCAAACAGACCTTTTGTAAAACTCTATCCAGAATGATTTTGAGAAACTCAATCCATCCATCCATTTACAGCATGGATGTGTAGAAAGGGAAAAGAGAGGGATCAGAATGCACTACAGTACATCGTGACCAGATGGTAACCCTAAATTTGCGAAACTCTTGCTAGCCATTTCAAAATATTCTTGTCTCTCTGTTTTATGGTGCGACAACACCTTAGTTAACTTTTGGTTAAGTTTAGGCACAAAAGCTCTTGTTTAGGGCTTAGTAAACCTAAAAGTTCGGGTTACAATTAAGTGGCAACCTTAGGGGCTGAGATATGAAACCAGTGCCCAAGTGCCAGAAAGTGCAGTTCCTTGAATGGCCACATGGAGCTGGCTCCAGAAGTGATCCCCTATCCCCATAGACCCCCATGTTAAAATGCCAAAATTTACAGCAAAATAAACATATTTATAGCCTGGTAGCCTGGGGTGTGGCTGACAGGCTGTCTGTTAGGCGTTGCTACAGTCCATGAGTCGGATCATCCCCTTGCTCCTCCACAACTCCAACCTCGTGTCCAAATACAGTCACATCTGGCTACAAAAACCCAAGATGGTGGTAACCAAAATGCTGAAGGCGAGGCTTCAAAACGACAGTCCACAAACCATTGGGTGATGTAATGGTAGCTACATGCATTGATTTATACAGTCTATGGTTAAAATGATCATGGACATGGAACATGAAATCTCACGGGTGTTTCTGCAAATCTGAGGTAACCATCTACAACCTTGGTGCTCCAAGTAGCCTTCCAGTGATACATTTTTTGTGGCTTCCAGATAAGTTCAAAAGTAGCCGCCCACAGACGCCATAACAGGAGATATGTTGAACTCACCGTCTTTGGTTTAGTTTACTCAGTTTGATGATCCAGGGTGCTTCGGTTGGCTTCAGAGTTGACTGATTTGCAGCATGTATTGATACTTGCAAGATGACGCTATGAACTGATTGTTGTGACTGTTGCCTTTAAAAAAATTTAAAACAAAAATCCCCAAACAAACATTCCCCAAAGAAACAGACCTTTACAAAAACTTCAAATCAATGGGGTATTCAACGACTTAAGAATATCCAAACACACAGACTTTAAAGACTTTAACCCAGTGGCGTCTTCCACGCTCCACACTCACTAAGCACACCTGCCCTTGATTAAAGGTTACTGAGATGCCAGGTCAGGTGGCATATTAGAGTGACTCAAAAAATAATAGGAAACTAAGACTTGCTAGAAATGGTTCTAGCAACATTTTTGGCAGAATTCTGATTGGCCTACACTTTCTTTTTCTTTGCATGACTTTGGGGTTAACATTATATCAACAGTTGTATTGACAATGCTACGATCTTTTTGAGAACAAGGGAAGGGAAAATGAATAAATAAATAGCCACGTACGTGTGGACTAGCCTCAAAGTCTTACTTCTTCTCATGATAAACACACAATCTTTTAATTTAAAACATAATTTGGGCCAAATTAGAACCTGCTGTGGACCCTACAATGGACACCACCACTAGTAGACTGGCTACTATATAGGCATTCTGGTCCATTCTAAGCCGCCAAACATCATGCTGCACTACTACATAGTGAGCAGCCAGGCCGGTGAAGACTTGCATACTCTCCAAGAACTTTATAAGGACAAATCAAATTTAATTTACTGGATTTGTCTATACATAGTACTCAACTGTATATCATGATTGTTGTCACAGTGTAGAAGAAGGTGTGCCTGATTCTCCTCCTCACCTGTCAGACTGTGACTACATCTTCTTTTATCTTTTGGAGGCAGTTTGAACTAAGATCCATCTCCACACTGTAGTTCTGACATCAGAGCAACAGGAGAATGACTCTTACAACTTCAATCGACAGTACCCCTTTGAGACATAGTTTGCTACCACCTTTCCTTTCCTTTCCATCTAAAGAAAAACAAACTGTTTGTCCTTGGATCAAATTCCGTGAAGTTATGTCCCAGAATATGCCCCCTCCAGTCATTCTCTCTTTTAATTTCATACCAGAGTTTTATAGGAATTGCTTTCAATTCAACACCACGCTTTCAGCTTTTATAATACATTGAAATCTGTGGCATTATGGCATATTCCCCCGAAGACACGCGTTCTCACAGGTTGAATTGGGACAAGGGATCTCACTGAATTTGTTATTTTAAGGTTCATTTTTCAAAATAAAAAATGAACCTTAAAATGACTATAGGTATTCTTTGGGGCCTGCGGGGGTTGCCTGATCATGTATTCTGTAATAAGAACATGATCTAGTTTCTCCTGCAGGGGATGTGGAACAGTTAGCTGAACAGGGAAATGTCTCTATTTAAGTATAATGTCTCCTCATGTAATCGCTACTGAACAAAAAGAAAGCAAGTGATGAAATCAGTAAATTGAGCCTCTGTCTTGATCAGGTTTAAGGGATGTATCTTTTTAATGCATGTAATGACGCCTACGAGAGACTTTGGCGAGAAGGCTCTGTTCTTACTATATTCATTCATACACACACTCCCATCTCCCCAGACATTGGAGAAGTTATTTACTATGATAGATGTGGGTACTGCAGCCTATTACATTTCTACAACCATTGTACCCAAGAGTATTAGACTTATTGTGTGCAGTCTGCTTCGACTTCTGAAGCACAAATTCTGCCATACAATCTGTGTCACTGCACGCCTCTGTGTGCTTTCAGTCCACAGTATACTCACATCCAAAACTTGAATTCGAAACCAATGTGCTATTGCAGAGCTATCTAATATAATAAATCTCTTCTTTTATGTTAGCACGCTATGTCAATAGCAGTCTATTACTGTATTAATAGTGTTCTGTGAGGAAGAATTGCCATATCCTTTCCACAGATTGAATTGCTGAACCGGGGTCATTTCTGGGTTTGTTTCCATGGACACAGTTAGGTGTACGTAACTGAAGAAATGTATCAGAAACTTAGCGAATTGGAAGTAAACAGACTCCCAACACGTATTGTGCTGTTGCAGTCTGTCTGTGGTTTTGTTAGAGCCCTGTCACACACAGTCTTTCAACATGTCTTGCTTAGTTCAACCCGTAAAGGTCTGGCTTGACTTCATGGCTCACTATAACCTCTCAGCTTGCAGTTTCAGTACAGCACAGATGTAATTTTCAACTTGGTTTGTCTCCCACTTCAGTCACGCTTGCCTTCATTAGCAGGGCTGGCTTGGCTTAATGGTGGCATAGTTGCAGAGGTCAGTTCATGTCAGATTCTGTATGTAGAAGTCGTATAGGAAAAAAACATGTTTTTTTAGAGCCTGCTGTGGTGGATGTAGTTACTGCTTTAGATTCAATGTGTCTGTAAAAATCCTGAGGAGTATGTTTGCCAGGAATATTGTGAAGGCTGTGGAAATGGTATCAGTGGAGTTTGGAGGTTTGATTGTAGATTTGATGCTTCAGTAACTCTAAAGTTCCCAAGCAGTACTTTGACTCCCCATTAAGTCTTCGACTCTCTCCCCTCTCTGCCCTCCCCTTTCCTCTGTTGTGTATGATGCTCGTTGCTCCTGTCTCAATCTGTGCAGCAGGTTATGATATATGTCTAATGGGCTTTGGGTTCCAGTGTAGCATGACACCTTCAGTAATCCTGCCCTGTCAGCTCCACTATCCCTGCCCTGCACTACTCCATCAGGGCTCGCACAGCACAAAAATATTGGTTTTTCATTGGAGGGCGAGTGATCCCCTTCTCCCTATCTTTCTTCCATCTTCTTCAGCCAAGTTTATCTGTGTGCTGAAGGAGAGAAGAAGATAGAAAGAAAGGATAAATCTCAGTTACTGTTTCTAGCATTTAAATACACAGTCTTGTGTGTTGCTTTTGCACAGTGGCAGTTATTATTGATGAGTTACCCTGCCTTTTCTTTTGATGATTTATTGTTAGCGCACCAATACTATATTATTGATCGACTCACGTTTAATTTAATATTAAACATAGCTCTCAAAGCAGCTCTCACAACGTGATTCTGTCTGTTCATTATAGACTTGAGGAAGACATTTGACCAGGAACCTCTTGGGAAGGAAGTGTCACTGGAACAGGAAGTGTTGCTCCAATGTCGCCCACCTGAAGGCATCCCAGCTGCTGAGGTAAGCTTCAAAAGACATTCACTGAGCCAGCACACTGAAGTTGTTTGTAGGGCTGTACCGACTAGTTCAAAGCTTCCAAGCTTCGTTCATTACATTGACATTTGAATTCTAAATCAGCTTTCAGCTGCTGCTTTTTATTCATTTATTTATTGCCTGTCTATTCTGTTTAAACACAATATTTGTGCACAGATGCAGGCAGGGTGAAAACAAGCCGCAAACCTCTGAGACTGAAAAATAAAGTTAACCGAAAACTGCAGTTCTTGCAATGGCCACTTGAGGCTGGCTCCAAAAGACAGTCAATCCCCATAGACCCCCATGTTAAAGTGCCCAACTTTACAGCAGGGTGCATGAGCAAGTAACAAAACGTGTAGCTCAGTGTGTGACGTAAACAGTGACGTAGGAGGGAAACCGCGGCTAGTCAGGCGGCGGTAGTCAAACGCGATTCTCTTGTAAGCGACCCCATTCTTCACCGTACCCGTCATGTGACCGTTAAAGGCCTCTTTGTTTGCGAGGACAAGGAGGGCGCGCAATTCTTTGTCTCCTCAGTTGCTCATCTTTACAGTGTCTGTCAGGTTTGCATTTCCCTCTTGCTACTAGCTGCTCATTCCTGCTATCAGCTGTTTCCTCTTTATCCACCGCCAGTGGCTCGCACGTGTGGTGTCATCAACAGCTCCTTCTGTTGCAGATGGCTGCCTTGGTCTTTTTAAACTAAAAGGGTTCATCCAATATCATCCAATCTAAACACTCGCAGCTTGCCCACAAAATGGCCCAACATTCGCGGAAAATCTGGCAGTGTAAAAGGGGCTTATGAGTCAGATCCATCCCTCACTCCTGCACAGCTCCACCCTGTCATACAAATATATTGTAACTTCTGGCTCCGTCACTATAGTTAATTTCCCCTTTTCTGACAACTGTACAGGGCTTGAATTTTAATACAACTCACCAGTTTACATTTTATTAATGCTTAAAATTGCGCATAATTAGGGGCGCGCGGCTTTGAGCGACAGGCTGTCTGCATTTAGTTTTCTTGGCTTCTCAGTCAGACCCATCCCTCGCTCCTCCACGGTGTCAGCCTCTTGCCCCAAATATGGTCATTTCTGGCTCCAAAAAAACAAGATGGCGACGGCCAAAATGCCGAACACGAGGCTTCAAAACAGGAGTCCTCAAACTAATGGGTGATGTCACAGTAGCTATATCCATTGTTTTTACAGTCTGTGGTCTTATCTGCAAGGGCTCCAAAACGGGAGCCCAAAGTGGAAAGTAGACTTGTAGCATTACTCACAGGAGGCCATACTGGGAATGAGACTTACCAGCACATGAACAAGACTGGGCCTGAGGTGGTAAGCAGGTTAGGTAGCTGTGGTTTCCTCCCAGTTGGTGGTGTTTGTTGTAAAAATGCAAAACAGTGGTGATATTATTTGCTGCTGGCTAGTTAGTGGCAGGCTGTCCTGACTGAGATAGCCTGACAGGGTGGTGAAGCAGCTATCTAACTGCACCATAAATGACATTTATTCATAACAGAAAGGTCATGAACTTTGAATGAGGATTTTGTTTTCATAAAATGTGACAACAGAAAATTGAAGACTCAAACCTAGATAGAACTTTCACATGTTTAAAAAAAAGATGTTTGGTACAGCCGTTTTGGTGAAGTTAAGAATAATTTTCATTTGTAAAGATAAGTCCTAATATGCAGTTACACATGTTCACCCTAGAAATGCAGGCAGTTGTGATTATCCAGATTAAGCTCAGCCAAAAGTTCTCGCCTCAAATCCAATAAACTGGCTGCTCTGAAAAGAGCTTTATGTTTAGAGCTGCACTGTTGTTTTAGGGTTTCTGTTGAAAGTCGACATCATTTCTGGTGTGATTTTTTTAAAAAGATATATAATGGGTAGCTGAAATTTCCACATAATTGTATGTTTAGCATTTGTATTTATGAGAATAGATTATATTTTTGGTAATGACAGTCATTGGTTCTGTTCTTTGATGACATAAAAATGGTGAAAACTGTGTTGATAACAGAATTTGCCTCAGTTTTGAACTCTGCTCAATTCAGAAGTTGTAATGAAATAACACTGAATAAATCTGACACAGTCCACCGCACAGATAAGGACATTTTTCCACCACTGCTTGGGCTATTTAAGCTATTTGGGTATTTCCTGAACATCGGCCAGTCGCTGCAATTTGGTCAGAGGAGAGAAAATTGTAATTATCTGCTGTGGGAAGAAAAAGAATAAAACCAGTTGTGTCCCCATGTTACCTTAGCTCAACCGCTATCGCCTCCCTGCTCTACTTCCTCCCTGCCCTACAGTAGAACACTGTTACAGCTGCATTTGAAAAGGCTCAGTTGAGATTGCAGGAACATAAATAGAGGATGAAAGGGTGGTTTGATGGGTGGGGGAGCTTTGGTGTTTTTTTTTTTTTTTTTTTTTTTAGTTGGGGGTGTTGGGACTGAACTCTGTAAAGGCTTGTGATTGACCTGGAAAAGCCGAGTTAAGTGAGTGGAACTGCACAGCATTTATCCCCACTGAAAGTGCTGACAGGCTAAATGGACGAAAGTTTGGGACTGGCAGTCCGCAGATTCTCCTTATACAATCCAGGCTTCAGTGTGATAGTGTTGCTTTAACAGCCATATAGTATTGGTGATTCTGCCGCCTGTCTGAGGTCTCGCTGTCAATCCTGGATTGGCTCAGTGCTGCGATTAAAGACTCAGCTGGGGTCCAATCGTGACACATCTATGCTTTCTGAGATATGGTTACTGTGGCAACCAAGATGTACAATGAAGAGTAAATAGGAGGCTTGTCAACATTAATAGCATTTTCAGTCTGGGTAAAGAAGGTAGGCATTTGTGTTTAGTCAGGTAGAATCAGTTTTTTTTTTTGTTTGTTTGTTTGTTTTTTTAAATATGGTTACCCATCACCAAACTAGCCATCTGTTTTACAAACAAGAGGAAAATAATGTGCAGTTGAAATCTTCAAGAAAAACTTCAGTGTGAGGTCAAAATTTGGAATATGATTAGTGGCATTTGTTGCAATTTGCCTCGTCTAAAAGATAAAAACAAACAGATTGTTTAAAATTCTCCCTGCATGCTTCACTTTCTGTATTTCTGACTAAGAGCAGTGATTGTTTTCTCTGTTTACTTTCCCGTCTATGATCGAGTTGAATTTTGTGTGTGTACAGAGGTACTTTTTCAGCTTCTTTAATTACTCACACTTACCTCATGGCTACAAAAAAAAAAAAGACAACAGTTCCGTTCCACAAGTTGTTTATCCACTTTTTTCCTGAACTCAAACACAGCTGCCTCAGTGGGAAAAAGGACAAAACTGAATGCTGCTTTTTCATCCGTGTTTGTCAGGCCTTTTCTCACACAAGGCCGCCAGAGAAAAAGCCTCGGAAAAAGCAGATGGGCTAAGTCTGTGGTTACATATGAATCTGCAGAAATGTGCAGCAGTCGTTGTGAAGGGAAGATCTGTCATATTTCACCCACTCTAAGACAAAAAATAATATAGAGGGGATGAGAGAGGCTGAAGGCAGAGGGAGAAGAGCTGTTGAGGTTTGTCGGGGTTGGATCCAGTGGGTTGTTGTCAGGCCTCCAGCGGGCTGTCAGCTCGCTCTGTGGTTCCTTTACAGGCCTTTGCCTAGTGAGGGAGAGGCTGGCAGGATGGCAGGCTGTGGCTGAGCCATAAAACCCATGCTCTTACAGCACTTTTGTTAAATCATGTGGATTGTATGTGATGGACATTGTGTTATGTGGCAGTGTTCCAAAGCCATTCTGTCATGAAAAAGACAAGCGGGACACATAGTCACATCCCCGCATTTCCACATGGATGTTCACATGTCGGAGTACCAGCAAGGACATTAACACGTCTGCATGCACACGCACACATGATAACATGCTGCCAACAACCCAACTGAGCATTGAAAGTCTATTCATCTATTCTATAGAGTGAACAGTGCGATGGTGGCCAACCAGCTGGCAGAGAAAAAAGATCTACTGCTGATGAACTGGAAGAAGGACTTGGGCTTTGTACGTCCTCTTTTCAAACTAGAATGAAAAGAGCTTTATAATGACAATCTTTCATTTAGGTTCATACACATTATAATATATATACATTATATTGTCACATTTTACTGTTAAAATAGTTTCCCAGTAGTTAAAGGAACTCTAAACAATATTCAGAGCATTACTGTAGCAGTAAACAACTTTTTGCTGTCTGAAGATGTAGTGGAGTTATGGTCTCTTCAGCAGAGATAAGTCACACCACCTGTGTGTGTGTTGTAACCTGAGCTTCTCTGTTCTTTGTTGTGGTTAACAGTCTTGCCACATGCTATTGCATGCGAGTCCTGTGTGTGTGTCCTACTGGCTAGCTAATGGCCGCCGCCCTGCACTGTGCTCATACGGCAGTCATCCTTGATATCATGATGGTGTTATTGCGGAGGCGTAGCACCCACCCTCTGTCAACACTGTTGCCATTAGCCCTTTTTAGAGATCCCGCGATAGGGCTGCAGTGAAGACAATTCATTATGCCACCTTTTCCAAACAGCACAGGCATAATGCTGCACCAGTGTGTGATGTTAGATAGCAAGCCGGCATTCCAGAGCAAAAGAGGCATGATGGGCGTGACATGTAACACAACAGTGCCTCTACTGTGACATATGTGAATCACAGCACTTTCTAAACAATAACAATGGCATGACATGGCAATACAATAATTTACTTTGCTATATGGCGTCCTCTGCTTGAAGGGCAAGCAGTTCCCGGACCTCATTGTCTCCCCAGTTTGCTGTTATTTTCGGTTGCTGTTCTTCTTAATTGAGTTAGCTGCTAACTGCTACTTCCTGCTTTTAAAATCTCCCAGCACCACACTCATACCCTTATACCAGCTATCCCTTTTACACAGACATGGGCATTTTTACTACCTTTACTGCTGGCTTAAAGGAGAGACAACTTTGTGTTGGGAACCATGAACACACAACCCCTGAACACACAACCCCTGAATCACAGATACACTCTGAATATCGTACAGAGCTCCTATAAGTGGTTGCAAGCACTGACACTTTCTGACATTTTGAGGTTGTTCATATTTTTACTTCAGTTTTAATAAAGATATTTTGAGATCAACTGTAATGTCAAATTTTTGCAGCTGTTTTAGACAATGAGTTAGCAAAATAACTCACCCCCCGCCCACCCACACACACACACACACACACACACACACACACACACACACGTACTCTCAGAGTTAAGAAGCCCACGTTCTGGAGAATCAAAGGAAGTCAATCACAATTAGGTTTGATCTCAGATTACAAAGTGGAACTGCGCTATTTGATGTTATCCAGTGTCAGTCTTGTGTTCCCTCTTTGTCTTCCCACTTTTCAGATGATTTACATTACAGGTTTTCACAGTGGTTTACCACAGTAATGATGTTCTGTGATTCTATTTAAGTGGTTTCAAGTCTTTGTTGGCTTTTTGCAGCTGCCTTTGCCCTGAAAACTAAACATTATGCTGAATAATCAGGACTGCTCCTGCGATGATGCAGCAACTTTTCATAACAGAACATATGAAACAGTTCCGATCAAACATCTCAGAGGTTTTTAGACTTGGAGTTGAGTCTGAGGTAACCTGGCCCTTATTTTTGACAGGTTATCCACGCTAGATACAGTACATTGATATTCCTGTGTGCAGATAGTTCCTGAGATGTTGAATACACAGACACAGAGACACACACATACACACACACACACACACACACACACACACACACAAAGAAAACAAGCAGCCGGCATTTATTTTGGCTCTCCTTGCAACCATTACCAATGGAACTTTGGCCTCCGAGGACTGAAATACTGCGAGTGAGGTTTCTGAAATAGCACAAGGATTCAGTCATCTGGATGTCTTGTATGGTCTGAATACATTAGACACTCACCAGGCTCCCTAAAAGTCATTGTTACACGTTTCCATAGCCATGAATATTTGATATACACTTAATCAAGAGCAGAAGGAAAATATAACTGTTGCGACTATTCTAGGAAGGGAGGGAGAGGGAGTGATTTGGCAGGAAGGGCCTAGTTTCTGTGTTACGTGGGCTCGCTTGGAGAGTGCGGCCCATAGATAGAGTAATAAAGGTAAAGATGGAAATGGAAGACTTTTCCTCAGCTCAACACTGATCTTTCCTTTTGAATATCTCCATGAAGTGCTTTCATCAACATCTTAAGGGCCTCTACAGGAGTAACAGTGGCCTCTTTTCATACTCAAGACCATGTGGCAGGCTCATAAAATTGACTTAAATCTCCTTTGAGAAAGAATGCAGCTTTATTGTTCCTTTCTTTTTTTCCCTCTCCCATGCCCTCCATCTCCACTTCAGAGCACTTGTCACAGCTCCGAGAGAAAGACAAGAGTTCAGAGGTGAGGCAGCGCCGTGAGCTGCTGAGCCTGTTTCCATGGAAGCAGGATTTTAATTCAGGCATCTCCTCAGTCAGCCGGGGTCCTGCCGTGTTATCATGGGTAACGAGTCATTGATGCTCTGCAGGGAAGAGGCCCCGCTGCCATGATTAAGTCCATTGGCTTTACTGAGAAGAAAGCCAGGAAACACAAAGATCTTTACTTCACACTCCCTCATCCAGAGAAGTGAGAAAACTAAGTCGGATAAATTTTGACAGCTGGGACAGCAGCCAGAGCCACATTCAAGGTTTCACGTGGAGTTCTGTGAATCCATAGGGACAGTGGATTTTATTATTAAGCTCAAATTATGTTCTCTGACTTTTTGTTATTGACTAAATGCGCCGATAATGACTCTCATCATCGAGTGTTTTGTTAGAAAATCTAATCTGTCTCGAGTATCTCGACTGTGGCACTTTATGGAGATCCAGCATCCACCTTTTCCGCACATCAAACCATGTAAATGTAAGTGATTGCTGTTGATTTTAGGTCCAGTTCCACTTAATAGGCGAAGTGAAGGCGTAGCGCAGACGGCGGCTCGTCGGGTCACCTTGTCAAAGAATAGCTGAGTGCTTCCTCCCAGTCAAAATGCTGCATAGTGTAGTTATGAGAGGGGCCAGGGATGTCAAGAGTAACAACACTTCAGTGCCCAGTGAAACAGGAAGTGTGTTTTCATTAAGGTTACCCATGGGAGAGAAAGTGTCAGGAGGCCAGACCAAATCCCACTGGCAACCCACCTAAGATTGCCCTTCAGGCACTCACCTGTCAATCACGGCAGTTTCCCTGTGCAAAGGCTGTGATTTACTCTAATAGCCCAACATTTGTGAGCTCTGCTGTCCTCTGTAAGTCACTGCCCTTTCTACTGCTACCTCCGATGGGTCAGGCCTTCACAAACACTTACATGTCCAAGTTTGGACCAGAGGGAGTTTTCTGTGCATATACTCCATCAGACCACCTGTGAGAAAGAAAAGAAAATATTACTCATTATAGGACAGAGACAAGAGGCACCGCTCGGGGCTCTAGAAAGATGCAAAGACTTGAAACCAAGAAACTACTACTTGTGCTATATGGGCTACAAAAGCAACTTTGAAATCCTCTTTGCCAATTTTCGTGTTTGAATCACTGGTTCACCTGCCATCGCAGCTTTCTCCCAAGCCCTCGAGGTAAACACGACTTCTTTGTTTACAGTTTTAAAAAAATGATAAAACGCAACCAGGAATCGTAGAGAAGGTGAATTGCTGGATGCCAGGTGGTATTTTCATTTAACGTAGGAATGAGATGAAATGAGAGAGTTCTGATTTAGGGGGTAAACTGTTTCTTTATCATTTTAAAATGATTTTTGAGCTGCTTGCACTGAAGTTGTGAATCAGTTCCAGCTATTTTATCCTTCCTCCTGAAGGTTGTATTGTATACTGAGAGAGTCCTGACCTCTATCAGTGCACAAAAACCCTCTCCCTTGGTGGAGTTATCAACTGAGCTTTTCTAAAGGCCAGAGGAGACTCGGGGAGGCCAAGGACTGCATGCACGGAGTGTATCACACAGTTCTCCAGCTTTCGAAGCTGCAGCCTTAGTAATGCTTTATACCAGTTTATTATTTGATATTTCACATAAAATAGCATGTGTGTGTGCCATGCCTCTCTGCAGCCAACTTGTACTTGTCCACCCACACTTGAATGTATCAAAAGATTTTGGCTTAAAAACAAAATGTACAGTATAATGGCAGAAATCCCAGAGTCACATCATCGACAAAATATAATCAAGCGTTTCTTGGACCAAGGATGAATTATATACCACATTTTAAATATTTTTTTATGCCTCCTTAACAAACAGACAAAAACAGAGTGCTGAAAACACAAACTCTCCACAACTTTGTGTCACTCGCACTGTAGGCGGTGAGTGATTCTAGGAATCGTGTTTTAAGAGGCATTTGAAGTGTGCACGAGAAAATGGAGAGAGTTGTGTTGTGGCAGTGAAGTGCCTGAATGTCCTTGGAGCTAGTTTAAGAAATGACTGTTCTCCTTCAGCAGACTGTGGAGAGCTTTAGGCAGGACTGAGCTGGGAGAGGTCATTATTCCTGGCTCAGGTCTTAGTGATCCGTCTTCTGTGCGGACACCTGAACCACTCCAGCTCCACCTCTGTTACCTAACCTCACCCTCTCGCCTACGCACAACCCCTATCCCATGCCAGCTCCCCCACATACACCCTCACAAACACACACAGATAAAGATACAAGCAAGTAATATGGGCATACACACCCATACAAACATTTTTCCCATCACATCTCAAGATATCACACCTTGGTGCATCTCAGCTTCTTAATATTTATACATCTCACATTTCCATTCTTGTCATGCAGGCAGCTGCAGAGCATATGGCTTGTTGTCTCGTAGTGAATGATTGAATAATCAGTTTGTAACCTTTTGTGGCTCATTCTCCAGGTGTGTCATTCAAGCCTGCGGCGGATATATGCTGTGAAAAAAGGGGAATGAATAAATTACACTGGATAGATAGTTAGACTTCATGTGGAGAAGCAGGAGAGCTCATAATGACTTCTCTGTAGAGGAGTCTCACACATTTCTGTGGAACATTTTTTTTTTCTCCCCGTTCTTCCTTTTCACACCCCTCTCCACCCCCACACTCTGCTGTATGTTCTATTTCTGACACAACAGCGATGAGTAATGAATGGTTTTGCCTTGCACTGGTTCTTAACAAGTGAGTGGATTGTATACAGTGTGTTCTGTATATTGGGCTAATTAGTGTTGTGCTGGCACACCCCAGCAGAGCACAGAAACATCCCACTGGATGGTTACAGCCTGGTCTACAGCCAGTTATGTTTGTTAGTGGGAGAAGAAGTGACAGTGGAGGGACATTGAAGCTGTGTCCTAGTTCCAGGGTGTTCATACTCCCAACTCATCAAACACTGATGCTTGGTCGTTGGCTCTCAGCATCTGATATCAACACACCCAGGCACTGTATGAGACATACCGGGCTCTGCCATTATGTGACGCTCTGAGCAAGTGACATGGTATAAAGAGCGAGAAAGTCCTGATAGGGTGGAAGAGAGAGAGAGGTGGCGGATGGTTCAAACAAACACAGGACTTTCACCCAGGAGACGACTGTTTCTTTTTTGTGTGAAACCAAAAGTCAGTCAAGTTATTCATGTCACATACATCATGTTACCTTAGTAACATGATGTATGTGACTAACTCAACAGATAAACCATCAAAAACAAGAAAGCACAAAACAAATACATATTTTTGTCAATTTAAAGACTAAGACACTAAATAGAAATCACGAAAATGCAACTTCATGGAACCCCAAAAATGATAAGTATTTGCCCAATTTTTTAACATAAACACCCAGGCTTCCAAACCCTTTATAGGACATACTTCTGAATGTAGCCTCTCATGCCATTTATACATTCTTGGACTGAAGGCACCCCATCCGTCTTCCATCCCCTGACAAGAATCTGTCTGCCCATCATACTTGTTTGGGCCCAACTTCTACTGTGTTTGTCTTCTGCCAATAACCTAACCAAGTACTCGTGTTGGCTGTACTTAAAAAGGAAGTAAACCACCGTTGTACATTTCCTGTGACATACAAGTTTATTTTGAAAAGACAGTATGCGTGTCACAAGCGGAAATTGACATGCCATTCTCCAGCATCTAAAACTGATGATACCTAGGTATCTAGAGCATCTAGAGCGTATCCAGAGCCTGGTATTTGAAGAGTTCGGAGTTAGAAAGTGTTGCTAAGGATGTAGCCCACCATGTTGGGTTCCTCCAAAGACCTGATAGCGAAATGTTTATGGTGTTTCAGCATCCTGTTTTAACGTAAATTACATCTCTTCTACGTTGTATAGCACCTCCATTGACAGATCTCTTTTTCTAATGTGTCTTTATTATTTTCTCAGTATCCTACAGTATTTCCCGATCTGTTGTGTATTCCAGAGCTCAAAAGATGAAGAAGCTGTCTCTTCTCAGTCAGATGTCTTTCTTGTTTGTTTACCTCTCACTTTAGTCTCTCCCTTTCCCTAGTCACTCATTGAGACTCTTCACCTCTTCCAGACAAATTCACCTTTTTGTAACCTTTCTCCTCCATTCCTGTCTTGATTCTGTCTTGTCCCTCCTCGCGCCTCAGTGATGATGTATTATATATATTTTGGCACACTAGTGACCGTCCTCCTCCTCCTGCACATCACCTACTCTCCTTCTCACTCATCTATCTCCCCAGTCTCATGCCCACTGGCCTTTCTTTTTATCTGTCTTCCTCTCTAGGTTTAAATTTCTGTTATACCATCTTTCTCTGTCTGTCTCTCTCTGTCACTTGGCTGTTTCCAACTAGACAGGAAGACTCCCTCTCTTTATGACAGCTGACATGTGGCAATTTCCCTTCGTTAATGACAAGAAATGTGCCAATTACCTCTCCGGATGTTTCACTGCCAATCAGATGCTAACGAGCTGCTAGTGTGTGTGTGTATTTGCATGCGTGTGTGCAAGTTTGTGTATCTTTGTGTGCATGTTTGAGTCTGCTGGCATGAGGAAAACTTGGACAAGTGCTATAAGAAACGTAATCTTCTGCAGAAGTTTAACCATTTGAAATCTTTTCACAAGTGCCGTGTAGAGACTGGCTTACCTTTTCATCTCTGGTTTTATTAATGAGTCCTAATTATACAGTACAGAATAAATGATGGCTGAACTGTTGCTCACTTTTGCTCTCTCACACACACGTTCCCACTTCTGACATGAGTTTCCACCACTTTCTATCCCTTGTCACTCTGTCTCCCTCCCACCCCTCCATCTGCGCTGAAAAGCTCTTTTGTTCAATTTTTAATTACCTTCTCATATAAAAGTGCTCTTGACATCTGAACGCAGCACGTTTGAAGAGGCTGCCTCTGTGATTGGTGCAAAATTAGATAACCACCTCTTTGTATCAGCTGTCAATCTCTATTCGAAGAATAGACCTTTTACTTACCAAAGGCCTGTGCTCTGTGCACACTGATGTGAGCCCTAATTAACAAAATATTTATGATGGCAACAAAACCCCTCGTTTCTCTTGTTTGCATCATCTTTATTTGTTTTATTGGACTTGTGTTCCCTCACTTTTCATCATGACATAGTGAACAAAGGACAAGCAAAATGGCAATGGGATCACTGTCAAATCTTTGTTCTCGAAACACAGGAGCCCTTCTCTCCGCTAATGTTTGTCATATTTGTTATTTTTCCTTCAGTATTAAAGATTAATGGTGATGTTGTAACACAAAAACAAACACACACAAATCTTCATAACCTTTATTCAATAAATAGATGATGCATTTAGCCTCCCTGTAATCTATAATGGCGTGGTGGTAACAGTGCATCATCACTTTCATTAGAGTGAATACAGAGATCAAATATCCAATATGAGTTGTTTACCTCATTTCTAATGTATACTGTCTTTCAAAACAGGAACTTTATATTTTCAATGTTCAGACCTCAGGGAGAAAGTGTCACCAGAAGCTCCAGTTTAGTGAGTAATTAGGAAATTGTTGTGGTGCTTCAATCCTGAAAGTCATGACAGATGTCCAACTGCCACCTCACCAGATGTCAAGGCAGATTTGTTGCAATAAAATTAAAACAGAAGCCAACTTGATAGCACAACACTTAAATGCCTAACACACCTCTCATATATGGACAGACTTTGCTATAAAATCCTTGAGCAATCATTAAAAATGCTTTATATTCGTAATTTAAAAAGAGACAAGGTTTTTTTACATTAACTTAGCATTATGAAGTAAATGTTGATTGCACAATGTAATGGCCATTGACTAATGGCACCATCAGTGTTTGCCTTGGTTCTCTAAAAGACTTGCTTTCATTATGCAATGTTGTCTACCATCAGGTACAATCTCCTGTGAAAATGAAGGATCAGTTTACAGCCCACCCACTGTGCAACAAAAACAGGAAGATGATAGTGCTTTTGTTTTCCCGGATAGCTAACAGTAGCTTGTGGGTGAAGATCCTCAGTCATCCAGGTCATGGAAATCCTAAGTGCTATATCGTAGGCAACTGGACTTGCTCGAGTTTCTTGAAGATGTAGCACTGGTCATCCAAGAGGCTTCTTCGGTTCTAATGGACTGGTGCAGAGTCATAGGCTTTAAACCCTGTGTGGTTATACCAGTCCTTTAGAGCTAAAGAAGCCTCTTGGATGGCTTCTTGAGGTGAAACGTCTTCAAGAAACTCAAGCAAGCCCAGTTGCCTACGACATAGCACTTAGGATTACTATTACCTGTATAACTGACAATCTACACCAACATGGGGAAGAATGCCCTTCAACTGGTACAGGAAAACTAAAGACCATCTCACACCCACACAGAGTTTAAAGCCTGCGACTCTGCACTAGTCCATTAGAGCCGAAGAAGCCTCTTGGTTGAGAGGTGAAACGTCTTCAAGAAACTCAAGCAAGTCCCATTTCCTACGATATAGCACTTGGGACTAACAGTAGCTTTCACCAGACACCACAGAGTTTCAATGTAAGTTTTTAGCACTTACTATTCCCAGTAGCGCAAATGGTAGACACTGGAACAACCAAAGTAACTGTGGAAACTGGTAGTTGCTAGGCTGTGAGGAAAATGGAAGGCAATCCAATTGTCTTTGCAACAGCAGCACCGACAATAATACCACTTGAAATCTCTGAAGGGGAAAAAGTTGAAAGGTTGCCTTTTTACACTTTAAACCAAGCTGAAGCATTATTTGCACCATCCTTCGTACTGAATGTAGGTTTAAGTTCAAATAACAAGAAAGACTGACGCCTAAGAATTGACATTATCATGAGAATGACGATTGTCAATTTTGTGCAATTTCCTCACAAAGACTTCTTTTACTGCCTAAATGGTGCTATAGCGGTACTTCCAACACATGCCCCATTAACATAGATTAGATAGTTTGTTCCTTGTGTCCTCATGCTGCAGCTCTCATTGAATTGTGTAATAATAAAGCTGCTTTCATTAAGCTTCCAGTTACAAATTAAATGAAATCTGCAATGGCTAAACATGCGTTTCCTTCCTGTGTGGCGAGAGTTTCTCATGCTGAAGCATCATTTTGAGGAATGAGGACGATATCTATGACAGTCTCTGACAGATCTTCTGTACATCACAGCTGATGTCATGCAGCATTTTATTGCATTGTGTGAGAGAGAGGTTTAATTCCGGTTAGTAGACGGCTTGTGAGGGAATCCTATCCTTCCTGGCACCATGAGATTGATTCAGTTGTTTATGTTTATGGAGGAAAACACTCATAAGCGCCAAATCAGCTGAGAATATATATCGCACTTACAGAGGTTTACTGTAAAGCTCTGCTGATATTAAGTTTGCATCCAGTGTTTGTTCAGATGTACGTTTGTCGTAGGGATAGGCAGTGGAGGGTATATGAAGGTATCTCTTTTTCTAACTATTTACATCATACCCACCTTTCAGTGAAAATACAACTGGAATATATGAGTATGCCTAGTGCTCCTATCTTATTAACTACCGATATACCTCTGGGGATAGATGTCTTATGGGCTGAAGGATATACAATAAGTGATGTATGCATTGGTTTTAAGGAGAGCTGGGTTGGAAATAATTATGTAGTGTCGAAAATATTTTCTTCTCAGCCTCTCCAGTCAGTTCCCACTGGATGAGTGAGCAGGCAGCTGAGGTGTGACGCTGATGGCATCTTTGATAACTGTCATCTCAAGCTAACGCAGATAGCAGTGAAGCTGGTGATGCATGTAACTCAGTGCATGTCACAATCAGCCCATCTTCTCCTTTGACAAAGTTCTAACAATACTGGTCATACAACAATGGCCGATGTGTTGTGTTGTACATCTCTGCACCAGTACAAACCGTTTCTGTGTTGTTTCTCAAGAGATCTGACAACAACAGTTAGCCCACATGGTGTTTTGTCCTGGCAGGCCTTATATCAGGTTATTGCCCCACTTTTTTTTGGAGATACTTTATCTCTCAGGAGAAAGACCCCTTTTATAAACATCCTACTTATCTTTGCCTGCACTGCTCCTTTGGGTCTTATCTCTTATCATGCCCTGCTCCTCGTGGGATATCACAATACACAGGAAGTCAGCTATTTGCCAGGCCTCCTCAACACTGGACAGCTCCTTTGAAGAAAACCACAGAAGCAGCAAATATTTTTGAATCAAAGTGGCGGCAGTGTGAGGCGGCACGTGTTATTCTTTTCGAAAGCTTCCAGACCTTTACACCTCGTGAAGAGAAAAAGGATTTTGGTGATTTACAGACAAATAAAGGCTCTAAATGGTCCCCTGTTCTGTGATAGTGCCAGGAGTTCGATATCAGTATCATTTAGAGAAATGAAACTCATAAGGAAAGGTCAGAGAGACTCTCAGCTTTAGGAATGGTGAAGAGTTTTCTTTTCTCTGCTGTCTGACAATTCTGCTGTTACTGTAGTGCTTTGTTCTAGGGGGAGAATAAAAAGAGCATGATAGCTATTGACTTTTTGTAGCAGGACCTCAGAGACGTAAACAATTTTGCTCTAATCCTGGCGCTCACTGCTGTTTGAGAGGTTAGTCGGAGACAAGAAAAACTATAGCTGTTTAAATGCTTTGCTGTGATTTTTCCACAATTTAATGAGGTCAACCTGTCTTATATCTTCTCTCCGCGTCTGTTAAAAAGAACTTTCTGTTGTCTCCGAGCTGTCTGTCTTTTATCTCTTTTTGTTCATCTTGTGCTACCTTCTTTTCAGGTGGAGTGGTTAAAGAACGAGGAAGTTATTGATCCTGCGGATGACAGAAACTTCTACATCACCATCGACCACAACCTGATCATCAAACAGGCCCGCCTTTCCGACACTGCCAACTACACCTGCGTCGCCAAGAACATCGTGGCCAAGAGACGCAGCACCACCGCCACAGTTATCGTCTATGGTAAGCCACTGTGTTAACACTGAACACAGTCAATGGGATCCAGCATTAGGGTCACATCTCCTGACCTGTACTCATCCTCCTTACTGGCCACATGATGCATCAGTAAAGTCAGACGCTAGTGAAAAGGAAAAGTGTTGAACACCTGTAAGAAAGCAGCTCAACTCAAAATAAATTTCAAAGTCACTCTGCATAAAGCAAATCCCTCCCTCTCCCGCGGCATGTAACATTCGCTCATTTTGTTCCTGCCGGAAGGTGTGCAAAGAATGGAAGATTAGTGATTTTCTGAACTGTAAGCGAGGTGCTGATGTGGCTGAGCCATACTTAAAGAGACCCCCGCTGTGGTTTCACACAGATTCACCTACTGTTTCCCTAACATCAGCTAACGTGACTGTTACTGCACAGCACGGCTGTGAAGCTGGAACTTCAACGGCTGCTGGAGGCCGTGCCTTTTCAGACTAAATGAAGAGGTGTTGCATGCGCATAGATGGGTACACTCAGAAGACAAGGGTTAGATGGACAGAGAAGTAGGAAAGAGCAAAGGTAGATAGAAAAGTAAGAAGGAGCATAGGGACGGGGGTTTAGGGAGGGTAAAGGCTTCATTGGGGTCATCAGGTGGGTACCACAACATCTCCAGAGGGCTCACTGGCAAACCTGGCATCCCAGGTGTGACCCCCTCTGCTTTTACTCCCTCTTATCCTGCTGCCGCGAGTGGTATTTTGGGTCTTTCCTCTTAATCCATAGCCACCAGCTTGCCTGTTTGGCTGTGCCAGAGAAGGCTTTAGTAAAAGTACAGATATCTTACCAGAAAATGACTTTTGGCAGAAGATAAAGTCATCGATTAGAATCTTACCTGAGTAAAAGTCTTTAAGTATTTGATATTTACTGTTCATAAATATGAAAAGTAATTTTATGATAATAAATGTATTTAAGTATTGAAAGTAAAAGTACAAGTGCTATTCATTAAAAAGCAAGAAGTTAGAATTTTGAGAATTATGAAGCATATTTCTTCTTAATATATTTGCCACATTAAAAGTGGAGCATACATTACACTTAAAGAAAAAAAGAAGTCTTTTTCACATTTTTAAGGATTAAAATAACAAACCAGTTTTTCCTTCTCTGCCATTCCCTCATTTATCTGTCTGTCCCTTCCTCCCTTCTTCCTTCCTCCCTTTCCTCCCTATTCTAGTAAGTAATGAAGATGCTTAGTGGCTATGTGTTGGAGTAAAAGTATACATTTTATTCAAGAAATGTAGTGGACACCGGTTGGTAAATAGGCATATATCCAGTAGAGATGCACCGATCCAGCTTTTTCAGTTTCGATACCGATCCCAATGCTGTGACTTTGAGTATCAGCCGATACCTGATACCGATCCAATACCATGGTTGACCTAAAAAGCTATATACCTTTACATGTAGAACAGAAAAGACTAGAGGCATCAGGCACTGATGATTACACAGTTCTTTCCTAAGATAAAATGAAACAAGATGAAACAGATTAATGCAATGATGAACTATTTATTTTTAATAAAAATAAACAATTGTGCAACAGCAGTTGAAATAGTGTGAAATCCCTCCACAGAGCAGATTCTCTCCTTCGCTCCATGACATATGACGTAGCTCGCATCGCAATAGATTTAAAGGGAAAAGATCGCCTCAGGTATAGGTTGCATTTTCCGATACCCGATCCATCTAATTTGTTGATATCGGCGCCGATATTCGATCCAGGTGGTCCAGATTTCTTCTTGGTCATTAGTTCAAAGTCCACACAGTTTATTATATTCAGCGTCATGGCCATGTTACGTTGAGTTAGTTTGCTGCCTCTGTTACGTAGCTGTCCGTCGGTCACTCACTCTACAGCAGGACGTGGCACTTCAAAATAAAAGGTCTGTGCCAGAAATTCACTGTACTCTAAAATATAGTGTGTTTGTTATAAACTTGATATATTTGTCACTTGCAGTCCATTCAGAATGATCTCGTGACCCACTATTAAACGGCAACACACCAGTTGGAAACTTCTGGCTTAAACCAAGAGAGCAAACACTTCGTTGCCTCCACATCCAGCAGCTTTACTTCTTACATCACTGTTTACCAAAGGAAACCTATTCATATGCTGAGGCTATGGTAATTTGCTTCAGTTTTGCTCAGGCCTCCTCTTCAAGTTTGGATTCAACACAATACCTTTTATCTCAATAAAATGTACTGAAACAAACCTTGTTGTGAAACAAAAGGGTAATTTCTTTTTTGGCCAGTAAAACGATTCTTGGCTGGTGGATTTTCTTTCATCCACCAGTCTCCTCAGCCAGTGAGTATTGTTATTTGTTCAAAAAAAGTTTTGGTGTGTTTTATGCATGTTTGAAATCCCGAGGGCTTTGGTTAAAGAAGGTCCTATGTGGGCACTTTTTGTGACATAATAACAGCTTGTGAGAATTTTCTTATCTTGGATAAATTATAGACCAACATAAATGCTCATAATGATAGCCTCTGAATCCGCGACAACGCCTGACAAAGTGCAGTGAGAAACAAAAAAAGAAAGAGAAAAGAAATCCAAATCCCAAACTTGAAAACAAAATACCTACCTAACGAACAAATAATCCAAGTAGTCAAATATTTGGGTTCAGCTCTGCTATATTTTCCTCATCACTTTTTGCCATCTCGTGAACACACAAAACATTTTTGGCTAGTAGGGATCAATGTTAGGGTGATGTAGAGACACAAATTGTAAATCTAAGACAGCAGATTTCAAGGTTCGTTGTCTGCGCTAGGCTTTCCTGTCACTTACGCAGTCTATTACGACTAAGTGTTGAAAAACTGCTTTGATGGCAGCTCATCCTTGAGAGAAAGTACAACAAGCTCCTGTGCCTCTTAGTGCTGTCCTTGCTTTTTTTTACTCAGAATGGGATACTTGCACATTCATGCACAGTCTTGCTATATGAGAAAGTGCAAATACTCCCACGTAAAGCAGCATGAGTAACCCAAAGGATAAGGGAGACTTGTGTCTGATACCAGTGATGAAAAAGTGAGAAGGACAGGCAATCTGTTTTTAGCCCAGTGGTTTCCAGCCCAACCCATCACAAGGACACTGGAAACAGGAGCATGAGCTGGCAACAAAGGATAAAAAAAAAGGGTAGCGAGAATGAGAAAAAGAGGCAGAGAGGAGATAGATCCGTAATCCATGGAGGAAAGAAAGCAGACAGTAAAGAAATGTGGAGCTTTGGCAGTCTTCCCCTAGAGTCCAATATTTTGGGCTTCTCTCATAAGCATGTCACATTTGAAAGTCAGAGGCTCCAAGGGGCCCAGTTTCACCATCTCAAATGCCACAGACTTGTTCTCAGCCACAAGCCCTGGCGTCACTCTGCACTGGATTTAGCCGCTGACAGAGATGGATGAGAGAGGGAAGAGAGGCATTAGGAGGAATCAGTGAATGGAAAATGCAGTAATCTGACCAGAATTTACTGTCTGGCTGCATCGCAAAGTAACGACTCGAGATTTCAGGGTCAAAAACACAAAAAGTCTATATATAGATTTACAATGGGTAATGTATCGAGGTGTCCAAGGCTTGAGGGATTCCAGTTAATGGGGCAGACACACTGAGGACAAATGTAATCATGCCCAAATGTAATGTTTTTTCTGTATCTTCCTGTGCTCTTACTGCATTTTTATTTTTGTCTTTTATTTTGTCTTACCTTATACCTATTTCCATTCACCCTAACTGATGCATTCTACTTGTTTTATGTCCTTTTGTAAATCACCTTTTAAATTGCTTTTGAAAATGCACTTTAAATCTAAGGATGAAGTGCATGATCTTTCAACATGTTTTATTGCCATGTATTCCAGTGAATGGTGGTTGGTCCACATGGACAGAGTGGTCAGTGTGCAACAGCCGCTGTGGCCGTGGTTACCAGAAACGCACACGCAGCTGCACCAACCCAGCCCCACTCAACGGCGGTGCCATCTGTGAAGGGCAAGGCATCCAGAAGCTGGCGTGTAATCCTCTCTGCCCAGGTATGGCATCAAATTACAATACACCCACTTAGCAGTGGGTGGAAAGGGTATAGGTGCACAAAAAACGAAATACATAAAATATGATACGACTCTGTGTTTGCATATTTCGCTCTGTTTGTGCCTCCACCCTTACGCGTGTGTCTCTCTCCCACATATCTCTCGCTGTCTCAATCATGGATCCGCTCACCCACTCATGCACTCGTTTGTCTTCATCTTCTTCATTCGCCATTTCGTTCACCCTACCCTCGTCTGTCCTGTGTGTTGTGTGGTAGTGGATGGCCTGTGGACAGAGTGGAGTAAGTGGTCCACCTGTGGGACAGAGTGCACCCATTGGAGGAGGAGGGAATGCAGCGCTCCAGCGCCCAAAAACGGGGGGAAGGACTGTGAGGGCATGGTGCTCCAGTCCAAGAACTGCACCGATGGGATGTGCATGCAGAGTGAGTACCCGACTAATCCTCTGCTACTCTCTCTGACCTGCCAACCAAAGAAATTTCTTCACCCTTTGACCATGAGTTTCACTCTGCTCTTTCATCAACACGCTGTGTTTCACATCCCCACATAACACTCTCACCCTGTCTCTCACTCACTCCGTTTCACTTCGCTCATACATAAACAATAAGACATGCTAAAATGCCTTTTTCTCTGTCTTCTGCTCTCAATCTCTTTATTTGCACATTCATAATACACAAAAGCTGCTGGATAAGAGTGGCATAAAAGCAGAAACCACAGCACATCTTTTCTCTCTGTTGCAAATATAAGTATATGGTAAAAAAAGGACTTGGCCACGTGGGGAAGCCTCTAAGTAATTATCCTTGTCACAGGCTAAGCATTTGGGAGTTATATTTAAAATAATAATAAGTGATTATATTGTAATTACATAAGAGGGGTCACATCCACCAGACTTCTTTGATTACTACCTTAATTTAAAATCCCTGGATTCTTTAGGTCCAATGAGAGGAAACATGAGGCCACAAAGTGGCACAAGTGTAGACTCGCTCCTATTCCTGAGCTGCCAATTACATGTGTTGGAAAGTGAGCAAGTATTGTACATAATAATCTAGTATTACAATGATTTCAAGAGATCCAGGATGCGCCCGCATTTCTTTCTCATAAATCACAATTCTTCAATTGGGTTTGTTGTTTTGTTGCTAACACAAAAAAGGCCACAGCCAGTTTGTGGTGCAGCCAGATATTTTTCCGCAGGCAGCAAATTGTTTTCTGCTTCTCTTTATTCCAGCAAGTTAAAAACAGCCACGCAGTTTAGTTTAGCCAAAAAATCTGCTCCCTCTCCCTTATGATACATTCACAGTTTGGAGTCGTGCTGCAGTTGCTTCAGTGCTCTTGTGTGTGTGTGTGTGTGTGTGTGTGTGTTTACTGCAGGCATAAGACGCTATCCAGGGTAAAATATTTGATACCTTGAACTTCATCGACTATAACAATCTTCTTTTCTGTGCATACAATGACAAGAGAAAGAGCATAGGATCCAAGTAGTTGGAACAACTGAACAGTAACTGAGTTAAACTCTGTGTCTGGTTTAATAAAAATCCTCCCCAATAAACATCTTTGAAGGTGTTAGACCCACACACTGTCACAGATGCCTCCGTCATGTGTATAACCTACTACAGATGGCGATGGTGACACTAATAATATAACAGAGGCTCGGCTGCTGGATGTCTAGAATTTGATACAGCTGGCCGACGCTGTGTGCAGCTAATTTGAGAGTTTGCCTCACTATAGGGTTGTAAACTGCTACCTGCAGTATGGTGTCGACATGATGTACCATAGGCTACGGTTGACATCACATTGGCGGCCAATATGCATCTTTAGGCGCACTGGATGATGGATCTGCACGTCTCCGTCCAAAGGGAAACATGGTGTACTGTAGGTCTGTATGTATGGAGGAGTGACAGGAAACTATGACTTCAGTGGTTTCATTTAACGTTAGCATCAGAGGAGTGCATTAGCTGATTTTATAGCCAAGGTCATATGTCTACTGTGTATAGAAACATCAGGGAGCAATCTACAAGAAAATCCACTCTTATTTGTGTTATTCATCTTATTTTATTTCCCTCTGCGGCACAACATACGTTCACCCCACACTCCCCCTCCCCACCGCACGCCCTCTGCAACTCAGCCTATCTCAGAAGCATTAGTTCTCGGTAGATTGATGGCCAGTTTGCAGAGAATATAAAGCCATAATGATATAGATTTAGGATCATTTCAGGGATTGATTTTTTTGGAAGCTAAGAGGGTGAAGCCACTTATGTCAATGCTAATGACCATTTCCACTAGCATTTAGGAGAACGGCCCATTATCTAAAAGCTCACATTATGGCAAATATGATTGGGAATGGAAGTTGTGTGCAATCTGAACTCACCTCGGACCGCTGATCTGCTCCCTCCAGTGCAGGGCTGGGATCTGGGCAAACACGTGTCTGTGGATTCCGTTGCAGCTTGATCTTATTTTCTGTTGTTTGAATTTATTTAAATCATTTCCATTGCAATCCATCGCAGGAATCTGGCATCGGAACTCGATACGAGCGGTGCTGGAAATAGAACTCGGGATGCTCGGCCTCCATTGCTGCACAGAAACACAACTGACCTGAGTCGGAAAAGGAGAAAGTTGTGTTATAATTTACTTTGCAGCTTGTTTATCACATTTAGAGTGTCGGGGAGTTTGGAGGTTGGAGTTAACAAAGTTACGCATCTACAGATTGATCTAGAGAGGTTGCACTCTGTCTCTTCAGATGGAACTTCCCAACTCTAATACAAGTATAGTTTTCACAGTTCACTGTGAATGACCTGTCTTAATATCTGTTTTGCGCTCCCTCTGTGCTCTGTCTTCCTTGATTCTGATTCCAACCTTTGGTAACCCTCCTCTCAGACATGACATTTTCTTGACATATTGATGTGGAGAGAGGGGAGCGCATACTCCAGCAAGGGCAAATGCTTTATTGCTATCAAACACCAGAGACTGGAAAATCCTAACTCTAAGGTTCACTTTCAGCTCTCCAAGAACTCGAGGTTATTTACACTACAGTGAGAAGTTTTGATGAAATGTAAACATCTTTAATCATCAATTTCAGCAAATGTAGATTCAGCACCAAGAGGCATAAGCAAAAATTAACCTTTAGCTACTCGGACAATGACATCAGTTTTGCCAGACGACAGTATCCTTCTCCAAGGTTGGAAATCTGCCACGTTCAAGGAAGTAATGGCTGAAACACAGACAGTGATTTCCTGTGAGTCCCCCCTCCCTCCCCAGCTCTATGTTGTCAGTAAGGAATAATCTTTGTCTCTCTGGGGCTCTGAGGTTTCCTTTGGAGCCCACCCACTGGAGCATGCTTTTACTCTGGCTACACTGTAGACTGACGGATGAATAGAAACTCTACAGGATGGGTTCAAATGGGCCATCAGTTAGACTGACCCTGACAGTCACCTCCCCCTGCTCCAGCCCGGCCTACCCGTTGCCTGATTACATGAACACACCAGCCCCATCTATCAAGCCATTGATTTTCCTGTCGGTCCACTTGTCTGCCTGTGGCTCTCTCCCTCTCCAATAAGGACTTCATTGTTTGTATAGTTGTTTATGGATGTCCCAGGGAGGCTGAATATTATGTGCACTAGCGCTCTATCCCTGGCTGCCATCCGACGCTTCTTTTCCTCTTCCCATCAACATATAACCTGTCCGCAACATCCAAAAGACCAGCCGGGGCCCGAAAACCATCTGCGTTGAAGATTTTCCCCCAATTCTCCGTCCTTCAACCTTCCTCCATTTCCTGCTTTGCTAACATAATGGTTCCTTTTATCCCATGCACTAACCTCTCCATAGACCTACCAGTGACAGATGCAAGGCTGTTGGTTCTATCGACTCGGTTGGAGCCCACACTTTATCAGGCCCTCCATTCCCCCCCTCACCTGCCAGCATCAGTCCTGCTGCTGCTAAGGCACTAAGCCCAGTTGATGGATCACGCCACTCCCTCACAGAACCTCCATGTTCCTCCCTCTACTCCTCTCATCCATCTCTATACTCTGTACACAGATCTGGAGAGGAGGGGCCAAATCAAGAAAGATCGCTTCCCCGTGTCATCACTCCTACTCA
This sequence comes from Epinephelus fuscoguttatus, assembly GCF_011397635.1. Lineage (NCBI taxonomy): Eukaryota > Metazoa > Chordata > Actinopteri > Perciformes > Serranidae > Epinephelus > Epinephelus fuscoguttatus. The sequence goes on from NC_064769.1 coordinate 18,925,525, forward strand.
TGAGTTTGTTGCTGTCTCATTTGTTGAGTTTGTTTTTCTGTTGGCTTAAATTTGATTTTCATCACCCCCCCCCCCCCGCTCTCTCTCTCCCACCCACATTCCCTTCCTCTCTTCAAGGTTCCTTATATCAGAAGTCCTCTGAGGCAAAAGACAGGAGTGCTTTGGGAAATTCATGTGAGTTATTGGTTTGTTTGTTTTTTTTCATTTATTTTTGTTAACATTATTTCTTCATTCATTCACATGTCTGTCTCTGTCTCTAACTGTCATTGGCAGGTTGTGCAGGAATTTGCTGTCACAGTCCCAGAAAAAAAATCATAGGAAATATTCAGTTTTTGGGAAACAGCAATAAATAGTATTTTTGGACTGAAAACATCAAACAAAAGAAGAACGTGTTTGCCATTGTTCTTTCATGTCCAGCTATCTTTCATTACTGCTACTCTGTGTTTTTACTTGCAGATAACCACCTCAGGACATTTCCCTTTTTGATTTCCGCTCTGTCCTTCCTCATAATGCATCTCTGCTAGCCAGCTGCCTGTTTACTTGCCATGTTCCTATCGTCTAACTCAGAGCTGACAGTGTCCTTTACCCTGTTGCTCCTCATACCCCTCAGCCCAACACGTTGCCTTGCCGTGAGCTCTGGCACCAGCTCTGGCAAAGAATTTAACCCACTGCGTCTTCCTCAGTGTATGATCTCTAATATTTTTCCTCTTTCTGTATCTCACCCTCCCCCTGTAAATCGCTGCGTCCTCACAGAGAATGAAGTGTTCAATAATCCCTTTCATTTCCATTTTCTTGTACTTTTCCCTTTCCGACAATGGCTCATGTTCAAAGGGATGTATTAATCTAAGTGATACATTTTAATGCGTACACTTAGCAGGTTGCTGCCTTTATCATCAAAGCGTGGATGGAAGATTGTTCGACTGAGGGGATATATGTTAAATAACTGCGGGGAAGCTTGGCAGAGGAAGCACAGTGAAATTACATTTTCAGACTTTCATCATTGGCTCTCTGCTCTGTTTTCTGTTCGTGTCTGTGCTGGAAGAAGGATTAGAGGCCGAACATATATGAGGGTGTCTTGACACTCCTCTTTAATGTGATGTCTCAGTTAAGAATGAATAGATAGGGTGAGGCCATACATGTCCTTTCTGGCGACGGAGGGCAATGAAGTAGTCCCCAGCTTCTTTAACTGTGGGCGTTCAGTACATCTTAACCTAAAGAATCTACTTCTTTTCGTAATCACTGTACTGTGACTGAAAGGGAATGCCTTGGTGAAGGTCATACCCAATTTCATTTCCACTATTGCATGAAATGTAATGGATTTTAAACAGACTAAGCACATGAAAGGTGTGCTTGTTTAATTAGATTTAAAGCTCCATTTATCCATATAAATAAACAGCTAGTCATAACCAGAGAAGAAGTAGCTACGCACTTTCACTCCTGGAGACCAAGGTTGTGCTAAAAACACACAACCTATGGCTGTCAGTTGTCACAAAAACACTCCCTTCTCTTGCTTGTCTCCCTATTCTCCTTCTTTGTGCAAGAGAACACAAGAGACACAGATTGAGTGCCATCTGCATCCCTGAGACACATGAGGCTAATTTACACAAATGCTCGGCATCATGCATGCCCTGACGGCACCGTGCGTGGATCTGTGGCTGATGCTGCCATCTACTGGTGCAGATTCCGTGACATTTGCATACTCAGATTATCTCAAAAACAGAAATGTCTCTCTTCTAAAAAATAACTTTACTCTCTTATAAATAAGAATGCATTTATACGCTTTGGTCTTTTTGCCAAGCCCCCCCCCCTGACATTTACAATGTGTATTCATACGTTGAACAATGCACACACACACACTTACACACACACAGGCTCACACATGCCTTCTGGCATTTCGCTGCCTCTAAAGAAGAGTTTCTACCCATTTGTCAACTTGGTGACAGTGAAGGACATTCTTTAGCAAACACTACAGAGAGTTCAAACTGTCAGTAGGCATCCATTAAAAGGTCTGATCGGTAATGAGTGCCTGTCTGAGACTGCGCTCCCAACAGCCACTATATCCATGCCAGGCCTGCTAATCACAGAGGTTCCTCCAGCTGGAAAGTGGACAGAAAGACTCTGGGAGGGAGACAGAGATGAAAGACAATTTGAGAAATGCAAGCTATGTCTAGATCTTATCTGCAATGTGTAAGAACAAAGACAGAGACAGACTCTGAACTCCAACACAGAACACGGTAATTTGAAGATGAAAACATCTATATCTCCGTCTTCAGAACTTTTGATCTCACTTCTGAGCCTGCTTGTTAGGACAGTGTGTCATTGGGTTGCACTGGAGCAGCCTTCCCTATTAATTGTGCCGCTGTGCACGGAGTTTATCATTATTATATTTATTTTCTTGTTTCTAATTAACTTGATGATGCCTGGTATGCAACCCCGTCTGACACACAACACAGAATGCCCTCCTGTAGGAAAAATTAATGTGTGACTTTGTAAAATCACTGGACATTATCAACATGGGCAGACGTCATGACTCTTGCATATATTTAGCAGATATCGTTATGAGTCAGAGATATTTTTGTGCCCTTTACTGTATAAAAGCAACCAAAATTGAATGTAAGATGGCAAAGCTGGAAGAAGAAGAACACTTAAAGTTGTGCGTCAGTCTCCACGGTACATGCAGCGTCCCTTTACACCTTTGACAATTAAGAGTGTCCTATATTATTTAATCAACACCCAGATTATTTGCCACAGTGGGCCAGCTTTAACCACACACACACACACACACACACACACACACACACACACACACATAAAGACAGGAGACATACTGTATGCATTTATTTCCCTGTAGATGGTTATTAATATCCGGCTCAATCTTAAACCAGGATATTAGTCTGCTGATAATGGCTTCATCACAACTCCTGCATGCTGAGAAAGAAAGCTGTTGATGTGAACTTATGAGATCTTAAAAGACCATTTTTCTTTCTGTCTTTTGTCTCTTGTCCCCAACTCCCCTCCACCTCCCCCTCCTCCTCCTCCTCCTCCTCCTCCTCCAGTGGCCCCCAGTACAGACGATGTAGCACTGTATGTGGGTATCGTCATAGCGGTGATCATGTGCCTGGTGATCTCTGTCGTCGTGGCGCTCTTCATCTACAGGAAGAACCACCGCGACTTCGACTCTGACATCATCGATTCCTCCGCCCTCAACGGAGGCTTCCAGCCAGTCAGCATCAAGACTGCCCGCAAAGGTGGGGCGCAAGATATATATATATATGAGTGTTTGTTTTTGTGTGTGTTTGCCTGCATGCACATGCTTTATGTCTTGTTTTCTGATACAAACATGATTTCCTGTCTTTTACATCACCTGTGAGTGAGCTAAGGAACATCAGTTGGCATTAGGGCAGGGGCGTAGGACTCATGTAAGGAGGGCCCACAAAGTTACTTTAATGGACAGCCATGGATGTGGGGAGGAGCTCATTTGAGAATGCCTGTGTACAGGGTCCCAAATTTTGTGCTACGCCCCTGTAACAGGATTACATATAATTTTAATTTTCTGATACTTGTGACGAGTAAGGTAGTTGAGTTTCAGCACAGATACCAAAATGTTAGCAAAGATATTATTTAAATCAGTAAATATCTGATTGAAGCATGAGTAAACAAGACAACAAATCTGATTGATCGGGCATTTGCTTCTAGCTTTTGACACTTGACAGCTGTCAATACCAAAAATAAAAGTAATGTGTTTTAATTCCCTGCATTGGTCACCACACCTGTGATGTCAGGCATTAGAAACCGCTTGCATGAGCACCCAATAGCATTAACCTGCCGAGATATATTTGACTCAGCCGCTCTGGCAGTGCATGTGTGTTGGTGATGATGTGGATGTAAATGTGCCCTTTTGACTGTAGCTGAGCAGAGAGCTTGAGAGAGAGACACAGACAGCGTGTTTGTGTGGGCAAGCTGATGAAACTATTAAAATGCTTGTCGTTGTGATGGGAGGCCAAACTATGCCCCTTCATTAAGGCGTAATAAGGCCAGTCTGCATGTCGCATTTTAAACGCTAATTAGATTTGGGCTGGTGACGCACGACTTGAAAGGAAGATCGCGGAGGTGAGGACAGGTGGCAGTGAGCTGGACAAAAAGAGCATAATGTTAAAGGATGTAATTACATAAGCTGGTTTAGCTGATCCATAACAATTAAATAAGCTTATCTGATTGGTCTCAGATGGATACTGAATGTGATGTGTCCAAGTCCCACAAAAGCATTAGATTTTCCTTTCATGAAATATGTTTAAGAATATTTATAAAATAATTAGTCTGTCTTTACAGTTATACTTCATAATTACATTGATGTTTGGCTGCCCACATCAGTACATGTCTGAACAGGATGACTGAAGACAGGATCTGATGGTGATAGATAAACAAATCAGAACCAGTCTGCACTGACTGATGCTGTCAGTAAAATAATATTACTTTATTTAGAGCTGGAGAAAATCAAATACCACAATACTTCTGACCAAATATCCTGATAGCAATATTGCAATGTTTGGTGTTTTCACAAAATATTTATACAGTGAGATTTTTGATAATCATCAGTAATGCTGAAATAATAACAAGGTGGTGAAGCCAAATAATAAACCAGCTAGAGCAGTCTGGTAGGTTCAGGAAATTATATCACTTTATTGTCATGCAGCCTTTAAAACCAGGAGGCAAAAAAACATTTACGACATATTATCGTATCCAAAATTTAAGATAATATCTAGTCTCATATCACAATATTATTCTGAGCCATTTCTTAACTAGTGTGCTGCTCAACAAATACACAAAAAAGGCTTTTTGTTTGAAAAAAAAAACCAAAACTGTAACCTAAGTTTGCTTTGCATTAAATAAATAAAATCTAAATCTAAAAATATGTTTTATAAAGATCAATAAACACAAATACTACTACAGCTACTGCACAACTCCCCAAAACAAGAAAGAAAAAGAAAGTCATGGCAATAAATCACTATTCTGGCAATCTCTCGTCTTATTTGAACAACTTTTGTGACCCGCAGTGACATCTGTATCATGTAGAAACTTGGTGTTGTTAGAAAACAGAGAGGGGTCAGAGGTAATTGAGAAGCTGGAGGACAGAGAGCTCCCACTGCCATCGCTCCACCCACTCAGCCCAGCTATTGAACATTCATCCTTGTACCTACTGGGTAAACTGAGTGTTAGTGGTGCCATCTGTTACTCATGAATCACAGCTGCGCCTATAACTTCTCTGACTGAGTAATGTTTCTTGGTGGTGAAGTGGACTTCCCTAATGAGCGAAAAACAAATGAGTAAAGCCAGGCAGCAGTCTTGCTGATTGCTGCCAACACTTCATTACCTCGTGGCTATTTTGGTTTCAAGTTAGTTTCTCACCAGTTCTCACAGTTGGAAAGAGTATATGAAGACCACAAAACTTCCCTTAAGAAATTTACTTCGCTTGACTGATGTCACTTTCTTTTCTTTTTTCCAGCTGATCTCCTAACAGCACCCCCTGACCTGACTTCAGCGGCCGCCATGTACCGCGGCCCCGTCTACGCCCTCCACGATGTGGCTGACAAAATCCCTATGACCAACTCCCCTCTGCTGGACCCTCTTCCCAACCTGAAGATTAAGGTGTACAACTCCTCAGGCTTAGTGACCCCACAGGATGACCTGGGTGGGGAATTTTCCTCGAAACTGTCGCCTAAGCTACCGCACTGCCTCCTGGACAACAGTGACAGCACGATGGGCCGTCGCACACAGACCCAGACATTGCTTCGCACCAGGGATCCATCCTGCACCGCACTGGGCTCCTTCAGCTCCCAGGGGGGACACCTCATCGTGCCCAACTCAGGTACTGTTGCAGAAAATGAGAGGAAATGTTTTCAGTTTCAAGTGTTTTGATCTGTGATTCAGTACATGTTCACGTTTAACCAGGCAAAATCGGTTGCATATTTCAAAATATGCAGAAATAAACACAGTATAAGAAAGATTTAAATGAGCTCTCATCTCTGAAGGAGGGCTCTGCAAGTTCCAGCAAATTCATCTTAAAACTCATTAGTTGTCTTTTGTCTGTTTTGATTGGAGCTGCGTGTTTTCATCTACCCAGTGGCTCTCCTTTCAGGTGCTTTATGAGCTATCATCAGCATTTAGCAGAAGTACCTCCGTTTGTGTGTGTGTGTGCGTGTGAGAACATGAATATGTGTGCGTGTGCACATATTTGCATACTGAAAGGATTAACTCCTCTCCACAGTATAACCTGACCTGGAAAATAGATCATCCATCAGTTCTTCCCTCTGTGCTCTGAGAAGGCCACTTTTTATTCATTCATAATAGGTGATGACAGTGATGATGTTCTCAACTGTTTCCCCTCCGAGAATGAGCACCTGAAACTCCAGACTATTTCTTGGTTGAGCACAGTAACCTGGTATCTACGCTGTGTGCCTGGTGACCTCATGGTGCTGCAAGACTCCAGGGAGTTACTGTGCCCGGCCAAGAAAGACGCAACTGGTCATTTTTCTACTTGGTTTTTCTATGGATTGAACAAACAAGATATAACATGTTAGTTTTGTAAGTTACAAGCAAGTCTCAGTCTTTGCACTCAAGTCCCAACTCAAGTCAGTCAGGTCCCAAGTGGAGTTCCAAGCCCTAAACTTTGAGTTACAAGTACATAACAAATCACAATGCACACTTCTGGGTGTGTGGGTGTGTCTGTTCCACATTTTTCTCCTCACTGACTTGGTCAATCCATTTGAAATTTGGCGCAGTGGTAGAGGGTCATGGGAGGATGCGAATGAAACAATATTACATCAATTGGCCAAAGGAAAATTGGCCAAGAAATTGCAAACTTTGAATGGGCTTATCTCATGCCCTGTATATCGTAGAGACATGAAACTTTGCTCAGAGATGCCTCTCCTCACGAGGAACACATTTGCCTCAAGAACCCATAACTTCTGGTTATATAGATTTTCTGCCATTTTGAATTTTTTGAAAAACACTTAAAATCGATCTCTTCCTAGGAAGTTTGACCGATCTGCATGAAACACAGTAAACATAATCTAGGGACCAATATCTAAAGTTCCCTCTTGGCAAGTTGGAAAACTTATTAAAACTGAGCTTCTATAAGGCAATGAATTTACCTATCTGCCTTTCAACGTGCTACCCCAACTACTAATTTACAGTTTTAGCCCACTAACTATCCCACTATTGGCAATGGTACTATTGTACTTTCAATAAAGCAATCGTACTATCAAATTCACAAAAACTCTGTCTGTCTTGACTATTTAATCTGCAGTTTCCTATGACCTGTATCCCAAACACACACCATGTGAAACTGTACATGGGCAACTGTGCACTCAATGGGTATGGACTAGTAATATATAAAATTTACAAAAATCATGAATGCTTTTTAAAATTTCTTGTTCGCTGGAAGTTGTTGCGTCTTTGTCATTTTACTCCTGCATGTTTTGCATACTGCAATTTGTTTTTTGTTGACCACAGAGCATTTTTCTTCGGCAATAAATTTCTCTTTGATATCATTTTTTCCGGCTGGTGCTTACTAATGTCACGTCAGTTCTTCATGGTTCTCTCATGCAACTTGGTTGTATGCTGTTGGATTGGTTCAGACAAAGTGGATCTAGGGATTTAGGTTTCGACTTGCTGGGAGTGATGTTGTTAATGTTTGTTGATTCAGGAAATGAAGGGAATGAATTGATTCATGACAAACCTTTTGAAAAAGGTACTTTTTTTTTATCTTAGTTTAGTACTTCCTAGTCAAGACACCAAGTCCAAGTGAAGTCATGAGTCATTGGCGTTAAAGTCATAGCTGAGTTGCAAGTCTTTCTGATTTTGTCAAGTCTGAAGTCATCAAGTTTGTGACTCAAGTCTGACACAAATCCAAGTCTGTAACCTGAGTCTACACCTCTGTTATTCAGCGAGCTTTACAGGTGATAGTTGGTGGATTTTGTCAGGCTAGCTGTTTTCCCTTGTCTCTATGCTAAGCTAAGCTAGCCAGCTGCTGGCTGTAGCATCATATTCAGTGGACAGATATAAGAGTGATATCGACCTTCTTATAAACTCTCAAAGACACTGTTAGAAATCTTTGAAAATGCTCACCGAACTGGCCTGAAATACAGTATAACTTATCTTCCAGATGTACACCATCTGAGCTGCCTCTATTTTACCTCACCACCTTTACCAGGATAACCTTTACACACACAGATGTGACCTTGAAATAATATGCTAAACCATATGCAACCCATCAGCGTGTTGACTGCTCACAGTATGACAAGGGTTGATGGATACCTAAGGTGTAAGCACTAGAGGTACTGACGTGGAGGTATACTGTTTCAGGCGGCTTACATTAGCCATGCTGTCCTCACTTCAAACACATGTGGGCTGTTTATAACATGCCACAGATGCATGTTGACAGGCATAGACAAACTAGCAGAGACATTAAAGGATACACCGACTTCTCAAGTTTCTTAAGTTTTCCTCTTTTCATTTTGATTCCTGTAAAAATGTCCTGAGCTGCTAGTTGTGCTCAGCCACCTCATCATGTTACATAGGCAGAGGGAGAGGAAAGAGCACATTTGATATTTGATCTGTTCGTGTGTCGGGGTAATGAAATATTTTGTGGCATCGTCAGTGTGGCTGTTTGGTATTTTGCATCTTAAAAATGCATTTCCCCATCTCTTTGAAGCTTTGCTGTGAGGGAGAGTGGCAGTGTGCGAGACGTCCCTGTGGCAGAGTTGTGATTGCCTTGCTAGCTAGCAAGAGAAGCTGTCTGTCACCTTTTGAAAAGTTCAGTACAAGGACATGGGAAATCAATGAGCTATCTGAGAAACCCCTCCAGAGAGGGGAAGAGTGTGTTTCTGTGTGTTTCTGTGTGTGCTTGTGCATGAGGGAGTGTTGGGAGGGGGTAGGGTCCTAAAAAATACATCGGACAGGACATCATATCAAATCAATCTGAGATGGAAAAATGTAAATCATGCTGGCTGCAGCAATATGAGAATGCTATGAAGAGAAGAGAGATCATTGATTTTAGAAATGAAATGTCACACCATTTCCTGATGCCATAGGAGAAGGCAATAAAGTGCCATAGTTTTTATATGTGGGGCTGAGGGGAATTGCGATTATTACTATACTTCTCTAAGAAAAATAATTACTGGCGCAGCATACAGTAGGATATATCAATTTTTGTACATTTTGTATGAGGAAGAACATTAAACCTGTAGTTGGTAACATTTTTAGAAATAAGTTTTTGCCAAATTTGCTGGAACTGTTACTACATCCTCACAGTAGTACACGAGGCAGATAATCTGTGGGAAAAAATGGCGCTCCTCTTCCTCCCTGCAGTGCTTCTCATGGCATTTGCATTAGCTCACCGCATGTGACTGAAAACAGCCAATCAGAGTTGAGGAGTCTGTAATACAGCTGTCAATCATAATAGTAACAACTTTATTTGTATAGCACAGTTCGTACAGCAAGTGACAAAACAGTGCTTTACATTAATAAAAAGAGAAAATGCAGGTAAAAGACAACAAGATAAAGTAAATAGGACGCAAATACATATCTACACAAATACATAAACACATGTCCTCTGGAAGGCTTTTCCAGAAAAGAGCTCCAGAGACACAGAATGCAGCGTCACCGTATTTTTTAGTTCTACTCTGGGGGCCATTAAGTCGACCAGGGGTAGAACATCTTAAGGATCTAGAGGAAATATATCTAACCAGCATATCAGAAATAATCAGGAGCCAGTTCATTAAGAAATTTAGATACTTTTAAAATGAATTTTAAAATGAACAGGATGCCAATAAAGAGCCATTAAAAAAGAAGTAATGTGTCCTTTTTGACATTTAGTGCTGCTGGGTAGATGTGCTGCTGTATTTTGGATTATCTGTAGTTTGTTTGAACCAATCATGTCAATCACTACTTGTGAACGATAGTCAAACTCTCAGACTAGTCAGTGCTGATCAGTTTTTGCTACTGCATTGTCTATGTCTCACCTCTGTTACTTTAAGAACATACTTTAGTGTACTGTTTAGCTGCAAAATGACAAAGAAGGTCCGGCCAGTGGGTTACTTCCAACATGGCGGCTGGGTCACAAAATTTCTCATTTTAATGCTAAACAGTACACTCAAATACATTTCTGAAAACATTTGAGGCAGAAATAGGCAACGTAGTAAGAGAGTCTTGATTCATGTATGACCAGCGTTGCCTAGTTTGACAGTTTGACTGCAGATCATGAGTCATGATTGACCAGATTGACAGCTGCATCAGAGTCTGTTTGGTTGTTTTCATTCAGATGCCTTGGATTCTTACAAAGACCATTAGTTTTTATGTTGGTCTGATGTCCCTGTCTGTGTTCTCTTTGACATTACACTTCACTAAAGAAACCTGTAACACACAGTATTGCATGCATTGGCAGTAGAAATAGTTGTCAACAATCCTCTGGTCAACCTGACTACTCACCACTCTCATGTATGTCTGTCTGTTTGTGTGTCTGTCTGGTTTTGTGCTCTCCAGGGGTGAGTCTGCTCATTCCAGCAGGGGCCATTCCTCAGGGCAGAGTGTATGAGATGTATGTGACGGTTCAGAGGAAGGACAACATGAGGTACAGTACGCAATGCCGCCTGCCACATCACTGCCCCAGAGCTGTGTTTACCCCTGTCAGCTCCGCCATGTCGCACATACACCAAGACTTCTGTCACAGTGCCACTAAACAGCGTCTCTTTGTGTGTGTGTGTTACTATGTGTGTTCCTGTTTGTGCACCTCCAGGCCCTCGGTGGATGATGGCCAAACAGTGCTGAGCCCCGTGGTGAGCTGTGGGCCCCCCGGGGCCTTGTTGACTCGGCCCGTCATCATCACCATGCACCACTGTGCTGTGTTTGACGGCCAACAGGATTGGCTGATCCAGCTCAAGAGCCAGTCACAGCAAAACCACTGGGAGGTGAGACATGGTGTCGACTCTAATGTCTATCAACATGCTCCAAGATTGAAAGTGTGCTTTTGGCAGTGTGTGTGTGTGTGACATATTCAAATGACCTGTTTGCCACCTAAAATAAGATTGATCGTGACACAGGTGTGATTTATCCATTAAATAATCCACATTTGGTTGGGTGAAAATTCTACCCAGCCAAAAGCAAAGGGGAAAGGTATGAGGGAAAACAAAATGATGAAATGTCACGGGACGATAGATAGCACGAAGGAGGTGAAGGGGATCAACTCCCCCAGCTTTGTTTGTGCAGCTCAGCACTGAGAGTGAGCTGCTGTTGCAACCAGGTGCTGAAATAGTAAACCTCTGATAGCAGGGAATGGGTAGGGACTGTTTTTCCCCCAGACTGCTTTCTTGTACCTTTATGAATGACTATTTTTGTTTGGGCATGCTGTTGTGCGCGCGTGTGTGTGTGTGTGTGTGTGTGCTGTGTTTGTGGTTTTGGAAGCCCTGTGCCTGCAGGCTCCATCATTAACAGTGCTGATGATGATAAGTTGGGTTGCTGAGGGCAGCAGTGTAAATGTGTTCTGCCTATCCCCTCACTCCTTCTCTTCCTCACTTTCTCTCTCTGCCACACACACACATGCACGCACACACAAAAACAGTACAATTACCACAAACAGATCATTTGTAGAGAAACTATGCCTCCACCTCCACCACAAAGGAAATGGTCCAGTTTTCATCTCGTTCCCCAAAATTCTTTATCAGTACTATACCTCAGATAATAATACGAGGGACCTTGTTGTAGGCAGTTATTAGCATCTTTTTCTTACCTGCCAAGAGAGCATTTCTGGGTAAGCTTTCCTCGTGGTTAATGAACTCTCACAGGCAGGATTGTGCTGAGACCTTTTTTAAAGTGGAAGGTGCTCAAAATATAAAGAGGAGCCATAATCATTTGTGTAGCAGCAAGGCCTAACACAGGCAGAATGAAGAGCAGTAGGAAGGCAGTACAGAACACAAAAATGCTTCTTTTTCTGAAGAATTTGTGCTTTTGCCTACATATGCTCATGGCCTAAATTAATAGGATAGAAATTCATAGAGGGCACTGCTCTTGGGGAGGGTATTTAAGAAACTTTTGACGCACTAGTTGGAGCCAATGCAGGCACACCGCAAAGGCCAGTCACATATTGAAAATCCAACTACTTAGTACCGTGCTATATGTAATACGTAACCCTCTGTCAGCTCATTATTGAGTAGCAGCTTGATAACATCAATTTCAGGAAGTCTTTGCACAATCTCCACTGCTGATGTGATGATATGACTCATGGAGCAGAGAAAAACTGCCAGAGTGGCTCCACATGCCTTCGTGACATTGATGAATTACTCAGGGGGCAGCCAATAAAGCTCAGTGTAAACTGAGTATTTTTAAGGAGGAAATAACTATTGATCAAGGGCGACATTGAGGGGGGGGCGTGTGTGTGTGTGTGTGTGTGTGAGTGTGTTGACACAGACAGTCTGAGGCAATCTGGACGTAACCAGTTGTCTCACCGGTCAGTCTGGCTCAGGTTTGTCGCATGGCACGTTTGCTGCTGTCCTCCTTGAAAAAGAAATTTTGTTTTTATCTCAAAGGGACTTACCTGGTTAAATATGGGTTAGACAAAAAATAAATTGTCACTGGCTGACATGTATACCAGCATGACACAGGAGGAGTTAAGTGAGCGCTACACATGCTGTACGTTGTGGAGTCAGTTTTAACCCTAAATATTGAGAGAAACAAATAGCTTTATTTCAACTTTTGGAGGATCTGATGCTGTGTCTTGTCATTTCAAATATCAGATGGGACGAAGATCCATATTTCACATATTGGAGGGGATGTACGCCCCCTGGTGATTACACGCTTGCTATTGATTACATCTCTGACCTGTCAGAGATGCAGATGGTAATATCCAAGGCGACGACAGCTTCCTTTATATGAGCTTGTCTTCCCACTGAGGCTAGCCTCCGTGCTGCATGTGTGAAATATTGCTTTATATGACGTGCTCTGTCAAAATGTGTATTCATCACCGCAGTAGAAAAAGGAGAGATGAGCTCCTCTGAAGAAGTAATTCCCGGACATTTATATATATAGTCATCACCACCTAGTGAGAATAATCAGTTCCATTGGCATCCAAGATGCCACACCCCTCCCCCTTCAAGACACACACATATATATACACACACACACACACACACACACACAATTGCACTCACAGTGTCAATGAGGGAACACGGTGTTGATGATGATGAAGACAGCAGGTCATATAATGAGGAACATGTGGGGCTTTCTGCTTCAATAAGTCTCCTACAAAGATTTATCCTCCCACGCCTCCGAGGAGGAAAAAAAACCCTCTGCTGATGAATGCAGTCAAAAATTTGTGAATAAATTATGCCGGGTGAATATGTGTGTGTGTTTACATGTTTTATTGTTTGTGTCTGCACACATACGTAAGAAGGCAAAGCCTACTTTTCCACTGTGTGTTCTAATTATCCCCCAATAAGGAGCCCCAGTGCCATCCCCCAGGAGCAGTTAAAGCGTCTAATGATCAGCCATAATACTGCTGTTAAACGGCCTAGCTCACAATAAAATACTGTAATTCCTTTTCTGTCTCTCATAATAGGCTGAATTAATGCCAATGTGCTGCTCACAGGAGTGTTTGGATTAGAGGGGGGAAAGACAGGGAGAGAAAGCAAGATCAAGGGAGATTGAGAGAGGGTGAAAGCCTCCTCAGACCAGACGGTCTTAATGAAAGAGAAATATGTCTTGGCATTAGCACTATTACAGGGGTCAACTGCAAATGGTCCAGATACTCAATCTTCTATTAACATCATACACACAAAGGCAGGGTGTCGGACATAAGTAGCACACACTTGCTAAGTGTAATATTTTAAAGAATAAGCTGATGTGAAAAGGCTGTGACCCCTGTATTGTCTCCCTTGAATTTACATTTAAATTCAGTTCAGGGTGAATTAAATAGAATTTAAATGCTCTGTTAAAAAAAGTAATAAATGAATTCAGCATTAAACTAGACAATCCAGTTATTCTCATCTCTGCCTTTAACTTAGCAATCGATTTCTGATGTGACAACAAAAATGTACATCATACAAGAAAAGTTTCAACTGAGAATGTTGTGGGCATTGTTACTGAACAGCGTGCTACAGTGCAAGTGAATGACTGAATAACTACAGATGTGACAAATTAGGTTTAAAGGAACAGTGTGTAGGATTTAGTGGCATCTAGTGGTAAAGATTGCAAATTGCAACCAACTCAAACTTCCCCCATGTGTCAAGCGTGAACTCCCGGTCAGGATTCCTTCAGTGTTCATTGATCAGGAGATTGTTATCAGGAGCCAAATTTTCCACAGAGTATGCTTCTGCTCCAAAACCAACAGACCAGGTAACTGAAACAGATAAAAAAACTGAATAAAGCAGTTTCATGCTTAAAAAAGCAGTGTTTCACCAATGCTGTTCAGCTCGCCAATGTGTGCTCACCTTTTTTCCCTGATAACAATTACAAGGTTTTTGCCAGGGGCTGAATTATCAGCAGCGGTCTCTTCCTCTACAAAACAGACACTGTAATTTCAACTGGCAAAAACACTGAATAAAACAGTGATTTGAAATCAGAAGCTGCTAACCACAGTTGGCGAGGCAAAAACGCAAAGCCTAGCAAATAGCAGAGATTTCCTCTACCCATATGATGTCAGGCTAAATCACACATAAGACTTAAAAAAGCTATTTTGTGGAGGCTTTATTGTCTTCACAATTTATTGTTTCTTATCTGTTTAATAAGATAAAAGCTTCGTTTACGATGAGGGAAATGGTTTAAGCTTACAAAAATGCGTCTCTGTGACGTTTCTGGGGAGGTGCACGGCTACGGCGAATGGTACGGTGTAGGCCCACGTCGACACGGAGCCCACGCCGTAGGTACATCATCGATTCGACACAGGAGTATAAATCCTGTTTGACTCTTGGTTGGGAGAGTGTTTGGTTTGTCCCTTTTGGGTTACTGTAGGTAACAAAAACAAGCAGAACACAGTAACTCACAGAAAATTTCACTTATTTAATATGGGTAAATAATGACCAGAAAGGGACGTGTTTCATCTACCACGGCGTTTATCAGGGCCTTTATATTTTGTCCATATTAAGTAAAATTGTCTGTGAGTGGCAGTGTTCTTTAAGACTTTAGGAGCTGTGCACGCTTCTATTTTTCATCACTCTAAGGTAACAAAAACACAACGATTCTTGTTTTCTGTTGATTATGCACTAAAGAACACATAGTTACTATATTATAGTCCATTTTTCCCAATATATCCACATTGGACCTTCAAGTACACTGTTTATAAGCGCGCGCACACACACACACACACGCTATATTAATGTAGTCACCATACATTTTTCTCACTTTTAAAACTGATTGAACTGACTAACTGACTGAACTGTCTCTTTCTAGGAATGAAAAAGCATTAAATTAGATGTAGAAGAACATGATTATAAGTAATAATTGATAATAATAATAATCATGCATCTTGGAGACAAGAAAGCAAGAACAGTGTTTTTCTTCTGCTATTAATTGCCATACATACTTGTCAACAAATGTGAATATATAAGAAAAGTTGAGGGGGACAGAGCCAGAGTGACAGCATTAGCAGTGCTTCTTTTGTTCTCATCTCATCCCTCTATATAATGGTATTTCTTCCAACCGCAAACCACATGTCCACCACACAATTACGAACCCCTTGACTGTTTCTGTTTTTTTCAGCTTATTATCGCCCACACTTGTGTCACTTCTTCTTTCTTCCTGTCCACATGTAGGATGTGGTGGTGGTAGGAGAAGAAAACTTCACCACGCCGTGCTATATCCAAATGGATGACGAGTCCTGCCACATCCTGACAGAGACACTGGGTACCTCCTGCCTAGTGGGCCAATCTCTCAGCGCAGCAACCACCAAGCGCCTCAAACTAGCCATCTTTGGCCCTGTCACCTGCCCTGCCATGGAGTATCACATCAGAGTCTACTGCCTGGATGACACACAGGACGCCCTCAAGGTAAATACACAGAAGGTTGCGCGTGTGTATCCGCTCTTTTATCTCTGTTTGCGGAAGGTTACGTAGCAGAAATTAAATGTGTTTGTACGCATTAATGATGTTTGTGGGTGTGTCATTTTGACTGAATTGTTAATGTGTGTGTGTGTAGGCATAGCCGGCAGATGAGTTGTGGGAGGCTGAATGAGAAATCTTTGTGTTGGTGTGTCACAATAAGAGGAGATGAGCGCTTGCGTTTGAAAAGCGTTGCTGCTCCTAGAAAGATGTAGCTGCTGCGCCAACACAAAATAAGCCACCTTTATCCCCCTACTCTCCTGTTGTCTCCCTCTGTTTAATACCTCTATCTACCTACATGGAGGAAAGATAAGGACGGATTATTATTCTGTGCAGGGATATTAAACACGGTTATTAAGTTTGGGAATGGGTAATGAGAAGTGATAGTGATCCCGCTGCAAGGACACTGAAGTTGGTTTCAGATGGCAGGTCTAGATTCAGGTTCATAAAGCCCGGAGGGAAAGTGATAAATATACTATAAAAACATTTCATTTGTGGCTTTACACAACAGAATTTGCAAGAAACTGCTGCAGCAAACAACAACAATTTACAGCAGTACAAAAGTAGAAAAATTATTTTGAGGTCAGTGTGCATGGCGTCATATAGTTACCAAGTGTGTGTGTGTGTTTGTGTATTCAGGAAGTCTTACAGATGGAGAAGCAAATGGGTGGGAAGTTGCTGGATGAACCAAAGACTCTCAACTTTAAAGACAGCACCCACAACCTGAGACTTTCCATCCACGATGTCCCCCACACATTGTGGAAGAGCAAACTACTAGCCAAGTACCAGGTAAACCAGTCATTCACCCTTTCAGGAAGAGGACAAACATTTCCATGTGACAGCTGAGTAAATCTTTTCCCCTCTCCACCTCTCTGCAGGAGCTTTCCTTTCAGCAAGTGTGGAGCGGTTCACAGAGGAACCTCCACTGTTGCTTTACCCTGGAGCGCTTCTCTTCCAGCACTGTGGACCTGGCCTGTAAGATATGTGTGCGCCAAGTGGAGGGAGAAGGACAGATTTTTCAGCTGGACACTATGCTGTCAGAGGTAGGACTGATAAATGAAGCCTAAACTCTTGCATGTAATTCGGCGTAAAGGGCTTAAAGTGACAATTCAACCGTAAATCAGTGTCAGTGTCGGAGATATTGGCCATTGAGATGTCCGCCTTTTCTCAAATATAATGGAACCCATGTGGCACTCGGCTCGTGGTGCTCAAAGTGCCATTAGCTCGCTCAGTGGTGCTAAATGAGCTACCAGTAGCTGCATGTTTCCCTCTGTGCGGTGATTCGGTTGGGTGTGGTTCGGTATTAAAAAATAGTGCCTACATAAAACTGCGTATGTCAAGGCCTGTGTATTATCATGAGTAACTGAGTCATGATTTTTGGAAAGAGACATTGCAGGTCAGTTTTTCAAATGGGGTCTTTTTGCACTTTGAGCACCACAAGCCAAGTGCTATCTTGTTCCATTATATTCAAGAGAAGGCAGACATCTCTTCAGCTGATATCTCCAACTCTCGGCAATTCACACCAAAACACTCTAGATTGAAGTAGCACTACAGGTAAGAAGAAAAGTACGTGCTTTTGATTTTGGGGTCAACTGTCCCCTTAAAAGAATGACTCTCCTTGTTTAGATATGAGCAATGCATTACAAAAAAAAAAAAAAAAAAAAAAAAGGTTAGGGTTAGGGTTACGGGTTTTGAAGCTTCTTGTCACCTGAATTTGTCATTCAGATATTATGCATTTCCTCTCTCACACTGACCTCGTTATCCCTCTGTTGTGAGAGATATTTGAATGAATGTATGCTCTCTCCCATGTCCTCTTTCTTCTTCTTGCAATGCTCACAAAGAGTGACAGGGTGGAAGACAGGGAGTCTCGACCCCACAGCCTTCATATGGTCCTGCCTATGACAGGCCAATGCAGAGCAGAGGGGGAATAATCACCCTCTAGTCATGCTGCACTTGTTTCACAAAGGCCATCTGGCCAGGAGGATAGAGCTTGAGGGATGGCGGAGCACTCAGGCTTTGTGCTCAGTAATGAGATGAATTACAGTACATGCAGTGCAGAGCTGTGTCCCTGCCTGGCCTCGGTTCATTTGTCTCTGGGTCTTGCTCTGGTTTCTGTAGCCAGACCTCCAGCACTTAATCCTCCAGATGTAATATATTTGAAAATCACTCAGCTTGCATCAATGAATGGATGGCGATAAAATGAATAATTTTCGCTTTTTATACAACCCAGAAACAGAAATTTTCTGTGCTACAAATCAATTTGAGCTACATTATGCTTCGCATTGTGAGATGGTGTTAAATTATGTACATGCTGAAAAAATGCCTCTGCTACAGTCTATCTGTCTGTCTCTCTCTCTCTCTCTCTGCAGGACTCCCAGAGTATTGACACGTCTCTGCTGGACCCTGCCAGTAACATCACGACACTGGTGGGGCCCAATGCTTTCCGCATCCCTGTCTCCATCCGACAGAAATTGTGTGGCAGTCTGGATGCACCGCAGACCAGGGGAAATGATTGGAGGATGTTGGCCCACAAACTTAACCTTGACAGGTGGGTAGAGGAACAGGACTGTCTGAGAGAGAACAGGAGTGAGACAGTGACTCAGATTCAGGCCCTCAGCGGTTACAATCTGGCCATGGGAACAGGCTATGATCAGACTTTGCTTATTTTCTGAGGGAAAATGAAACAGGAGAAATGAAGAAATACTTGTGACTTGTGTTAGAAATATTTATACACAATCTTACTATTCAAAAAGTTGTTGATGTGTAACTTCAGCTACCAAATCCTTTTTTTCATTGGAAGCAAGGAACAAGATAACGTGCATATTAAAACTGTAGATAAGTGTTCTGTTTTTATTTGATTTTGATTATTCTGTTGGAATGTGACTCATTTCGATAATCATCTGCTGAATTGAGATTAATTGAGCTGGGCTGAGACAGCGAGAGAGAGACAAAGATAGAATGACGCTTCTCTTTTCAAAACGTCACCCATGTGTCTTTGATAGTCTTGTGTGTGTGATGGAGATACAGTGTGTGTCCATTTATAAGGTCCCAGCTCAGCGGGGCGGCCTTATCACATGCAGCAGCTGCAGATTGAAGAGACCACTGACAGAGTGTGGCGTGAAGGAAGGAGTGCGGGGGAGAGACTTGAACCAGCCTCTTATTCATACTGATGATACAGACAGAGCTGTAATGTGTGTACATAGGGCTTGTTAGTTTCAATTTTTTTTTCACATAATAATCCAAGTATTTATGGTTGCTTATTTTAAATATCAAAAACTGACTGACACATGTGTCAAAAATAGGATTTTAGAAATATCCTTTACAATATAAATGCTCTTAAAGTTATTTGAATTTATTAGGTAACTTAAAGACACACATCTACAATCAGCAGCAATTTGCATACTCTCCCCACTATTTTTTTACAGTATGCCAAAGAATGACATAGTATAGTATAGTATGTCATAACAAGTAAGTAAGTAAGTCATAGCATAGCATGGAACAAAAATGTAAAAAGAAAATGTTGTTAAGTATATCATAAAAACTAAAAGTAAAGGTATAGTTGTGTGTAGTTTAGTATAGTATTTTGTATGTATGTTATATAGTATGTCATTAAAATGTCACAAAACCATGACAAAAACGTCATAGGATATACTATGATGTTTTTTCATGGTTTTGGACGACATACTATAGTATGACTTTTTTCATGTCTTTTGATGACATACTATACTATAACTTTTTTTTTTTAAAAGACAAAAACATTTTTTGGGGCATTTGTGCCTTTAATTGATAGGACAGCTTAAGTGTGAAATGGGGGAGAGAGAGGGAATAACATGCAGTAAATGGCCACAGGCTGGAGTCGAACACAGGCTGCTGCAGCAGCCTTGTACCTGGGGCGCCTGTTCTATCCAATAAGTCACCAACACTCCTATACTATGATTTTTGAGATCATACTTTCTTATGACTTATTTTCATGGTTTATGGTTATGGTTCAACCCATACTATACCATAGTATAGTATGTCGTCCAAAACCGTGAAAAAATGTCATAATATACTATGTCGTCCAAAATCATGAACAAAAGTCATAGTATAGTATGTTGTCAAAAAACATGAAAAAAGTCAGAGTATATATAGTATGTCGTCAAATTTTGGTCGACATACTATACTATGACTTTTTTTCATGATTTTGGACAACATGATATACTATGACTTTTTTTCATGTTTTTGATGACATACTATACTAAAAAATGTCATAATATAGTATGTCGCCCAAAACCATGAAAAAAGTCATAGTATAGTATGTCGTCCAAAACCATGAAAAAAAGTCATAGTGTAGTATGTTGTCCAAAACCTTGAAAAAATGTCATAATATAGTATGTCGTCCAAAACCTTGAAAAAATGTCATAATATAGTATGTCGTCCAAAACCTTGAAAAAATGTCATAATATAGTATGTCGTCCAAAATCATGAAAAAAAGTCATATTATAGTATGTCGTCCAAAATCATGAAAAAAAGTCATATTATAGTATGTCGTCCAAAATCATGAAAAAAGTCATAGTATAGTATGTCGTCCAAAATCATGAAAAAAAGTCATATTATAGTATGTCGTCCAAAATCATGAAAAAAGTCATATTATAGTATGTCGTCCAAAATCATGAAAAAAAGTCATATTATAGTATGTTGTCCAAAATCATGAAAAAAGTCATAGTATAGTATGTCGTCCAAAACCATGAAAAAAAGTCATAGTGTAGTATGTTGTCCAAAACCTTGAAAAAATGTCATAATATAGTATGTCGTTCAAAACCATGAAAAAATGTCATAATATAGTGTGTCGCCCAAAATCATGAAAAAATGTCATAATATAGTATGTCGTCCAAAACCTTGAAAAAATGTCATAGTATAGTATGTCATCAAATTTTTCATGATTTTGGACAACATGGTATACTATGACTTTTTTTTCATGTTTTTGGATGACATACCATACTATGACTTTTTTCATAATTTTGTATGACATAAATCGTCCAAAAACCTTGAAAAAATGTCATAGTATAGTATGTTGTCCAAAATCATGAAAAAAAAGTCATAGTATACTATGTCGTCCAAAACCATGAACACAAGTCATTGTATAGTATGTCGTCAGAATCTAAGAAAAAAAGTCATAACATAGTATGTTGTCAGAATCTAAGAAAAAAAGTCATAGTATAGTACGTCATCAGGATCAATGAAAAAAAGTCATAGTAAAGTATGTCGTCAGAATCGATGAAAAAAAGTCATAGTACAGTATGTCGTCCAAAAACATGAAAAAAAATCATGGTATAGTATGTCATCCAAAATCATGAAAAAAAAGTCATAGTATAGTATGTCATCCAAAATCATGAAAAAAAGTCATAGTGTAGTATGTTGTCAAAAATCATAGTATAGGAGTGTTGGTGACTTAGTGGATAGAGCAGGCGCCCCATGTACAAGGCTTCTGCAGCAGCCTGTGTTCGACTCCAGCCTGTGGCCATTTGCTGCATGTTATTCCATCTCTCTCCCCCATTTCACACTTAAGCTGTCCTATCAATTAAAGGCACAAATGCCCCAAAAAATGTTTATGTCCTCTAAAATCATGAAAAAAGTCATAGTATAGTATGTCGTCAAAAAACATGAAAAATGTCAAAATATAGTATGTCGTCAGAATCGATGAAAAGAAGTCATAGTATTGTATGTTGTCCAAAATCACCAAAAAAAGTCACAGTATAGTTAGTCTTGCCACCAGACAATCAGAGATCTCCGCCTTCTGATAGTCTGCGGACACTAGTATGTCGTCAGAAATCACCAAAAAAAAAAGTCACAGTATAGTATGTCGTCAAAAACCATGAAAAAAAGTCATAGTATAGTATGTCGTCAGAAATCACCAAAAAAAAAAGTCATAATATAGTGTGAGGCAACAATCACCAAAAAAAGTCATAATATTGTGTGAGGCAATAATCACCAAAAAAAGTCATAATGTAGTGTGAGGCAATAATCACAAAAAAGTCATAATATTGTGTGAGGCAATAATCACCAAAAAAAGTCATAATGTAGTGTGAGGCAATAATCACCAAAAAAAGT
Organism: Epinephelus fuscoguttatus; assembly: GCF_011397635.1. NCBI lineage: Eukaryota > Metazoa > Chordata > Actinopteri > Perciformes > Serranidae > Epinephelus > Epinephelus fuscoguttatus. The sequence goes on from NC_064769.1 coordinate 18,947,700, forward strand.
CATAATGTAGTGTGAGGCAAAAACCATGAAAAAAAGTCATAGTATAGTATGTCGTCAAAAAACATGAAAAATGTCATAATATAGTATGTCGTCAGAATCGATGAAAAGAAGTCATAGTATAGTATGTCGTCCAAAATCATGAAAAAAAGTCATAGTATAGTATGTCATAAAAAAACATGAAAAATGTCATAGTATAGTATGTCGTCACAAATCATGAAAAAAAGTCATAGTATAGTATGTCGTCCAACACCATGAAAAAAAGTCATAGTATAGTATGTTGTCCAGAATCATGAAAAAAAGTCATAGTATAGTATGTTGTCCAGAATCATGAAAAAAAGTCATAGTATAGTATGTCGTCCAAAATCATGAAAAAAAGTCATAGTATAGTATGTCATAAAAAAACATGAAAAATGTCATAGTATAGTATGTCGTCACAAATCATGAAAAAAAGTCATAGTATAGTATGTCATAAAAAAACATGAAAAATGTCATAGTATAGTATGTCGTCACAAATCATGAAAAAAAGTCATAGTATAGTATGTCATAAAAAAACATGAAAAATGTCATAGTATAGTATGTCGTCACAAATCATGAAAAAAAGTCATAGTATAGTATGTCGTCCAACACCATGAAAAAAAGTCATAGTATAGTATGTCGTCCAAAATCATGAAAAAAAAGTCATAGTATAGTATGTTGTCACGAATCATGAAAAAAAAGTCATAGTATAGTATGTCGTCAAAAAACATGAAAAATGTCATAATATAGTATGTCGTCAGAATCGATGAAAAGAAGTTATAGTATTGTATGTCGTCAAAAAACATGAAATATGTCATAATATAGTATATCGTCAGAATCGATGAAAAGAAGTCATAGTATTGTATGTCGTCCAAAACCATGAAAAAAGTCATAGTATAGTATGTTGTCCAAAATCATGAAAAAAAGTCATAGTATAGTATGTCGTCCAAAATCATGAAAAAAAAGTCATAGTATAGTATGTCGTCCAAAATCATGAAAAAAGTCATAGTATAGTATGTTGTCCAAAATCATGAAAAAAAGTCATAGTATAGTATGTCGTCACAAATCATGAAAAAAAGTCATAGTATAGTATGTCGTCAAAAAACATGAAATATGTCATAATATAGTATGTCGTCAGAATCGATGAAAAGAAGTCATAGTATTGTATGTCGTCCAAAACCATGAAAAAAAGTCATAGTATAGTATGTCGTCCAAAATCATGAAAAAAAGTCATAGTATAGTATGTCGTCCAAAACCATGAAAAAAAGTCATAGTATAGTATGTTGTCCAAAATCATGAAAAAAAGTCATAGTATAGTATGTCGTCCAAAACCATGAAAAAAAAAGTCATAGTATAGTATGTCGTCCAAAATCACCAGAAAAAGTCGTAGTATAGTATGTCGTCAGAATCGATGAAAAGAAGTCATAGTATAGTATCACCAAAAAAAAGTCACAGTATAGTTAGTCTTGCCATACTTGTATAGTATGTCGTCAAAATCCGTGAAAAAAAGTCATGGTATAGTATGTCGTCAAAATCTATGAAAAAAAGTCATAGTATAGTATATCCTCAAAAATCACCAAAAAAGTCATAGTATAGTATGTCGTAAAAAGTAAAAAAGAAAAAGTCACGTTATGTCGTCAAAAAACATTAAAAAAGTCATAGTGTAATATGTCATAAAAGCAAAAAAAAGTCATTTTACAGTATGTCCAAAAAAAAAAAAGGTATAGCGTAGAATTTCATAAAAAAAAATGTCATATTATAGTATGTTGTCAGAAATCACAATAAAAAGTCATAGTACAGTACGTCATAAAAACACTTTCCAGGGTAAATTCCCCACAGACCTCTCTGGAGGGTTAGACTGTAGAAGGAGTACATCGAAAGTGGTCCCACCCCTAACATTATACAGTACAGGTGATTAGGTCTTTGGGATGCTACAAATGGCTGTGCTAAAAATGTTGAAATCATTTTGCAATTATGTCAGCCCAACAGCCAAGTCCAGTTTTATTATTCAAGTAAACCCAGTCACAGTTCAACTCCTTTTTCTTACCCATATCTCTCTGTTTTGTCACAATCATTCACTCAGGTATCTCAACTACTTTGCCACCAAATCCAGTCCTACAGGAGTGATCTTGGACTTGTGGGAGGCCCAGCATTTTCCTGATGGCAACCTTAGCCGCCTGGCTCAGGTACTGGAGGAGATGGGGCGCCATGACAGCCTTGTTCCTGCAGCGACTGAACACTGACACCTGCCCACCAGGGAGTGTGACATTCCAGGGAGTAAGAAGACATAAAAAGAAAATAAGAGAGGGGGACGCCGTAAAGCAGGCGAGTCATTTGGCATCACACTGACAAATGCACATACACACTCACAGATCCTCTGTGTGTGTGTATGTGTGTGTGTGAGTGAGAGCACTCAGAGAAGTAAGAAGAAAGAAACAGCTAGGTCTACTCAGCCATGACCCAGTTAAACATTGGCAACAAAAGGTGTAAAAACTTGGAGGGTAAACAAGAATCTCTGTCATTTCTCTCTGGCTGTTCCGCTCTCTCTCTTTCTGGTACGACAACTTGATATTTTTGGATCTAGTTTCCTTGGAAACAGCTGTCCGGTTATTTGGATGGACTGTGCGGATATGTGGATGATGCCCTTGCCATAGACAACAGTTTGAGTAGTGAGATGCTATCAAAGGTCAAAGGAGCAAGACTTGGATCAGAGGAAGCATCGCTCACTTTCCAAAACCAGTCTCCATAGCAACTCCATGGATGAGTATGTGTTCTGTGATAACATAGTATTTAATAATATGCCTATTTATACATATCTTTTTTTGTTTTTGTTTTTTGTATTTTATGCTGCCTGTTATGGAATATTTTGCCCTCACATTTGTTTCCTCCTCCATTATGTTTGACTGTATCATAGCACCTCCTGGTGGACTCTTGCAGTAATGACTCATTTACATGTACAGAAGGAAATCAATGATGTAACCATTTTACAGCTTTAGTGTTGCTGTCGTAACTACTCTTAATACTTTTTATTCATGTTATGTATAATTATTGATTTTGAATTATGTTTGCTCCTTTTACATGTTTTTTATCTTTAAAATATTTTTGATAAGTTGCATTGGTTAGGATTTTTCTTTACTTTGTTTGCATGTTTATTATCAGGTCATTTGGCTAATTACATCAGTCACTATTGCTCCAAATAGAGGGTGATCAAGACAGTTTCCCAACTGAATAAAAATCATGAGTGATGCTGAAGATTTGTATGTTGTTAAATATATCATCTACATGAAAGAGACCAGGCAGAGAGGAGAGGTAGATACTGTAGAAAAGGGACTCAAATAAGTATATTTTTGTAGGACCAATGTAACTAAATACAACTGCTTTTTACCAAATAATTGACATACAGTGTATGAGGTTAAATTTATTACAGAGGGCGATCACCTAAATATCAAACGACATTTCTTGTGTTCAGAACGAAATGACTTTCATCTGTGATTTTGGAGAACAGAGACTTCTGTGTTTGTACATTAACGACAGAATCCATCAATGTTACGGTGACACCAACTATGTGCATAAAAATTAGTGGTAGTTGTAAATGCAACATTCCTTTGATGCAGCAGCACTTGTGACTGTTCCAAGTGTTCTTGGTTGGTTCTTGTTTTTGTTTTTTTGTTTTTTCTTAATGGCAGTTGTCTCAGTTTTCGTAAAGCCGTCTATGCAAACTCTGCATCTTTCTGAACAATCTTTACATTCTCAGTGGGCTCGCCTTTTTGCATTTCCTAGTTGTTCTTCAGCTTCATGATTATTATTGTGTATAGTGAGAATGTAGCCTGTCTGTTTCTGGCACTCATGATGTTCCTCGCAACTGCTTGCATTTCATCTGTCAAGTTATTGTACAAAGTGTAAGAAAGAATTTTTAAGACTAATAATAAATTATATTTATATGCAACATTGAAAACCAAGCGTGGGGTTGTTGTTTGTTTGCAATATCACACACCAGTGTTCGACACAAATAGACCAGCCTTGGAGACGCTTAGACATTTTATTGGGGAATGTTACCCAGATCCACTCATACACTCTCATTAATCACATATGTACAGATTAAATAAGGCACATGCCATAGTGGTAGAGTGGACGGGACATAATTCTGTACACAGATAAATCATCAAAAAGACATTTTAACATCCAGCAAGACAATAATATCAATCGATTTCAGCTCCATTATGTACAAATGAACCATGATGGGAAGGAAGAGCAAGGTCTCAGCTCACAAATTCATCAGTGACATAAGAGTCTGACGCTTAAGTCTTACTTGTGTTCAAATGTTCTGTCTTTTCTGTTGCTGCTGGACAAATATATATATATATCATTAATTTAGTCTTACTTCAGTTCTTTAATAATAATAATAACAATAATAATTATAATAATATCACTGACAATGACGTCACTGAGCATGAACTAGACATTTCTTTGGATGGATGACAGTGACTGAGTCAAAAAACTAAAACACAAAGGCAGCTGTGACAGTACAAAAGACTGCACATACAATACTGCTGTATGGCTTTCAGGGCAGAGCAGGAGCTCCCGCTGTTTAGAACTCATCAGAGGGATTTAAGTGTTCCTCTCCTGCGAGGGTCCCCGTCAGCGCGCCCACCTGGACCGTCGGGACCCGACAACCACTCAGCTTTCACAGAAAGCACAACCTGAACATTTGGTCTGAGGCAGAGGCGGCTCAGACGGTGGGAGGCCAGATCTCCCCTGACATAATAAATGTTTTGCCTCTCATTTCTCTCGCTCCCCGTCGGCCGTTATCTCCATCACTCATCCTCGCTGTCAGTTTCCTTTGTCCTCTCTTTCACAGTCTCTTTTTTTCTTCTTCCCTTTCTTCTTATTGGCCAGTGTAAGTGGCGCTGTGCCAGTGGCAGTGACAAGTCTCTGGTGATGAGAAGAGCGTCTCTCTTAGCTCTTTGTCACAGTTTGATGTCTTGGGTCTCTAACATCTTCGCCAGGGTCTTCTTCACCCTCAGAGCTGTGAGGCGAGAGGCCGGGCTGTGAGCCCAGCACTCAGACATCAGCTTTCCCATCTGCCGTAGACACTGAGGGTACACATGTACAGATACGTAAGAATAAAACAAGACTTTTTAATGACATTTTTTAAAAGCTGTTCTATCATGTGGAAAAACCATCACTAATGATTCACTCACTTGGATGCTCTGCTTAGTAATAAATGTGGAGAAGAATATATAACATTTTTTCCTCAAGGTGTTTTTTAATAGCTTATAACTGCTCTATAACACATTAATAAATAAGTTATTAACCATTAATAAAGCCATAAAGTCTTCTAAAAATATGCATTGCTTGAGAGCAGTATCAGAAAATATTTAGAATACCTCATCACTGCTCCAGCGATTAGCAAACGAAGGTCTTTGTTTCTTAATGCAGACGACTTCTCTCATGTCCTCATAGGACGGATCAGTGGGCACAAGGTCGTGATAGGGCAGCTGATACTCCTCCACAATACCTTCAGGAAAAAACACGGATAAAGGGGAATAAGTAGTGTCATGAAGAAAACATCAAGACAGATTTTGATAATGCAAAATAAAAAAAACAGCTAGATTTCCATCCTTACCTCCGGAGATGCAACGTCGCGCCATCTCCCAAAGGATGAGGCCAAAACTGTACATGTCAGCCATTATAAAAGACTGGAAGTACGTCCTGTTCAGGGTCTCTTCCAGCACTTCAGGCGGCATGTAGCGCTTGGTACCAACTCGTAGGTTGGGAGGGATATCCACCTCATTGGTGTCACTGAGACAGAGAGGAGAAACAGAAATTGATTAAAGATATTTTGTGAAATCTCCAAGATAGACTAAAAGTGTTCAAAAATCCAAAATATATTCTCTACCTGTTAAACTTGACAGCCAGTCCAAGGTCTGCTATACAGCAGAATCCGTTCTTTTTCACCAAGATGTTTTTACTCTTCAGGTCTCTGTGTGCGATGGCCGGTTTGCCCTGCGTGCCATAGATCTCAGTGTGCAGGTGACACAGGCCCGATATGGACGAGTAGGCCAGTTTCAGCAGAGCCTTGACGTCTAAGGTGTTAGACTTGAGGTAGTCGTATAAAGATCCGTTCTCGTGGTAGTCTGTGATTAGGTAGAGCTGAGTCCACGAGCCGGTTCCTTTAATATCTGCTGCGATGAATCCTGGGAGTTGGAAAGAGAGGGATGACAGGAATGAGAAACACGCACATAGAAAATAACACAAATGATGTGAGTCAATTTTGGGAACATCTCACTCGCTCCGCTGTGGGTTTACCTTTAAGTCCCCCTCCAGACATGTTTTTAAGTAGGCTATGTAAAAATACTCTGTGATTAATATTTTGTCTAACATAGTTCCCCCACATAAAAAGTAAAAAGGAAGCAGCTGTCTTTCTCCCTTATTGAGAAATTCTGGATCTGGCCTTGCACCCTATCCACCACTGCTGCCTGTGCTAGGTTTCACTTCTGCCCTCTACACTCAGGCAGTGGTGCCACAGTGCTAAAACAAAGTGTGGATATAGGTATGGCTATGCAAGACTAGCATTAGGTTGACTCGTGAAAGAGCAGCGAACATCAAGATGTAGCTGTAGAGAAAACATTGGAGGGATCCAGTCAAACATGTCTGAGCCTCAATCAGACCCAGGTTCAGATAAGAAATCTGTTGACCACCAAAACTGGTGATAAGCAGATGTATCAGAATGGTAAGCATAGCATCTTTATGTGTCAGCTTGTTAGCTTGTTAGCTTGGCCTGGCAGTGACTGACACAGCGATAACGCTCAATCAACGATCTGCCATGATGTTAGATGAGGTCACGTTGGTCGGGTTTACATTCAAGAACTGAACAGTCTACAAGTCTACCACCAGTCCACCATTGCTGGTTTCAGGTGTCTTTGCCAGTGTGGCAAAGTTTGTTGCCCTGACGATATGTGCTCCCTTATTAGGCAGCAATCAGATCGGCTTTCGTATTAGTGACGTAAGAAATCTAGCTTCCCTAGCGTACATTTGAATTTCAGATTTTAGATAAGTGCTCTGACATTGGCCCCTTCAGTAGAGGAATGTGAAAATACCTCCCTGGTGGAGAACTTTGCAAAGATACTGGTCAGTATAGTCAAGGTGAGACATTTTAGGGGACATAAGCATAAGAAAAACACCTTTTTGAGTAAAGGGGCACTATAATTTAAGCCCAAGCTTGTGTTAAATGGAACCAGTATTCAGGTTGGTTACAGAAACACACACACCAATGAAATAAGTCCTCATAAAACATTTATGTTTTTCACACTTTGCTATATCACCTTACCCAGTATATTGTCATGTCTCATCAGGAAGGTCTGGTAGATTTCAGTCTCTCTGAACCAGCTCTCTTCTTCTGTGGTGAAGAAGACTTTTACAGCCACTCTCTCTCCTCTCCACTTGCCCATCCACACCTCTCCGTATCGCCCTTTTCCAATCTGCTTAACCATGTGGATCTGCTTGGCGATGGTGCGCTGCACCTGGAAACAGGTTATTGGAAAAAATACAGAGAGAAAGAAAAGAAAAATTTAATTCATCATGTCCTTTCCATTTTAAACCACTGTTATTTTCAGTCTCAGTGTCAAAAAGGCTGTTGTTTTTTTACATAAAAATTTTTACAAAATAATTTAAGACAAATTTTGATCAAAAAGCAAATTGAGTTGCTAAAATTTTACATGTGTGAATGTAAATCCTACAAATGTAATGTAGGGTGTCAATGTGACTATTTACATAGTGATTTTGCACATATTTGGTGTATAGTAATATATATATTATACCTTAAAAAACAATCATAATAATAGCATGAAAGTGATTTCACCCAGCCCCAGGTGAAGGTATGAGACAATGTAGTAATTTATAACTGTTCCAAGAGAGACTTGTGATGTTGAAGCATATTGCACTCCTTTCTTCTTACCAGTAGAGGGAGTCCTGACCCAGAGCCAGACCCGATGCTGCGGGAATGCTCTATCAGGTCCTTCAGGGATTCCCCAGGGGGGATGTAGGTCTCCTCCTGCTCCAGATCGATACTGTAGCGTGGTCGTGACTCCTGCCGTTTATATCTGCCACAGAAAGGCGATGCTGTGTTTACTAACTGCACATCAGGAAGTGCAAATTGGTTTGTGGATGCATGAAACATCTTCAAGACTCTTACCTGAAGTAGCAGAAGACGAGGATGAGACCAAGGATGATGCTGCAGACTGTGATTGAAATGAAGAGAGCCATGTACTGAATACTGCTGTCGACATAATCTAAAAAATGAGAAGACATATATTATTATTTCAGTGTCATTTTTTATTATTTTTCCACCTCTTAATGTTAATAATCATGCCTTGTATGAGATGGAAAGTCTGTAAATTTATAAGTGATGAATAGGTGTCGACAGTCATTTGTTCACTGCTGTCAGCTCCACAATCTGTCTAATTTTCATTGGCAGGGACAAGCACCTTCTCCCCTTCCTCTCTCTAACCCCTCCCTGCCACCACCTCTCTCTCACAGCGTGAGATCGATCACATCCCCTTCCTGAATCCCACAGATCAGCTGTCACACTGACATCGCTACAGAAGCCCCAGAGGCCCAGTGCAGCTCTGGGACTCTAGCCTTTCTGCCGCGCTCCTGCCAATCAGACACACACAAACAGATGCTTGAACACGGGGGGATAGTCCATGGTGTTGAAAGAGCCACACACACTAAGGACTAGTGGACAAAGACTTTAAGACTTAGACTTAAAGGATAGCTCTAGCTTTAGCCAAACCTTTATGGAAGAAAGGCAAAAAGTAAAATTATTACTTCAGTTCAACGTACTTGCTCTTAGTTATGCCTTTTTTCTGTACATTATGGGATTATTATCATCATTCAGACACTCTCGCTTCCAGTTTTACCCCTTAATGAAGTTGTTTCAATATTTTGGCTAAACTGTTGGTGTTTTTCTTGCTTTGCTGTTGCAATATTTCCATGTTCTCACATCTCAGTGATTATATTGGTGTGTACAGTGTTATCATAGCTGATAGAAATGATGGCCAAAACTGTGAAAATGAGACCCAAGCTGAAAAAAACAAACAAAAAACCAACAGATTTGTCCAGCATTTCTCTCCAACACCCAACACACTTGACAACTCACTTTCAGTTTTATCCCTAAACAAAGTTCATTTTCGGCAACCGTTTATCCTGTTAGCGGTTGCGGAGGGGCTGGAGCCTATCCAAGCTGACATTGGGTGAGAAGTGGGGTACACCCTGAATAGGCTGCTAGACTATCACAGGGCTGACACAGAGACAGACAACCATTCATGCTCACGTTCACACCTACGGCCAATTTAGAGTCACCAATTAACCTGCATGTCTTTGGCCTGTGGGAGGAAGCCGGAGTACCCAGAGAAAACCTATGCTGACACAGGGAGAACATGCATTATTCTTACTTTGCTGTCTCAATATTGCCATGCTCTTAAATCTCAGTGGTGACTTTGGTGGGTACAGTGAAATCAAAGCTGAGAGAAATTATGTCCAAAACTATGAAAATCCATGTTGTCAAAAAAAGGAATTGTCCTTTATTTCCCTCCAACATCCAACAGACTTGACAAATCAGTCTATCACTGTTTTCTTGAAGGTCAAAACTAAGTGTGTCAGGCTGTGTGACAACATTATTGTGAATTTGTGTGACAGAGACAGGCAGTGAGAGACAGGCAGAGAGAGAAGGAATGTGTGAGTGTTGGTGTGTTGCGGAGTAACAGATGGACAGATATCTCACATCCGTCCCGAGGCAAGAAACTCAAGCAGGCCCCGGGGAGAGGCTGTCCTTTTCATTAGAGGGTGAGAGAACAAGCCGAGGCTGCAGGCTCTGTTTCACCTGCCTCTCTCTCACTCTCTCTCGCACACACTGCCCCCCCGGAGCAGCATGTGCCACTTCACTCCAGCACCACACTGTGGTTTGTAACAGTTTAAACTGTCACTACCCATCACCACCCGGCATGGCCTGAACGAGCCCGTTCGAAAAAGGCACTCAAGTGGGGCAGGATTTCAGTGTGTGAAAACCTGTGTGAACAAGTGTGTGTCGTACCTGATGTCATGAGCGGAGGAAGAGTAGGATGCAAGTCTCTGTTGCAATAGTCCTGATCTGTGCAGCACTCCAGAGCTCTCCTCGAACGTGCATTCCACGAGTCCTATCACACACGTATAAGACATGCATTTCTACTGAAGAAGACACCAGAGTAGCAAATATTTACAGCCGCACTTATTCCTAGTTAGAGCATTTTACAATATACCAAAGGTTTTTTCCTACAGCGAGTAAAGATAGGGAGGCTGGACAAGTTTGATTTAAATAGGGCTCATAAAGAGCTGTGGTGAGTAAAGGAAAGCTCGTAAAGGCTTAACAACAGCTCATGAAGAAGAACACACATACACTGACAGTGCAGAAATAGGAAGAAATACACACACGCATATAAACACACACACATCTGACTTACCCTGCACTGGAACTCAGAGCCGACAAGACCCAGACAACCTGCTGTGAGTACTGCCAGACCCCCCTCCTCCTCCTCCACCATGGTGAAGCAATAACCATCAGTCCTACCGAAACGCACATAAATCATCATATAAGTAAACATTATCTGGGAGTCTTTTAATCCATGGCTCCGTTTACATGCACACTGATATTCCATGTATATATGGGTCATATAAACAGCATATTCCTTTTACATGCACCAAATTAGGCCCTTTTTTTCTAATGTAGCATTTTCCGATGAAGACATGTTGGATATGCCAGTATTATTCAGTTTTAGAAGCATTCTTTGGACATGTATACAGCGCATTTGGAATACACGTCTTAATTTTTATCACAGTTTGTGACGCGGAGACAGTCAACAGTTTGCAGGGCTGGGGTAGACATGCATGCCCAAAAGAAAAGCCCACATTTCTGGTCCAAAGAAGAAACACACCTTCTTTTAGACATTGTGATAGACTTGGACATCAACAGGTTTCCAGCATGTACTTGGGCATTTAGCAGCAGAGTGTAAAGCGGTTGGGATGAGAGTCAGCACCTCCAAGTCAGAGGCCATGGTTCTCTGCCTGAAAACGTTGGATTGTCCCTCCAGGTTGGGAGGGAGTTGCTGCCCCAAGTATCTTAGGGTCTTGTTCATGATTGAGGGTAGAGTGGAGCGTGAGGTTGAACGGCGGTTTGGTGAAGAGGGAGCTGAGCTGGAAGGCAAAGCTTTCGATTTACTGGTCCATTTACGTCCCAGCCATTACCTATGGTCATGAGCTCTGGGTAGTCACCGAAAGAATAAGATCACGGATACAAGCGCCTGAAATTAGTTTCCTCTGAAGGGCTGCTGGGCGCTCGGACATCTAGAGGGAGCTCGGAGTAGAGCCGCTGCTCCTTCGTGTCGAAAGGAGTCAGTTGAGGTTGTTCAGGCATCTGATCAGGATGCCTCCTGGGTGCCTCCTGTTGGAAGTATTCTGGGCGCGTCCAACTGGTAGGAGACCCTGAGGCAGACCCAGAACACGCTGGAGGGATTACATATCTCGTCTGGCCTGGGAACGCCTCAGGGTCCTCCAGGAGGAGCTGGAAAGCGTTGATGGGGAGAGGGACAGTTGGAATACTTTGCTCAGCTTGCTGCCCCCGTGACCCAACTTCGGATAAGGGGTTGAAAATGGATGGATGAATAGAGGTTTTTGGATATGCAAAAATATCGCAGCGTCGACCTTTTCAAGAAGGTGGTTGAAGGAATAAAAGAGGGAGGTTCTTTGACACAAAGGAACAAACGGCACAAGTGGCCCCAGCCATTCATTTTCCGTATTTTGATCTGATAAACGAAATGCTAGGGCATGTTAAATCAGAATAGGTACTGCTGCATGTAAACAGCCATGCAATCAACCTAGTAGAAATACTGTCTTTTTCAGAATAAGGACAAAAAACAGATTATCTTGTGCATGTAAACGTAGTCATTGATGTCATGAACACCATAGGTGTCAAGGTTCAATAGTATTTCCTTAAATCTGAATCCAATAATGAAACTACTTACTGGGTCAAAATAATTTGAATCTGTTTTAAATCTATTTATCTTTTAACTATTATAATAAAACTGTCAAAATACATTCATGTAGTCATTATGTGCACCTACATTTCTGTAACATACAGCACATGCCATATGCATGAAACTTAATTAATGCAAGGCAGCTGGCTAATGAAGTGATAATAGGCTGCATCTCATTAAGGAAAACAGCTAAAGTAAACATGTACATCTAATCGGATAAATCAGATAATTAGGATTCTCTCAGATAATTGCTTTAGATAATTATCTGTGTTGTCTTTTAATTGCTTTGATACGATGAGTTATTTTTACTGCTTGGGCATAGTGTTATGTCTGCTTAAACCGTACATGCAAGTGTTGTTGACAGAGTCGTCGGGGCAGTGGTGGTAGCAGTGACACCAAAGCATGTTCTGAGCTGAGACTGTGGCTGTGCTGCTGCTGCTGCTGCTCTCCTCCGTCCTCCGCTCCGAGTCCCCCTTCCATCCGTTCTTCAGCAGCATGGTGTCCAACATGTTGGCTGGACACACAGAGAGAAAGAGAGAGAAACTGGACTTAGTACCGCAGCAGACCAAAACATCTAGACACTCCTCTGGACACTCCAGCAAAGCCAGAGGAGTAAAACTTAAGTACACATACCTCAGGAAAATTAGAGATGAAATAAATCAAAGTCTCCAAACAACATTTCTACTCATTTCCAATGGGTCTTCTGAATTATATGGTTCTGCCTGCCCTGGCACTGTTACCATGGCAATGCAATCCACAGAATGTGTGAATATGTGCTGCTGAAAGCAACCCTGCTGTTCTGGACTGGACTCAATGTACCTGCATGAAGTCTGGAACCAGAATAACAGCAGAAAGAAGTCTTTGTGCTGTGTGTGTGTGTGTGTGTGTGTGTGTGTGTGTGTGTGTGTGTGTGTGTGTGTGTGTGTGTGCGTGCATGCACAAATGTCAAACTGCCTACAAGTGCCTGTGTACTTAGTGTGAGTACGTACAGTGTGCTTTTGAAATGTGTGCGAGTCTGCAGTACATTCAGTGTTGGGGGTTAGTTTATTACATGTAATTACACGAGTAGTTTAACTACACATGTCAGTAGCTTGCGGGGAGTTAAACTAGTGAGACCAGCATAGGGATTCAAATCTTTCAAGTACTTTTTTGCTGTTTTTTTGTGTCGTTAACAGCCGAAACTGCAAACACTTTGGGGCCATTAAAGGAAATGATTTTTTAAATATTTATTTTACAAATGGTTCTCTGCCGTAATTGAACTCCCTGTAACCAGCTGTCTTCAACATGGCCACCTTAAAGGCATGCCCTAGCAATGCATTCAGCAGGTAGAATTTGTAAAACTACCCTTGTATGTATCAGGTGTCAATCAGTTGGAATGATTTTTGCTTTTTATTAACGAATGTTCACTGGAGTTGTTGCATGCTATTTTAGTAGTTACCTGACTGAGTTATCCTGCTTGGTGCAATACCCCCACCTGGTCTCTAGTTCCATCTCACACAGACTCCACCCTCTTCTGGACTCTATGGGTAATACTCCTTCAACCACAAGCACACATTCGCCCAGTGAGATTCGCATAGCTGGCCAATCAGGACATGCCTACACAAATATGAGCAGACCCCACAGTACAAAAGGCTGTCCGCCATCCATGATGACGATATGCCTACTAACCTTCAGCTGGTCAGGATCAGTGTGGCTGGGTTGATGCTACTTGCTATTGAAGGTGTAGGATGCCGTACAGCCTTGTGTATGCTTGTATACTCTTCTGCATGTATACGGGTAGACATGTCTGGATTGGCCGGCTACATTTATGCAAAGTGGGCGAATGTGTGCTTGCGATTGGAGGAGAAATACCCATAGAGTCCCATGAAGTCCAGTAGAGGGCTCTGTCTATACGAATAGAACTAGGGTTATAATATCGTAACCTTTGCATCGTAACCAAAGCTGACATTCTTTGATCTTTTCCATGAATAGTGGGGGTTTTTTTTTGTTTGTTTGTATGTTTTTTGGTTTATGTACAACTTGAGAACAAGTAGGCACTTCTTGTAACAAACTCAAGTGAGTGGTGTTTTATGCCGGCAAGTTATTTTTTTGTATTATATATTGTAATGGTTTTGTATCACACGAACATTGTCAATATGATTTTTGTTTTACAAAGTAGTTTGAACTACTTTCTTAACTCAGTGTGAAGTAATTAGTAGCTTGCAAAGCTATGCTTTCAAAGTAGATTCCCCAACACTGAGTACATTACTGTAATGTATTCAAGAGGATGTATCCATCATATTTAAAGCTGAAACTTTGAGAGCTAAATAATATCATTAATGGTGTTCATATTTATCTCTTTCTACAATAAATCAAATAAATCCTCCAAACCAACGATAGAATTTAATGTAATCACAACTGATAATTAAGTTAAAATGCTTAAGTAAACCTGTTGAATGCTAAACTAGCCAATGAGACTGTCAATCCTTAAAACATACTGTATACTAACAAATATACAAAACCTATACCAATATACACCAATATACCAACACCTTGTATCCACTCTGCCTGCAGAGTATAGCAATCATATCCTTCCCAGTATTAATTTCCAAATGGCACAACTGTTGACAGACATCATTACTGTACTCTGTTTTGTTGTAGTCAAAACTACAACAAAATGCAAGGCATATTGTGGGTTACTGGATATATGGGATGGTTTAGTGTTTATCTTCAGAGAGGAGGAATAACATTTCCAGCAGGCAACAGATACAGTTGAACTACAGTACCAAAACACAGTCGAGCCAAGTGCAGTAACACAGTACATGTGTATTCACATAAACCAGGGGTAGGATAAATATTATTGCTCTGGACTTACTTATCCCAGAGAGTGTTAACTGTTGCAGGTGCCACTGAATGTTGAATCAGTCCAAGGTTGTGCTCAACAAAAGGGAATTCCAGCTTTATTTATTTAGTGTGAGGGACTGACTGTAAATGTGAGCCAGCAGTTAATGCCAACATTATCAGCTGGAACTTTGCTGAACTGTGCACGTATATGTACATGTAACTACTTAATCAAATGTTGAATATGAAGAAAAAACTAGGCCCTAAGTGGAGTTTTCAACCATGTAAGCTTAAGCCAGTATCTTGGAAGAAATTGTAATTAAAATCCACAGACTTAGCATTTTATTATTCCATAATAAGAATAATCTACTTTCATAGTACACCAATAACGCTAACAGTCAAAAGCTTAGACACATAAGCATTAAGTAACTGATTAAAAATGACTACTGTTAAAAATATTATTCATTAACACTGATTATTAACACAATGTGCAATCTTTTATATCCCTCCAAGCAACTGAGGGTTCATACATTTATCAGTGGAGAATAAAACCAGTTCAGACAGCAGCTCATCCCTGAGGACCTCTGTGGTCAGAGAGCTGAACGGTGTTGTGCCACATTAGATGGATGTCTTCCTCACTGTCTTCTATTCTGCTCTAAGAGATTTCAAGACCAGTAAGATCAGTTGTTCATCTGCTTTAAAAATCCTGCATAACAAAAGTAACTATGAACTATGAAAGGCGAGACATCACAGGGGCACATCCCTACATTAACTCCATCTATCCATAAAATCCAAGAATAGCTTCCTTATACTGTGGATGGGCTTCACTATAGTCGGTGTAAGTAGATCTAAGCGGCGCAACAGCCTGAAAGCCAACCAGCCATTAAAAAAGGGACATGAGTAATCCTCCAGAGGACGACGTGATGAAAAGGCTGAATGGCTGAGTGTGGTACAGTGTAAACACACTGGCTGTTCTTTAAGTGGTACTCTGTGTACTTCCAAACTAATCTGTGCTACTGTTTCTGTCAGAGGGGAAGTTTGTGGAGGTGTTCTGATCCTCCCTCGCAGTGGCCTTGGTTTTTTTCTGCAAGTGTGCAAAATAACAAAACACAAGGCGGGATGTTTCATGAAGTTGTCAAGCATTCAGATACAGTCTGTCCATATCAGCTCTGGCGGCAAGTGAGCAAAGAGGACAGGGGCAGAAATGTTACAGGAAAGCTGACGTAAGGAAAGGACAATCCCGCTTTGGAGGGGAAAGCGAAACCTTGGATGATCAGGCGCTGACCTGAAAAGATAAAAGCAGTGAGAGTGCTGCTTGAGAAATCATCTTAAAAATGCACGTAATTTGTTTTCCTTTTTGTTTTCTTCTTCAAATTTCCCACCATTCTGTATGGTCAAATATGATTTTTTTATATTCCGTCTACAACAGGTTTACCATACCCTTAATGAGAGTTTGACTGTCATTTACTGTCATATTTGCTCAGCGCACAACTTCTACCTAACACTGACATTCAGGGGTTAAATTTAAGTGTTTCACTTAGCACAGGATTTATGTTATAAGTGGAAAGTATGTCGGGATTTCTCTAGAACTTAAAGTAACATAAGATGGTGTTGTTGTCAAAGAGAGGTTTGTGTGCGTGGGGAGTTTGTCATGCTCAGTATGTAAGAGCAGGTTTAGTACAGAGCTGCTGCGTGTTCAACAGACTGTTAAAGACTTAGGAGGAGACTAAGGAGACTTAGGCTGAGGAGGAGGAGGCCATCTTTGTTAAGCTAACAGAGGATTAAACACCACATTGATGAAGAAAAAACACATCAGAGCATAAAACTGCCTAATTAAATTAGTTTTTAATGCTGAAAAGATCATCCTGCAAGTAAAGAGACTCAAAACATATCTAAACAGACTTGGATATACAAGATAAAAGATCAGCTTAGTATTGCTGATTAAATGTTTATTGTGTTTTTAGCCACCGCATCAATATAGTGGCAAATACGATGACCAACCAAGCATTATTATCATAATTATTACACCGTAGAGGTCTGTTGTTTTCTTCTTTGTCTCGGTCTTGCGCACACGCACACACACACGCACACACACAACAAACAGACTTGCTGTGTCAGCTACGGGGCACACTCAAGGTCACCCCGAAATCCGATCTGCATCCCCCACACATTCCACAGGCTGTTCCTCAAACTAGACATACACACACAGAAAGTCAGTGTATTACACACAAACACACACACTACAGCTGGGCGATTAATTAAATTTTATTTTCAATCACGATTTTGGCTTTCGATGATTATGAAAACAAGATAATCAAGATTAAATGATAATTGAGCTGCATTCTGATTTGCAATGATGCTCTCATTTTCTCTTGTCAATCTGTTATCCAGCGGTCACTTTTCTCCCTAAAAGCCCACACTCACTCTCAGCCAGGCTGTGGCGTGGCGTGCACTTGAAGCAATTAGAAGTAACACTCCAGCTGGAGAACCTTCAGTCACAGCTCGTCACAGACCGTCTTCGGGCACTTCCACTCCGGCTGGCTTCAGCTTTTCCGAATGTATCTGAATTAGTGATGACAGCTCATGTTCTGCCTTCATCACTGTGTTTGTCATCTCTTTTCATTTCTGGCTAACACTATCAGCGTGGTCTGTGACACTTCCTCCCTCCTCACGACCAGCCAAGTTTTCCGTGGTGACAGAGCTAGCATGACTGTGGACGGCGAGTCATTCCTGTGATGATACAAATGTGACATGGGAACAAAACTGACATTGAAATTTCCACACAAGATCTAGATCTCTATCCAGCAGCTCCCACTCTGTTATTCAATGTTGCATTTTATAATATCTTTTCCTTTGTTTGCCTATCAGCTCCTCACTTTGTGTCTGGAATCTGCTCTGCCAGACCTACTTTCCTTGTTCCGGGGTCGTCTCTCGCTTTTATAAAATTAATAAGGACAATACAAACAAACTTCAACTGTCATGAACTGACTCATTATGACAGACTGGAAACATTTTTGTGCTGCACAAATGTGTGTCAGACAGTATCACACCACTGGATAACACAAAAAATAAGCTATAAGAAACTGATGTAGAACACTGAAAAGAGAGATGAAAAATGTCACTGGCGCACAAACACGATTAACATCTGGAATACAGCCACCCATACTGTTCAGATCCATTCTACACCATGTGTACAGCCAAAATGCTGCCCATCTTGGGACCTTGACACAAAACAACAAACAAACAAAACCCTCACATTTGAAACTCATGACTAAGCTGTGTTAACTGACTTAGCTTATTAATGACTTAGGGGTTTTTAGTGAAAACACAGCTAGCAGATTTAATATGAAATATTTTTTAATCCCCTAATCACCTACTCTAGTTCCCATTAAGCAGCTGGCAGCATAAACAGGAGGCTATAGCACTGGCAAAACATTAGTGATTTTATTTTACTTTTACTTGCATACGACCATTTAACACCAGTTTAAGAATGATGATGAGGGTGGTCATCAGCTGCAGGTCTTAAATCAAGGTTCACATACTTGAATGATCAGTGTATGATAACAAAAGCAACAGCAAAAGTAGAGAAGGTAGAATGTAGGGCTGGGCAAAATGAAGAAAGTCAAATATCACAATCTTTTCTTCATCTGTATTGCGATGATATTGTCAGGTTGACTATTGGTGCTTTGACAAAATATTTCCACAATGAGATTTCTGATAAATAATCATCAGCAATGTGAATATAATGACTAAGTAGGTGAGGGAAAACGATAGAACAGTGAGAGCAGTCTGGAAAGTCCATAAAATTACTTACTTTACTGTAATGCAGCCTTTAAAACAAGGAAAATTCAACATTTACAATATGACAATATCCACCAAAATCTAAGATCATATCTAGTCTCGTATCATGATATCAATATAATATCAATATAATTCCCAGCCCTGGTAGAATGTAATAAAAACATGCATCAAGTGCGCTGAATTTCCAAAGCAGGAGCACCTTTGAGAATGTTTTGGAACAAGAGTGCTGGATGAGTCAGGTGGTGGGCATTTTAGAGAATGTGTTATGTGACCTTGGGTTGTTTTTTTTTAAATTGAAAACTAAAACCATTTTTTCCCTTTCATGTGTAGCTTTTGTGCATGTACTGTTGTGCACTATTGAAACATTTATCTGAAATTGCATCCCATGAAAGTAATTAATTCGTCTACAGGAATAAAAACAGAATGTCCTCTATCAGTCTCTAAATCCAGTTCCTGACACTACTCTGGATTTGTTCTGACCACAGATAGACGCGTGTGATTTGACCCTTACATTCCACTGAAGTTGTAATCCAGACACACACTGGCAATCAATGAATATACTGTTATAATACTGGGTTTTGTTTTTCCATCAAGAAATAACTGGAAATCAATGTAAAACAGAATTACTGCCTTTACAAATTAGGAGAGAGACGTTGACAGGGGAACTGCATGTGTGGGAAAATGGAGAAATCTCTACACAAAGTGTTCCAATTAACACGGTTGTTTCACAAGAGCCGAGTTCAGCTATTTAATCTTTGAGCTGAGACCTTCACACAGACTCTTCATCACAAGCCGAGAGGAGGACATGAGAGAAAAGCAAGATAAGTTACTCCAGGTGGCCATTATAAATCACTTCCTCAAAGGAGACATCTTCCCCAGTGTCTCCACAGTGCACTCTGACCCCGAGGGGGTCGCAGCCAACCTGCAAAGAGGCCATACATCCTCCTCCACCCTACCAACGCACCCTCATCCCTCTTAACCCCCTACAGGCTTCAAAGGACTCCGCCACACGAGGCACACACACACACACACACACACACACACACACATGTGCACATATTGTAGGCCTACATGCACACACACAAGAAGCACATTCCATACTCTCTTCTCCGTCTACGCTGCTACACCCACACCAGGTCATCTGTTTTCACCCTGCAGCTTCCAGCAACCTGTTCTGTGTTTACCAGCCGTGACCAGACTGCCTTTGTGGAGGAATGAGATGGTCACTTTGAGGCTCCCACCACCCGCAGCAATAACGACACAACAAATTTACTGACCCTGCCTCACTCACGCTGAACCCTAACCCCACTTTCAGAAAAACTATAGCTCAACTGTCAGGGATTCACAATGTTTGCACAGAGAAAACCTTCCACAAGAGTGTGAATACAGCAGAGAGCTGCTATATCCACAACAAATTACTCAAACACACAGCAGACACACAGACACGGTGACTTCTGCTGTATTCCAAAAAATGCTAAGGGCAGAGAAAGAGACGGAAGCTCTCTTGTGCCATAAAGGAAGAAAGTAAAGTGCACAGAGATGTATTAAACTTACAGATAAATCACAGAAAACACTGCAGAGGAATACATAAATGGTCTTGCATATGACAGAATACGGATACAGTGATTTAGGAGGATAACTCCCTTCTATGAGGAACAAAAATACAAATGTTCATTACTTAAAAAACAACATGCATTTCTCAGAGAATATAATTTGTCGACTCTGTGTATTGGGCTCTGCAGTCAGACAAACTCTTCTTCACACTCTGTCTCGAAGGAACAGACCAGCATGTTGTGTTTGCACAGATTTAACCTCCTGCGATCCTGTGTCATATGAGGACATCAAACTTTGGGTTAACAAGACCTTATACTTTATTCTACTTAAAGAGGCAACAGATAGGATTTGTTTTTTTTAGCTTGGCGCCACCTAGCGTCAGTGGTCATTGCGTCGCACTGTCGCAATGACCAAATTGACCATGGGGATCAGAGATAAATTTTTAAAAAATGTAGGCAAAGTCCAGTGTTCACTTATCTGGGCGTAACTTAGCTGGGCGATGTCCGTCGATAGCTGCCTCCATTAGAAGAGAACAGAAGGAAGAGAGGGGGGTATCACTGTCCGAGGGCTGCTGTAGAATGGCAACGAGGATGTCAGCCGACCAACACTCGCTACCCGGTCCCTGGTTGCGGCGATTTGCGAAGCTGGCCAGCTAGCAGCCAGTACAGTACAGTCCTCTCTCGTCTAGCTAACATTTAGCCGTGTTACTTACTTCCACTTCCGGGTCACTTACTTACTTCCACTTCTTAAAAATCTGCAGTAAAACAGATTTTTTTCCGCAAAATTTTGGCACCAGTGGCAGAAGCTTTGCAAAGCCACTAAGTAACCTATGTAAACGCTGAGAGTCTGATTTTACTGTGTATACTACCCTGTGCAACCCACATTATATTCATAATGATATATTTAGGAAAAGATGCTATCTGTTGCCTCTTCAACTTAGACCTGTTGTCGTCATTCGTGGGCACTTCTTTGCGCCATCTAGTGGTAGTAAGACCACAACAGACTGTTTCAAACTAGACAACTTTAACATTCTAAATGGGTCCCTTTGTATTTCCTGTTTGAATGTATGTTAATGCAGAAGCTGACAGGAAGTAAACAGGGACCAAAGTTATTGCCCTAGCAACAGAATAGCAATGAAACGGTCCATACACTAATCCATGTAAAACAAGATGGCAGCCATCTCTGCCAAGTCAGTCTGCTGCCGATCCCGACACAAAAGTGGACAAGGTCCAAAACTTGATCAAATTTTTATGGTTGAAAATTGTTTATGATTGAAAACGTTTGTAGTTTGATATGGCAATAAATTTGACCAATTTTAGCAACAGTAACAAGCTAAGACACTATTAATTATAAAGTACTTCTTAAAAGACATTCTGACTTTACTGTCATCTCGTTTGAGGAGAGTGGGAATTTATCGGGTCCCATTGAATCCAAATAGCTAGGAGAAATTAAAAACGCATACCAAACAAAAGTTGGGGTCTCAGGAGGTTAATATGAAGAAGTGTGAAACTACAAGACAACAAAACAATATTCATGCAAATATCAGTTCCCACTAAGGAGTTCTGTAGTGGATTTAAATTTTGCTCTACAAGCAATTATTTCTGTATAAAGTATGTTTTAATTTTCATCTTTTTCCTTTCACATATGATTACATGTCATATTTTTAATGTCTAAGTGAATCTCTATGTACTGTAACGGTGTTAATACTTGTCTTTCCCTTGTACTTTAAAATAACCATGCAGGGTTTGAACCTACCAACAAAAAATAATAATATGTTTAATAAAATCCAATGCTTTACCACACAGCAGCCATTGAAAGTGCTGGCCAAACTGCTGCACCTTTAATTTCTGACAGACTAACAGACACATGCACACACAGAATGATAGGCATAGAACAGGTGTAGATGCTGGCACGTAATGAAACCAAGGCTTTGTATTAACCACAGTGTGGTGTATGTGTGGGCACTTATCCCAACACACTATCTCAGCCCTTCCTTCTCTTATTTTTGCCTGTTCCTGTCTACTACAAGGTATTTTTTAACACTGTCTGTCCACATTGCTCATCAGTTCATCTCACTGCTCGTCTATCTATCCATGTGGTCTGGACTTACTGGAAAAAGCCACAAGCCACTGACTAATGCTGGGCTCTATTACAGACGTACCGAGAGACTGTAGCCATAGCACCACCACAATATGTCACTTTACCCCAAGATATTACCTCGGCCAAAAAAGCGCTTTTTCCTTAAGGTTGTTCAAGGTCTTTATAATGTGGGCAACCTCAAGGAACTTTTTTTGTCCCTGTGGACAAAAGCAAAAGTGTCTCCCAGGATACAGAGCGTATTTACCATGTGCACCATCACCATGTGTCAGAAAGATTTTGATTTTTCTTTTTTAAACATAAGTGTTTGCATGATGCATAGCGATGAAGTCGTTATCTATTTGTGGAATTGTTAGATTAGTAACTATAATATGACGATGGTGGTTTTATGGTGTGTTCCATTTGCACTGAAAAGTCAGGATTTCCGAGTTCCCAGTCGGAAATTTAAACTGGAATGCCCCCTGAAGTCTGATTTCCAACCTGGAAAGTTGAAGGAACCTCACAAATCCTAACCTTAAAATCCAATGTGGCTCCTCCACACATTAACAGTAGTGAAAACTCTAATAATGTACTGTCAGTTAGCACCTCTGTCTTATTTGTATCTCATTAAAATCTGTCCAATTTCTATCTGTGGACATGTTGCTACTGTAAGCACAAAATGCAGCGTCATGCATGGTTATCAACTGGTATTGCTGACAACATCTTGGTTTTCCGACTTGTTGTACTGGATAGCGATGCCATTTTCCAGCTCTGATCCCACAACTTCCAAGGTAAATGGAACGCAGCAATCAATAATATTCATAGACTACATAATGTCAGCCTTCATCTAACAGACAGCCATTTGCATCATATGCTAAGATGCAAGCTATAGGCATAGGGCTTCCTCTATATTTTTCATTCATTCATTTCCATCTTACTAACTCAGTTCGCTAACAGTTATCGGCCATTATTTCACAGACCATCTCAATGAGGGATCTCAGCATTGAAACAGAGGGAACAACAGACTCTAGCAGAGACAGTGAGACATATTACATACCTGTCTAGGAGGAAGACGGCCAAGTCAGGATCTGATTTGAATCCTTTCAAATCCTGAAATGCTCTCCATCTGTAAAGTTACCAAGCAAGGTTGACTCCTGTTTTTCACCTGTACTCTTTTGGCATTTTTCTTTTCCTCTGTCCTTTCTTTTCTTTTTCTCTTTGCTGATCCTGCCCCAGTATCAGCAATAGCCACAAAATATAACATTAAAAATAAAATTCTCTCACTTTGCCTTCAGTCTGCGTGCCGTAAATCGTTCCATCTGATTTCATGGGCATTCTGAACTAGGGACAGGCATTGTGAAAAACAAGAGGTGCGAGCAAGTCATTATTTTGCAAGTCACAAGTAAGTCTTAAGTTTTTGCACTCAAGTCCCAAGTCAAAATAGGCAAACCCTGAGTCAAGACCCAAGTCCTAAACCTTTAGTTTCGAGTCCTAATCAAGTCATAATGTGCGTTTCACCAAATATAATGCCATTTTAATAATCTATTAAACAAACAAGATTAACAAATGCTTTTTAAAAATAGTGTTCATTTGTTAGAACAAGCACAATGCAACTTAATCATATAAAAGTAGCGCTGACATTGACATTGCACAGCATATAGCACTACTAACCAGTATAAAAACTGAATGAATTTTACATGTTTCTGTACTGTCTTGTTAAATTTAACTCAACTCATATTGGAAAAATGTCTTAAGTTTCTCTTCCCAAATTGCCTTGAGGGAAGGTAGCCAGTATTTTTAAAGTAAAAAATGTTCAAGTTCAAGTAACATCACGAGTCATTGGTGTTAAAGTCCAAGTCGAGTTGCAAGTGTTTTTGATTTTGCCAAGTCGAGTTTAACGTCATCAGATTTGTGACTCAAGCCTGACTCGAGTCCAAGTTATGTGACTCAAGTCCACACCTCTGAAAAATACGTATAGAGAAATAGCCAATCATCTCGCTAATGGTCCCGTTTGCTTCTGTACATCATACAGAGGCATCGGTATTAAATTGAGACTGTTTTATAACCAGTTAAAAACTCCTTGTAGCTGCTTTAAAACAAGAAATGTTTCAGGCTGATATTATCTTGAATTTCCAACACTACATGGTTTCTCTTAACCAAAACAGTATCACTCTGTGCTCATGAACTGGGAAAGTTCATCATTTAAAAGTTCCACTTCTTAAAGTCTGCACTCTAGTTGTCCCTGAACTCACAAAAGTAATCCTACACATCCAAATCTCACCAGGCAGATATACTCATGTGGTGCACATGAATAACTATTGCACAAACACACATAAACACACACACACACACAGAGTATATTGCTCCCATGCCTGACCACTGGAGCAGCACATCTGCCTGGGGATCAAATTCTGTGTGGGGGAACTGTATCCACATCCTGACAGGAAGCAGCGCACAGAAGGCTGGAGAGGCCTGGTCCTGCCGAGGACCAACTGCTGCTGTTTTGTACTTCTGGACCACTGCACCACACTACACTCTGACCTTATTCCACAACAGTCGTCAACGCTCCACACAGATGTCTTTCCCAGAGTGTAGTCCATGCTGCACAACACTTTCAGTTTCAAACTGTTAAACAAACATCTTAAACATGTGGTTAAATCACACGTGGAATCATCATCAACATATACACGGACTGTATGAGGACCCAAAAAACAAGCTCTTTCTTTTTGTGCTTTCTATTTAAAGTACAAATTTAAAGACTCAAGAGAACATCACAATAATCCTCTTCACCACTAACCTAAATTCAAACTAGAAAGTTTTGTAATTAAAAGTTTCTGACAAATCACCTCCTTCAAACTCCTTCACGCTCGTACGACTGAAGCAGAGCCGCAGAAGACAAATGGCTGCTGATAAGGACAAAACTAATATACCCCCTCTGAATGCTCCTACGGAGACACACTCCTACAGAGACACACTGACATTTTCAGATATTTGAGGATCGCTGTGAATGAAAACACACACTGGTCGGAAAACAGCTCCTCTGAGACTCCTGTCGACTAGACATGTCTGTCCAGAAGACATGAGGATGGCTTTAGTGGTGTAGAGTGAACTTGTTATTCTCCTTCTGAATTTTCCATGCATAAACAGCTCGTATCAATTTGTGAGTCTCTCTTGTTGGCTGTTTGTCATGCAAGATCTCACCTTCTCAATATTGAGAATGCAGTGAGAGTTATGGGAGGAGTCATATTTGTAGCTATGACCCAGACATGTTGGGTTTTCATGGTTACTTAGCGGTTCTGTGTTGCAAACATTGAACAAAGCAAAACCGAAAATGTGGTTGGAGGAAATGGGCCAGTAGAATTTTTTAAGATGCAGCCATCATAAAAGTATATTATCAAACCCACAACCAAAGTCTTTGTATTTCCACAGCATTGCCACCGGAAGAATGGGAGCCAGGGCTCATCTACTCTCTGTGAACCTCACCAGCCTATAGAAACAGGTGGCAAATTGACCGTGCCGCTTAGATTTATGGGCAACCTCCCACATGTTTTACTCATTTAGGAGACCTTTAAAAAGATCAGATCACAGAGGAAACCCAAAAAGCAACTGGTGGCTCAAGTATTGGTGAAATAAAGTGGACAGAGGGAGTAAAAATGATGGAGCCCGACACTGCAGAAAAAGCTTTAGTATGGATCTTTCCAAGAGGGCTCTAAGCTTCTGTCTGCACTGACAGGAACATGCAGAAACTTTGTCTCTTGTCAGTTCATAGTCAGACTGTTGGAGTAAAATTCACTGACTCTCATTTTTCCTTCTTCAAACAACCAATCTACCTTCATGGCTACTGCCCTCAAACTAGCTAGACTTACTGGATGAGAGGTGAAACACTAAGCTCAGTCTGCACAGATAAGAATGAGGGAAATTCTGTGAAGAAACATTCATCAGCAGCTGAGGTATTTCATGACCAACTGCGAAAGTTAGAGCTAGCTCTGAACTGCTCAGTCAGACTGGGATTTTACAGCTGGCCTTTAGTTTTGCCACGGTTTCAGTGAAGTGTCTCTTTGTAGCAGGATTAAAATCAAAATCCAGTTGATAATATTCACATACATATGTATTAATCGCTCCTGCTGTTGATTTTTTAAAATGCTTTTCAATTTATGAAGAATTTTCCAAAATTTATAAATGATAAATCTGCAAATATAATGTGTTACCTTTGTTTTTTGCTGTATGAGGGAACAATAACACAAACACCCTGACAAACACACATCACACGAGCACTACAGACACAAAAATATATGCACAACACAGACATGAACACACTACAAGTACATTGTAACTGCAGCATACAATGCAGAGGCCACGGCAGCATAAATTAAAGTTAACTGGCACATAATCTGTCATCTAAGGGAAATCCAGTCGCAACAAGAGTCATATGGTGACACTTTCCAGACCGTCTTTTAATGGCAATATTTATAAACACTGTGCTTGTGTGCATGTGTGTGTGAGTGTGCGCCCAGCCTGACACTCCATTGTGTTCAATAAGTGTTTGATAAACTGAGTGTTTCTGCAAAGTTAAAGCCTGTCCACATGCATCATTAAAAGTAGGGCTGCAACTAATGATCCAATGATTTCACTATCAGTTGATCTGTTGATTAAATTTCTATTAATTGATGAATTGTTAAGTCTATGAAATTTCATAAAATTGTGAGAAACGTCCACTGCAGTTCCCTAAAGCCCAAGGTGACGTCTTAAAAATGGCTCGTTGTGCCTACTGACAGTTCAACACCCAAAGATAAGTTTGCAATTCAAGACAAAGAAATGACTTTTGTTAACAGAAATAGATGCACATGAATTTTCTGTCGATTGACTAATTGTTTAAGCTCTAATAAAAAGCCACACTGGGAAGCTTAACTATCCTAAAAGCAAAGAGGTTATATATGCAACTGGTTAACTTAAACATATAGTTAAATTAGTGTTTTAATGTACATAAAAACAAGAAATCCCCAACCATACACATACGAACACGTATACTGGCCGACAACGTCTCTCTCCTCTCTGTGATCAGAAACAGAACAAATGCACAAGTGTCATCTTCTCGGGGTTGGGAGCTTGTCGACCCTCCCCGCCTGTCACAACCTTACGGGGCACCGTGACACTGTTGGCATTCATTGTAAAAAGACAACTGGCTGTCCATCTTCAAACAATTCAAAACATGACTGGAGGGGGGGGGGGGTTGTGGAGGAGGAGGAGGGGGCTGAGAAGGGAGAGGACGGGGCAGATAAATGCACACCCGTTCTCATGGTTGCCCCTGTGGAGATCATGATAGCTTTTGCTCATCATAAATACCGCGGGGTAAAAAATAGACGGATAACCTCACAGCTAGCACGTTCGACCTGTGACCTTACAATACTCGCAGTAAAATGTGCGACGGGATGCTTCTGACTTCAGAAAAATGAAGGGCATTTAACCATAAAGTGCAAATACAGATATTTAAGAAGAAAATACAAATTTGAAAATTAATATTTAAATTGGATTCTTGTCTTGAGTGACAAACTATAATCAGTCACATGAAGGCCTCATCTGCCTCGCAGTGAATAGTGGTAGCATCAAAACACACAACTGTAGTCCAGCACAGTACTCACCATCAGACCCACGGCTCAGTGATGCCAGTCCCGTTACCAGGAGAACAGCCTGCCAGGCCCACTCCTGAGGCAGCCACGCCACCACCATCACTCCAGCGCCAACCCCAGACACCCGCCTTCTTCAATTCCCTGAGGCGCAGCCACAACGAACACGCCTGTGCAAAGAGGCGGAGGTGTGAGACTGCGTTTTATATCCTTCCGTGAAAGAGCGCCAGTCCACTTTCTGCACAAGTGTCTCTCTGTGAGTGACTGCTACTCTGCCACTCTGCACTCTCAGGAAAACTTCCCACAGCACACGGCAGCCCCGCAGCCTCCAGCACTACTCCACACTGACAGCCTGGGAGAGACAGACACAGAGAGAGAGAAGAGTTGGGGGAGAGAAGAGAGGGGGAGGAGGGTGTTACTTAGTTGCTCTCTCACTGTGCTATTTGTCCAGCCCTTTCTGTGACCGCTTCACTACAGAGGGAACAGCTGAGTAGATGTGAACCCACGTACAGCCTCTCTCTCCCTCCTTCACACACACATTACAGATTCTCACATCACTCATACACAGAGAGGAGAAAAGAAGGGATGTGAGCTGGAGCTGAACGAGGTGCGAAAGGCAGCAGTGAAAGCATTATGAGCTGTTGCCACAGGCATACAAACACGCAGCATGCCAAAAGGGACAGAGAGACTACAGTAAGACCTAAGGAGTATAAACCCACAGAGGACATGTACATATACTTTGGTTAAACCGTCTGGTATCAAACCCTGCGAGGCAGAGCGGGTAGGAGCTGACGAGTGTTTGATGCACCGATGCAAGAACGCAGAACAAGACTTGTGTTTGTGGTTGGTGTGAATGGGACAACGTGGGTTAACTATGCTGGCTCAGCAACATCAGTTTTTATGGGTCTTTCAACTGCAATAAGTATCAAAAATGAATCAAGAGAATGAGTTGTTGCATTACATTTACACTAAGTTACTGCTCTGTCAGATGTCGCAAGAGTGTTTCTTTATTGCTATAAAGACATTACTGTCATTTTCCATTAAAAAACAACAAGAAAACAAAGAAAAAAGTGGGAGAAGTGGAAAAATGCTGGGAATTGCAGTTCAACAATCCAATGTACATTTAAATAGATAAAGTCTGCACACTTGGATTCCCCAAAAAGATGAAATAAGGCTGCAATAAACAACCATTCTCCAAGAAAAAGTACAAAAGATTATCTGTCTGATAGTCCAAAAAGAAAAGCAAAACCAGGCAAATACAGGACACAATCCACAATGCTAAATTTTTAAAAAAGCAACCAACCTCTCGACAACCCCGTCCTCATGTAACACGTATGAATGGAACTACAGCTGCAGGCACAGGTGCCGTGTGAATGGCAAAGGCCGGACATTAATCTGTAACCAAGAGTCTGGTATTAAGGTTCAGATGTGGGCTGAAGCACGCTCAGTTCCTCATGTGAATCTGTGTGTGAAAGGGGTGAAAACACAAACACTTGTACAGGGGATCAGGCCATCACACGTCAGGTGATTAGAGGTGATTAGAGCTCACACCTCCAGGCACCGCCACAACTTTGCAACTTCATACTAATCCAATGCACACATGCAAACAGGCAATACCGCAGGAAAAAAAAAACAGTGATAACAATAGGGACACATTCCAGCGGTGAAAGATTTATGTGGGTTACAAGTTAAGAGGATTAAGTCAACTGTTAGACAGATTACAAGTCTACAGCAGCACCTACACAAATCATAAACATCTCAGAGATTGGCAAATTTGCGGTATCACACATGTAAGATCCTTGCGAGGAAGAGAAACGGTTTCCTTGAAGAGAGAGATGTTTATCCATTCCAAATGGTTAATGGCAAGCACAAAAAAAGCAAAAAAAAAAAAAAAAAGTCCCAGTGGTGTTAAAGCAGTGATGGAGGAGGGCGAAACAACAACAACAGCCAAATGGGCTTCTCCACCCCACACCTGTCCCCTCTTAAAGTCTGACTGGGTGGGAACACCAGCTCCCAGAAGCCACTTCTCCCCTCCAGTGCTCCACTGGCCCTATAGCTGTCACTCCTGATTTGTGCAGCGCTGAGTATTACATGTGATAAGTCAGCCTATTCTGGAGCACGAGTGCATGGGGAGCAATGTGAATGGGTCAGTGCACCTCACACACCCTTCTGCGCTCCATCAAACGCCCAGCGTGGAGCCTCTCTGTATTCTCAGACAGCCCACTCAGCCCACAGGGATGGGGGGTCCAGGGGAGTGAGCGGCTCTGTAGGTGGGGGTCACTCCACCACATAAAGGGGTTGAAAGTGGGGCAGACTGGTTGGAATACTTGCTTTCAGTGGAATTAACTCTTCGCTTCCCTTGCTTTTTCTTCCCCTCCCTTTCCTTGCTTGGAGTTTTAACTGCAGAGCCCATTTGTCATCACGCACATAGTTACAGGATGATTAATACTGCCGGGGAAATCAATCTGTCAGCACCGCGATCATTCTGTAAAGCCACAATGTTTGTTGCAACTGGAACAAGAAATAGTCACATTAGACATGCAAGCACCAGAAACGCGACTCAAATGCTGCGTTAAAGGGGCACTCCACTGAATTCACATGTTAAAGTTCAGTTTGTTCATCATGGGGAGTACTACTGTGAAAAGTGAGGTTCAGTGTCTTTTGCGGTTGTACCATTTAAAGGTTGATGGAATTTATCAGGCGAGGGAAGTCTAATGAAAGAAGCTACTGAGGATCAAGCAATTTTTCAAGCTTGATCTATACAAGGGTCGATATATCTCAGCCTCTGCCTTTGATTTATGATCACTTTTTTTCTGCTAAACTACTGGAGCACCTCTTCAGTTATTACAGACATGCAGAAAATTCTTTGCAATGTGAAGGACAGCCTTTAATTTGTTTCAGGATATCCCCCTGGAACGGTGCTAAGCTGTGAAGTGCTTCTGGTGTGGTGGCCACAGTCGGAACTGCAGGTCCAAGAAAGACTTTTATATACGCAATTACAACCACATAAACTGTTGGAACACAAAGAATATACCTTGCCCATTGTCAAAAATGCTTTGAAATGACTCTCTGTAAACTTCAGGCTACTACATTTGAGAAATGAAAAGTAGAAGAGGCATATTTGTAAACTGTTTTCATGCTTTTTCATGTGTGCGAAAAGTTGCCAGGAAGTCACCGACACCTAGCTGGCTCACCCACAGAGGGACTTAAATGTGCATGCTCAATGGGCTTGAGAGCTTTGAAGTTATTTAAGTCGGCCATCTGTCATTGCGATGGCATGTGTCAGATATAATAAAAAGTAAAAGGCTAATGCTTTGTTATATATCTGCAATTATGTCTAAATCGTGTCATCAAAATGTTAAAGTAGGCCAGAAAACCTTAAATTTTAGGCATTTTTCTCAACAGCTGACTTCAATAACTACTCACTCCACAAACGCCAACAACAAGCACAGTGTGTACTGTGTACTAGTCTTGTGCATCACTTTTTAGTGTCCCCTGAAAACTGTGTCCATTGAGTTGTGAGCCTCTTGCAGAGCTTTTTCTAAATGCTGCATGGGTCATCAAGTTGGTGAAGATGTTATATTGGTGAAAATGTTTTTTCATTTGCTTGTGTTGTATCTATTCGTTTGTGTTTTCTTAATTTGCAGTGCATTGAGCTCTCAGGGCCACCGTACAATACACAAAGGGAGCCTGAAGAAGTTGTTCAATGTATGTGCCTATTGAGCAACTGTTACTGGCATAAATGGAGAGCCATCTTGGAACATGCTATCCACTTCCCTCAAGGGTTTCATCTCTAACTCTCTCCACTAGACCTCAATGCTCATGACCACACCTCCTCTCCGATTATCAATACCATGAACCTCTCCACTCCTTTTCTCAGCTACTTAAAATACTTTACAGTAGGGCTGCAACGATTCGACCAATCAATGACTAATCGACTACTAAAATAATCAGTGACTATTTTAGTAGTCGACTAATTGGTTTGAGTCATTTATCATACAAAAGTACTATAAAAGTACCCCAAAATACTCTTATTGCAGCTTCTTACTTTCAAATATTGGCAACTTTACACACTCTGCCATGACGGTGAACTAAAACCCTTTGGCGTGAGTATGAAACAAGACATTAGATGACATAATTTTGGGGTTTGGGAGACACAGACTGACATTTTTCAACATTTCAACACATTTTTCGATAAGATGATTAGTCGACTAATTGAAGAAATAATCGACAGATTAGTCGACAATGAAAATAATCGCTAGTTGCAGCCCTTCTTTACAGTAGCAGATGCTCAAACTCAATAACTCAAAGTCCTTCACAACCCCAGAGATTCAAATACTTGTCAGAAGTTATTGCACACAGTGTATTTCAGTAAATTAAGTACCTCTTCATTTGTCATGAAATGCTGCTGAAACTGTGTTTTCATCCATGGTGTTCCACTTCTGGCTTTGACCAGAAGCCCACCCTTAGTCTTTGCTCTGTGTACAGTAGGCATTAAGTTTTGATTTGGGAGAGACTGTGAGGGAGGTGTGTGGAGCAGTTTAGCTGGAAGATTATTTTCAATTTGTTTTGCAGACTCTGTATCCCCCACATTCTGCCCTCCAGCAGTCACAGATCAATTAATGCAGCTTGGTTGTTTGTAATAATCTGTCTCCATTTCATAAGGCAAACATTTTCTTATGAAATAGAGACCTTACAATAATACTACCAGTAGTGTTACAACGCACCATGAAAATGAGCCACGTTTTTGATTTCAGAAAAGGACTTTAAAGGAGCAAACGCACCTTTCATCGCGCAGCGAGAGCAACGGGATGGATGACTGTGAAAAATCACCGCTAACCTGTGAAACAAAAAGCCATGGCAGAACACAGATGATGAAATTACCCCGGGCAGAGATGGAATGCGTATCATGAGCGATGTTCCAGCCGGGGCCAAACTGACCCCCAGCTCTGTGAAATTAGGAGGATTTTCAGCGGCTCAGTGTTAAAACTGCTGTCATAGAACCCTGGAAAGCAGTTTATTACCGTGGCAACACAGCTGTCTGCCCCAGATGGTCCAATCGAGGTGCAATGGCAGAGAAAGCCTGACACTGTCTTCATCATCCCGCTAAACAAAGATCTAACTCCTCTCCTCATTGAGTCATTAGAAACAGTGATGTACTATATTTTGTATTGTGGAGCAAACTAGCGCTGCAGCTTGAATTTAATTACCGTCATTATCAGTTTGTCAGATTAATGGATTAATCATTGAGACACACGAGATGTCAAAAAAGAATGAAAATTGCCTGTCTCAATTTTCAGAAGCCTGAGGTGACATCTTGATTGTTTGTTTTTGTCCAACCAACAGTCCAGACTTTCAATTCATTTCAATTAAAGTGATATACTAAAAGGGAAAAACAGCAAATAAATAAAAACTGTAGAAGCCACTCAATCCCCTTAGATCCCCATGTTGAAATGTCAAACTTTAGAGCAGGAATATGTTTACAAAATACGGTTTTGGTCTCTATGGCTAATTTCAACACTCATGACAACTGTGCGGAGTTGAATCTTTATACAAGTCAACTGTTTACATTTTATTAAGGCTTAAAAATACAAATTTTAAATGGCGTGGTTGCTTGAGTGACAGGCTGTCTGCTAGGCATCGTTCGTCTATGAGTCAGATCCACCCCTGGTTATCCATAGCTCCACACACTCGTCCAAATTTGGTCACTTCTGGCTCCAAAACAACCAAGTTGGCAACAGCCAAAATTCTGAATTTGAGGCTTTAAGACCGCAGCTGACAAACCAACGGGTGACTTCTTCATAGCCAAGTTAATTTTATACAGTCTATAAAAGTTTTTCCTAATAGGGATAAAGCGTATGACGCTGCATGCTACTCCCTAGACAAAAAGCGCTGCACCAAGCGTCTTTTATTAGAGCACTCTGACTTTCTTGTGCGGACAGTACAAGTGCTTCCTCTTTTAAATCTCTGGATGTTTCAGAAAGGTGCTGGTGTGCCCTGCCAGTGCTTTTCTGTTATCAGAATTGTTCAAACATCCCATCAATATAGTAATTGATGATTAATTACTAGACTGTTTCAACACTGTATCATACCATATACATACTGTGCATTTTCAGCCCCTATTATAAACTGAGAAACAGTCTTTGTCTGAGAACAAGTTAATCATTTATTGTAAATGTGTCTTATTAATAAGAACACAATGGGAAAATGAATGTTACGGAAGTCTGAAGTAGCCTAATCAACATGTGTATTCATCTAAATCCACACAACCATGTTCACACAAGACATCAGACAATATCTCTATCCACCCCTGTTATATTCATGTAACAGCAATATATCATGGGATCCCTGCAGATTCACAGCAGAGTCTCAGCCCTCTCAGAGAAAGAAAGACCCTGATGAATATTCAAGATTCACACAATAGTAGGGCCAAATCACTCTGCTGAGATTGACGCTTTGAAGTCCCAAAGAATGCTGAGGGGGAAGAAAAACGTCATTCATATGGAGTGAAAAGGCTGTCACAGCAAGATTCGCCCTGCTTCCCCTCCCTCCGTCTGTCATGCTGTCTCATTCTCTCACCCAGTCTGTCTCACTGTCTCTTTCTTTCACGATGTGACGACGTAGTGAGATATTGAAAAACACTGACACATCAACAGCATCACTCTGAGTCATTTGTTTTTCCTGCCAATATTCATGTTGTTAGACGGTACGACTTATGGAAAAATGATTATGGCAATGACTGCACATCACTCAAAAACTAATCTTAAACAGAAAACAAAGTGCTCCTATGAAACTATATCATGTATCACTGCTTTAATTCAATATGCAACCTCTCTGATGGGAGAAAGCAGTGCTTGTAAAACTCCAGACAACAAGGCGACAGCATGATGTATCCACATACTTGAATTGACAGCATTCTGACATGCATAAAGATGCACAGCGTGCAGGTAATAATTAAGTTTGTTGCAATCGCACAGTTTCTGCGAGTCGATTGTCTGTGCCAGGTAGTAAATGTCAAATCTTTTGTGATACCCATAAACTCTTCACTTAACACCGCTTGTAGCCAGTCAGGCAAACGAAACCCAGAGATGGTATGTAAAGCAACAATTTGACACGTTATTTGACATGTGTAGCACACACATTCCCACACCCACAGTAAGCACATGTGATGAGAACAAAATCTCAGATCATAATACATGTAAATCTATATAACAATATCAAAAAACACCTTTACAAAAATACACCTGACATGAAGCATATAATGACTAAATGGTGTGTCTCTTTTTGGTTAATCCAATAAATTAAATCCCTGACAAACCAAGGTGCTTCATCAAATTGATGCTAAAATCCTGTAAATCCAAAAGTACCTTACAGTAGTCCAGCTCATTTATTTACAGGACTGGACACAATCTGACAGAATAAAAAAGATATAATAACAAATTTATCCCAGTAGACACATCTCTATCCTCTCACAGTATATATCATCATACTCCACTGGCTCATATCATATCATCAGTTCATACAAAGCCCACCATAAGCCACGTAGCGTGATCTCATCCCTACTCATCACATTTTAACCCATGGACAGAAGGTATAAGACTCGCGTGACAAATTATCTCAACACCTTTAGTTTCACACATGACATGAACACTGGTCTCCTGGCTCAAAGTCCTGTGCATGTTGGACCCATCCACCTCACCTCCCACCAACCCTAGGCGGACTTTCGTGCTCTTTATATGGCGTCTGTTGCTCTGAATGTCTAATAATGGTGCTGATAGATTTACATACAACCCCAGTGTGTCTCATACAGAAGCTAAAGAGTGCATTTTTATTTCATTTCATTTATTTACTGGGACAACACACGTTTATCAACATTTCTGTAAATGGGACAGTGTTAGCCAGTGATGCCAAGGGCCACCACTTGGGTCACTGACCAGCGGTTTTTGACACCATAAGCTATGCTGACCCATCGGAGGCTTCCATCCTGCAGCCTCAGCTCATCAGACTGTTCCCCACCATCCAGGCCCAACCACTGGACCTTGTGTGACAGGGCTCTCTCCATTGCCCAGCCTTGTTTTTTGTCTTATCTAATTTCAGTCTCAGCTCTTTGAGTGGGCCCTCCAAGAGTCCAAGAAGCAACAGAGATCTGCTATCTAAAGTACTTTTGACTCAGTTCAACTGATCCAATTTGATGCTTAAAATCTTCCTTGAGAGGAGACTGGTTAATATTCTGTGCAAGGCACTGACTCCATCCATCATTGGCTTATAGTTTGGAGTGTAAGTGGTAATACTCTAAACCCTGCATTTATAAATTGTCAAAAGAAGCTTTGGTTTGGCTCAGACTGATAATTATAACATCTCTAAGAACATTTTACTACACAGGCTTTGTTTCCTTTTACAACACTGTCTGCTTTTATTCTTCAGAAGAAGATCAGACAGACTCATTGCCTTGCAAATAACTCTAAAACTTTATATTGAATTTCAGACTGTAATTATACAGTGGTTGTGTGGACTGTTTTGAAAGGGCGTGCTTGCCATTCGTTTTGTTTTTTAATTGGTTCCATTTGTAATGTTGCTTAATACAGAAATTGTGCAAATGCAATGGTACAAAACAGATTTACATGATTATTTTCTGTTTCTACAAGTTGTATTAAACAGCTACAGCTGTGGTGTCTTAACAATGCAGAAGCTAAAATATCCGGTTAGCTGCAAGTAATCTGATCAGATTTCCTCATGAACTTTACTTTTCTTTGTACCCACTGATGTAGCTTCTTCATGCGAACCTTATCAAATCACTCGACAGGACAAACATGTTGTAATCTCTTTATATTTGACTACTAAACACTGAAGCCAACCGAGAAGCTTTGATTACAACAATGCACAAGGCCCTTTCTGTGGACCAACTGGTGACTGCACCTGAAACACACCTGTGGCTCGGGTTTCACCCATGGGCACCGGTGGTTACAAAACAGCCACACAACCTTACAGATGGATTCCATGTATAGAAGTGTCTGTCTGGCTCTGAAGGTGCTGTTAAGAAAGTGCTCTGTGATTTTCCACGACCGGGGCAACAACACGCACCGGCCAAGAACAGCAGAATGAAATCCTTCCCCCCTCTCTCAGTCGCTCTACCACTGAAGGTCACTGGGCCAGGTCTTGCTGGATCTCTACTGAGTAAACCTCCTTGTTTTTGTCAGCAGGCCTGGCTGCCAGTGGGCTGTACTTAAGTTAATTCCCTCACAGCTCTGTTCCCATTCATTTTCTGGCCACTTGATCACACTACTGCACTCTGGCATCTTACATAATAGCATGTACTCACATTGCAAACACACACCAAACCAAAGGCAACATTTTGCTGAAATAACACTGTGCAGCAGTGTGTAAACCTACAATTAATCATTCTGAACTGCTGCAACGACAAAGAAATTTCAGAGAAGCAAAAGCAATAAAGCAGGCTAACGCTTATGCTAATGTAGTGTACAGTAGGATTACACAAAACAGATTTAGGTGCTCACAATTCAAAGCGAAACATTAGAGATACTCTTCACATTTTGTGCAGCAGGAATCGGGAAATTGAGACTCTTCTTGCCAAGTCAACCAGGAGCATTTAATGAAGGGATTGTTGCCGAGTGTCCGCTGGGCTGCGTCGAGCAGACACCGCAGACCAAAGGGTCTAATTAAGGGGTTCCTCTGACGGTCAGACAAAGCAGACAGCAGGGGTCAAGACGCTGGCCCACAAACTGGCTGTGACCCTCACACCTGCCTGGTTGCATTACACTGCAACATGTCCGCACACAGTGGACACGCTCGCACTGACACATCATTACTGAGCTGGTACCTTACCACACACACTGACATAGAAATGGGAGAAGAGACGGAGAGAAGCAAGAGAACTTACAGGCAAGTGATCATGCCTGAGAGCTGTATCTACTACCACAATACATTAATGACCAGATTCCTGACTCTCAAAACTGGAAATCTCTCAAGTCTTTTGTGATCAAACATGACTTCAGGGTAAACAAACATGGCGGACAACGAGCAGGAAAAGCTAGCTGTTAGTTTTTGCACTACTTTTTACAGAAAGTTCACCAAGAAGAAATAAAAAATAAAGGATGAAGTCTTGGAGACTGTATTTAAATGAACTGTACATGTTACAGTGTGAGCTGGAGGTGAGTTGAATCCCATTCAATACTTTAAACCCAGTGAGAACCGTGGGACTGCCAGCGATCCTCAGGGTTTACCCCATCACAACAGGATATCGGATCGTAATATATGTTACATGTAATTGCGATTTAAAATAAGTGCGGTCAGGATGGAGCAGATTGAGGTTGTAAAAACACCCTCAGCATACCTCATACTATATTTCCGTTCATTTTCTATAACCGCTTATCCTCTTGAGGGTCACAGGGGGGCTGGAGCCTATCCCAGCTGACATTGAGCGAGAGGCGGGGTACACTCTGGACAGGTTGCCAGACTATCACAGGGCTGACACATAGAGACAGACAACCATTCACACTCACATTCACACCTACAAGCAATTTAGAGTCACCAATTAACCTGCATGTTTTTGGACTGTGGGAGGAAGCTGGAGTACACGGAGAAAACCCACACTGACACGGGGAGAACATGCAAACTCTGCACAGAAGGGCTCCCCCACTAGAGCTTAGATTCTCCGCCCGAGTCAGAACCCAACCCGCCACTATCCTCGGGCTTAAGAGGCACATGACGAAGGCTTGCCATGGAAAGAAAGACGAGAGTCAGCCTTCAATGTCCACGTTCGTATCCTTCAAAAAATGTTGGGTTTAAACCGGGCTCGGGCTCATAATTACAGTTAAAGGGACGGGATGGGCCAGGCCGGGCAGGAACATGCAT
Organism: Epinephelus fuscoguttatus; assembly: GCF_011397635.1. Classification (NCBI taxonomy): domain Eukaryota; kingdom Metazoa; phylum Chordata; class Actinopteri; order Perciformes; family Serranidae; genus Epinephelus; species Epinephelus fuscoguttatus. The sequence continues at coordinate 18,986,530 of NC_064769.1, forward strand.
GGGCTCGGGTGGAGTCGGGCTGGATTTTTTGGGCTCAATCTGAGCTCTATCCCCCACACAGGGGTCGGATCCACCACCCTGGATTCAAATGCTCTTCCTGTGAGGTGACAATGCTGACCACTGCACCACTGTGTTGCCATGATATTTAGAATCATCGAAAAATCTTTGCTTTCCTGATGATTGTCAGGTGGAGGGAATCATGCCCAAAATCAGCTTGATTCTCCTGTAATGTTTGTGCGTGACATCATCGTATATCTTAATACCTGTATGAACCCACACAGAAAAAAAGATGACTCTGAAGCACCACAAGTGTTTAAAATGTAGTCTACCTTTTCACAGTAAAAGTAGTATGTATTTCTTCTTCTTTCCAAGCATATTCGTGGAGACAGGTGTTGTGACTTAGTTACTGGTGTTACTCGCAGGACCTTGACGTTAACCCACAATAAGTGAAGCCTGGCAGGCTGCTCCGGGGCCTCATATAGGAGTGTGTCAAAAGTTCATGCCCTCCTTCCACTGTTCACACTGCAAAAACAAGAAGATCACCCAGTGTGAGGTACAGCCCCGCCACTAACAAGACTGATTGCTACAGAGCGGCTCCACCTGTCTCTTGCTCCAATTAGTCCTGCAAGCCACTGAAGTGCTAAATAACCAGCAGGGAGGGAAGTGACGGGACAGCAATAGGGTCACAGAAATGGAAAAAATGCAAGAAAAGCACGAGACGCTGGGTGAGCAGAGACAATACTTTAGCTTATCTTTTAGTTTCAGTTTAAAAGACGGCATATTTTTAGAAAAGAAGAGGAAGCATTACGTTTAGGGGGGGGATGTTCAGATGTCCCAGGTTTAGATTCTTCAGAATGAAGCAAGTCACCCAGAGCACTTGCTTCCTCTAAGGTTCACAGGAGGCTGTAATTATGGGAAACTGGTCGTGTATTTACCATATCACATGCTCTTTAACAAGCACTAATTGTGTGTGTGCACTGAGCGCGTGTAGGAATGTCGTACCAAAGCTGCAGGAAATGTTTAATGAAGAGAGCAGAGTTGGACGACATGGTTTGTGTCAAATCTGTCAAAAACAATATAAACCGGAAAGTGTGAACCTGAGGTGACTGGGACAGACTGAGAAATGAACTATGGTGGTCACTAAATGGGCGGCTTTTTAATCCTCATCTTTTTGACAAAAGATATGAAAAGATTTTAAAAGACAGTCAGTTGGTCAGCATGCAGATTCTTTTCTAATGATTACAAATTTTACGGAAAAACATAAACTGTGAATGGTAAAAAAAAAAAGGCTTTTATTCAGATTTTGAGGACACTGTTCATCTCCATTTTACAATAAACAAGGTTGTCTTGTGGTTATGACAACACTGAATGATTCTGATGGAATGAAGATAGGAGAAAATGAGAACACACAAAAGTAAAAAAAAAAAAAAAACTACTAGGGTTGCAATGGGATGAGATTTTCAAGGTATAATAAAGTCTTCACACTATCATGGTATTAGCAAATTATTATTATTATCAGTCAGAACGACCCTCAAAGGAATGAAAACATGGGGCGTCGGTGACTTAGTGGTTGGAGCAGGCGCCCCGTGTACAGGGCTGTTGCCGCAGTGGCCCGGGTTCGACTCCGGCCCGTGGCCCTTCGCTGCATGTCATTCCCTCTGTCTCTCTCCCTTCATGCTTAGCTGTCCGATCAATTAAAGGCAAAAATGCCCCAAAAATATCTAAAAAAAACCCCCAAAAAAACCAGAAGGGTTATTGTTGGTTAGAGAAATGTTCTATTACTACATTTGAATCTTGAAACTATTTTTTAATGGAGGTTTGTGTAAAAAGTCTCCCTTTTAAAGTTGAGATTTTCTGTCCCATTGCATTGTTTTTTCAATATCAGGAAATGTACCTTGTATGATAACTGTCACTTTTAATTACACATTTTACCTTAAAAGCGGCATATTGCTGCAATCCTTTTCATTACTGGTCATTTACATTTTTTTCAGTTCTTTAGTTCTTTTCAGTAGAAACAAACCAATACATTCTTGTTTTTTCCCTGATGTTCATATACATTTATACATGAGCTTTCAGGCTCTGGCCTCATCAGAGCAAGATGACCACCACACAATACAAACATTTAGTGATCCTTTCGCAGTTGGACAGAGTTCAAAAGTCCAACTGACCAAATTATCTAACAAACTACAACAATCTCCTTCAATGCAGATTAGTACTCATTAACAATAACACTTTTTTTTTTAACTTATTTTTTTGGCGTTTTAGCCTTTAATTGATAAGACAGCTTAAGCATGAAGGGGGGAGAGAGAGAGAGGGGATGACATGCAGCAAAGGGCCACAGGCTGGAGTCGAACCCCGGCCGCTGCGGCAACAGCCTTGTACATGAGGCGCCTGCTCTATCCACTAAACCACCAACGCCCCATTAACAATAACACTTTAATGTCATCTTGTAGATTAGTTTTGTTGTCCAGCCTTTGCACTGGAGCATTTAGGGAGTAATTACTGTCATCCAATGGTGTTTTAACGCCAGAAAAGTGTCTTTAACATATAGATAGCACCAAGAAGCTTCCCCAGTTGAGTACTTTTACTTACATTCAGACTTTGTGTTTGTTTTACAAGTTTTCCAAAATTTAATGTTTTAATATGCAAATGAGGCAGTATCTGATTAAATATGCACTAAGTTGCATACATTTCCAGAAAAAAAACTTGAACATTGCATAACACCAGGTTCAAAATTCTTGTTTCAGTTTGTTGGCATATTAGAGTCAAAAGTTTTTACAGAGGGAATTTTGGATATCTGTTTCACGCACTCCATAAATCAGAAAGTATTGTACAGCCATATTTTTAGGAATAAAATGTTATGTAAATCAGGCTACGAATAAGATAAAAACAAATCCCTCTGTAAAAACTTCCAAATATAGTGAGGAATATAACTAGAAAGTCTGGTGTATGTAATGTTACTGAAGTGGAAATTTTTGGCTCAGAGAATAAGAAAAAAACAGATTTTGAGAAAATGGATTTTAAATATGTATTGTAAAATTTCATACATTTTTAGACCACAAAAATACACTAAAAGTGAATAAGGTAACAATTTAACTAATGGATTTCACCATGAAACGCAGTTGATTACTTACATTAAGACAGTTTTTTTTTTTTTTACAAGTTTTCTAAAATTTTATGTTTAAATATGCAAATGTGCCACTGCCTAATTAATAATATTCTTTTTGCATAAGTTTTTAGAAAATAAATCTGAACTAAATGAAACACCTATGTGTGTATTTTGTACGTGACCATTCTACTAGGCTGACAGAAGACATGTTATTGAAGCAAAACAGCCCAAAATCTCAAAATTGACCAGAGCATGAAAAATTGTTGTTAAAAATTTTTTCACCTGGGGTGTCTCACCTGAAACCACATCATATTTGTATGTTATTATATTGTTACTTTTATTTTAATGAATATATTAATTCAAATCACAGATAAGACAAATGCACAACAAGCAGGTAATTGGGTCCATGTGCTGACAGCATGTCTGGAGAAATAAAAACCCTGTATGTTATTCATCAGGGCTTTTTGCACACTGGATCCTTTTTAACATTCCCCGTCCCTGGCTGTACTAATGCATGAAGGAATGGATACAACCCAACCCTTGGAACAGCTATTGGACTCCATTTACGCACCTCTCTACGGGCTGGTTGACACAGACAGGTGGGGTTTAAATGGCAAATTAACTGCCCGTAGATGCCCCCAGAAAGACTCTGTTCATTAAAACCAACGCTCCTGGCCATTGTGATTAATGGTGTTTGGATAAATTTAGCTTTACTGCTTTATAATTCGGAGGGAATTAATAGAAGGGGCCGGCCCATTGCCTCTGGTCAAACTACCTGCTCTTGTTGGGAGTGTGATTGAGAGGGAGTGCAGGGCGAAAGCAGGAGGAGGGAGTCTTCTGTGCATATTTTCCATGTGCACCCACACCCCTCCCTTGGCTGTGGTGCTGAAAGCTCTTTTGTGCGTTTGTGAGTGGCATGAAGGCTACAGTGATACAGCATTCCCCTCAGATCTTTGACTGCATGGCCACTTGTAACATTTGTGCTTCACTTGGTGGCTTCTTCGTTCATCTGAAGGAGGATTTTCAGGGATTATATATGTGATGAGTCTTGAAAATGATTTGTAATTGTAGAAAAACACCAGCGTTAACTTGCAGATCTTCTAAAGATTTCCTGCACAGATCCAAGATAAAACCAGGAAATGTAAACATATGTAACCCTGGAGCAGCTTCTCCATCCATCCAGACCTTTCAGCCTTGTTATCAGTTGTAAAAGCACATGATGATAAAGACTGGCCTCAATTAAAGTGCACTGAGAGGCTATAAGCACTCAGACAGCAGTAAAAGACAATGGAACAAGGAGAGAGATGAAAAGATACAAGTACTATAATTGCCCATAATTAGCACATGGCTGCCACTTATTGAATTAAAAGGGGTGAATGAAATGAGGTGTTAGTTTTCGGGACAGACAAGGACACACAGTAGTCATAACGTTCAAGTCTCACAGCTGTTGATACTTAAGGTCCTGTTTCCATGCTGGAGCAAATCAAGTGCTGTGACCTTTTGCCGAAGTGGATTGTTTTCCATCTGAGACTACTAATGCCACATAGAGCTGGAAGCACACTCGAGGTACAAAGAGGGTGTTGCACTGCAATTTTGGAATCCTGAAATACGCACGGAGCATGTTCACTCAGGCAAGGACATCATGCAGCTTAAAGTTAATTTTGTGCTGCTTTTATAGTTCTAGCTTTCTTTTTGATCCCAGTAAAAAGTATCTGCTCTGAGCTACATTAATAGATGATTATCTGTCAGCCAAACTGCTTGTATGATATATGAGATGTTTCCATTTTGGCTGATTAAATCTCCACAGCAACATTTCATCTGCACCCCTTGAGGGATGTGCCGCACGTTTTCAAGGCGCTGCAAAATTGCAAAATGACCTCGTCCAAGGTGAATACCTCGGTTGCAATGAGAAAATGCACTTTAAGCTCTGTAATTTTCTGCACATCGAGAAGGTCGCACACAACACGGCCGTAATGTTTACACAGTGTAAATTATGAGCGGCGCAAGAAAACAGATGGTTACACATCATCATCATGATGCACTGGATGCAGATCACACAAAGAGTTTCAGCACATTTTCAATCTTCGTTTTGTATTCTCATTAAATAGATGACGGGGCCTTGACTGCTACACGCTAGACCAGCATTTAAAGGTCTACTGTGCAGGATTTAGTGGGATTTAGTGGTGAGGTTCCTGAACTTAAGGTTCTCCCATGTGCCAAGTGTGTAGGAGAACTACGTTGGCCGAAAAATACGAAAACGTAAAAGGCCCTAGAGTCTGTGTTTGGTTTGTCTATTCTGGGCTACTTGCTTACTTTACAAGTTCTGCATTGCTCAGTTAATTCTCTTAACTATAACACACTACAATTTTAAAGCAAATCATTTCAGATACATAAGTAATCTGTCCAATTCAATCGATTCAGCGCCCTCTTAAACTTCTATATCTTGGATTCAGCATTCTCAGTAACCCCCAAAACCACTCCAATACTGTCCAAGTCAGCCAAGCAGTTGCTGAAATATAGTCTACATTAGGGCTGCAACTAACGATTCTTTTCACTGTCAACTAATTTGTCGATTATTTCTTTGATTAGTCGACTAATCATTTCATCGAAAAATGTGTTACAATGTTGAAAAATGTCAGTCTGTCTCTCCCAAACCCCAAAATGACGTCATCTAATGTCTTGTCACGCCAAAGGGTTTTAGTTCACCGTCATGGCAGAGTGTGTAAAGCTGCCAATATCTGAACATAAGAAGCTGCAACAAGAGTATTTTGGGGTACTTTTGTAGTACTTTTCTATGAAAAATGACTCAATCAATTAGTCGACTACTAAAATAGCCACCGATTATTTTAATAGTCGATTAGTCAACGATTAGTCGACTAATCGTTGCAGCCCTAGTCCACATAGGTGATTATGCTAAGCACTGCTAATTATGCAAATTTCCCAACATATGCAAGTTAACATCTGAGAGTTTCTTAATGCTGGGGACACATTCTGTACATTTCTAACATAAAACTTCAGATTCGCATTGCTGGCAAGTAGATTCTCTGGAAGGCTAGTGACAGAAAATTCTGTTTTCTCTGGTTTAAGGTATAGTGACAAATTTAGGCCTAAGCGTCATTTTCAAAACAGAAAGGTCAACTTGGGCTAAAATTGAAGCTTATCAACTTGGGAAGTTTTCTATTTACAAGTGAAGCAGTGATATTAAACACAAAGGGATGAAAAATATGTATTTTTGATTAGAATTTTTCAAACAGTAATAATAAAGGCCCCAGAATCTTATTTTGCTACTTTTCCCTTTGTGTCAAGATACTCCTTGCCAAATTTCATACTTGTATGACTATTTATGCCATGGTAGTGCCCTGATATTTGCATGTACATGATTTTGCCAGAACATGTCCTAGAAAAGGGGTTTTGGGCCCCCTGAGACCAAACAGCCCCGAGTTGGGGGTGCTCGCTATCAACTTATGATGACCCAAAGTAAAGGCTAACAGGAAGTAATAATGAAAAAAAGGTAGCAGAAAACATCAGGAGGGCTGGACCTGGTTCCCTGCCTAACTGTAGAAACAACATGGTGGCCTCTATGGAAAAGGACCCTCCCTGTATATACGTAAAAACTCAACTAATCTTTTTTTTAAGGTCACTGCAAACTAATGGAAACATAGTTATGAATATTTTATACCATTTCTGCCAACAGATGCCCCTAAATCCTTCACATTAGACCTTTTTATATATATATATATATATATATATATATATATATATATATTTTTTTTTTTTTTTTTTTTTTTTGGGCATTTTAGCCTTTAATTGACAGGACAGACATGTGTGAAGGGGGGAGAGAGAAGGAGTGACATGCAGGAAATGGCCACAGGCTGGAGTCGAACCCAGGCCCCTGCGGCAACAGCCTTGTACATGGGCCGCCTGCTTTATCCACTAAGCCCCACATTAGACCTTTAAAACAACGAAATTTTGTGCCGACTTGGCATATAGTACCGCACTCCATCACAGTTGGATGTGGTCACAAGTAGAACAAAATAAAGCTCCAACCAATTATTTCAAGTAGTGAATAATCTGTTAATTCTTTTCTATATTAGTCTATGAATTAAAAATGAGTCCAAAATGTCGTCTTCAAATTCCTTGTGTTGTCTGACCAATTGTTGAAAACTCAAAATATATTTAGCTTACAACGATGTAAACCAAAGAAAAGCAGTAAATCCTAATAGTGGAGAAACTACTGATAAGTTTGGCTTTTTGTTTTTTTCTTATAAATGACTTCTTCGCTCAAAATAGCTGCCAGATAATATTCTGCCAATTGCCTATTTGATTTATAGGCTAACCGCTGGAACTCTAGAAACCTATAGAGGTCATTGAAGCCTTGCTTTCCCCCTGTATATGCTTTCAAGCTCCAAAAAAGAACAACTAAACATGGAAACACACATGTGAATGAATGTAAAACTAAGTGAACTCCACCTAAGTAAATGACAGAAATCAGGCAGAAGTTAAACATCAAATGTAATCATGACTGTTTCAGAGCCAAGAGACAGACACTCTGCTGATGAGACCAAATCTCACCAAGTCTGAAACCCTCTGAGTCCATCCAATGATAAATACAGATGGCTTAAATCTAAACAGATGTTTCTGTTGTTCCTGTCAACACAAATACGCACAGATTCCCACACACACACACACACACACACACACACACACACACACACACACACACACACACACACTCATCCATCACAGCACGATATCTAAGTCTAACCCTTTTCAGGATTTCCTCCAACGCAGGGCGAATCCTGTCGAGGAGAGATGGATTTGCAGATGCCAACATAGATATTCACATTCAGCTGTTACTCTGCTCATCGTAGAGAGAAACACTGTTGATGATAATCAACACAGACACAGACCTTTCTGTTGTCCGTGTCCATCCTGCAGTCAATAAGTCTAGATAGGCAAGAGCAGATGTGGATGTTTGGATGCAACTGCACAGCAACCGACCGACATGAATGAGGGAATGACATGAACCTTGAACACAGGCATCATTATGTGGTAGGAACGCAGCTTCTCAGCAGCAGAAATCCAAGTCTGGCCCCGGCAGATTTAAGTTTCGATGCATCAGTTACGGTTTTATTGGCTTTAATGGACTTAACAGGGACACTGCAGCTTCTTCTTTACACATAAATGTGATGCTCAGATGCGTCAGGGTAAAAAATATACACTAGTGTTTCTATACAATTCAACAGCGTCACTCAGTTGTGCACAGTTGCTCATAGTTTACAAGTCAGTAATCTGGAATTAAGTATGAAGTCAAGTGAAGGTTGAGGCTGAAGTGTAACTCGAAATCAAATCTCCCTCACATGTACTTAGCCTGCAAGCTGAGAAATTATACATCGACTGCACGAGGAAATCAATCAATAACAACAATAAGCACACAACAAATTGCAGTAATTATTTTTTGTGCAGTAATCCAACTTGTTGCTCATCAGAAGCAGATGAGACGTTCCTGTTTCCTACAAGGAAGGTCTGAGTGTTAAACCGTCTGTTCCCCTGGCTGATGGGAAACCCAGGGGCTTTGCAGTCTTGGCAAGGAAACCCTGTCTCTGGTTGGCTGGCTGACCCTGAGCTCATTTGTCAATCAGGTGCCTTTTCCCTTAATTAGGAGAAACAGTCCAACAGCTCGAGTTGAGCCTCAGCAGAAACATGTCATTCAGTGGGAAAAGCAAGTTGGTTCCCTGTATTCCCTCTCATTTATCTCTCCCCGCACAATACTGGAAACACTGACACCTGTTTCTTGGCTTTGCAACAGCTTTGAAACAAATGTTTAACAAAAATTACACTGAGCCTTTTCATGTTATATTACATATTCAAACTGCACAAAAAAACACTTTGCAGCACTGTGAAAATAAATGTGTCTGTAGCGGAATATTTATTATTTCAGGCACCACATTTGTTTTTGAGGTAAAAGAATGTAGTCGCAAAAAAATATCCTTTTATTATGAGTCTAACATAATTTGAAACACTCATGTCCTCAGTGTGGGAATAACAAAAGACGCGCTTGATGTTCGTGATGGACCGTCTGCGAGGGAGGAGAGTGCCACATGAGATACACAATAGTTTGTCTTAATAGTTCACATCTGTGCGAAATTATGGAGCACTTTGGACGTAATTCATGTGTAGCGGTGTGGAAATTACCAGAGGAATCGTGCAGTCAGTGCACATGCTGCTCTTAAGTCTCGGACAAGGGGAGACATCATATGGTGGCTTCTCCTCTTGCTCAATTATTTAACAATCTCTGGGATAAAGAAAGTATTTTTGACTGAAGACAGAAAAAACAAATACAGGTCTAACATGATTAATTTATTTAGATAGATACAAACTAGCCTATATATTTAATCCAGAATTTGATTATCAAGATACCAATGACTACCCTTGGGAAATAAATTATGTGTGTGTGCAAATTATAATTGTGTTGTGAGAAAGTTTATTGTAAGTATTACTGCTCTCATTGCATCACTAATAGCTTATTCAGCGGCATCCAGACATACATTATTAGACATTCTCCTGCATGTAAATCTCTCTCCCTGGAGATCCGAGCGCATTAGATATGGAGCTATCAGTAGCCTTTCCCTCTGACGTTGTTGTTTGCTCTCATCCAATGATAGCCCAATGAAAACACAGGAAGCAGCTCAGAGAGCAGTGGGCCTGCGATCGATGCCTCTGTGTCAGACTATAAGCTAGGTGATGTCTTAACGTCTGCCCTCCTCACTTCTCAACCCCCTCTTTCCCTCCAACAGGCCCGTCAAGTCTCCCCTCCGCCGCTAATGTATCTGAATGCGGTGTCATCCAGGGCCGCCTCGCAGCAGTCGATAAATACTGGAAATGCTATCCATCTCTGAAACATCACTCCTTCACTTACTGTAAGTGCGCATCACTGTGGGCACCATCCCCACACTGCTGACAGGGAGGAAGACAACACCAGGCGGCCCCGGCTATGACCGAGCACCATCAAGATGCAACCACAGACATAGTTTTCACGACTAAAATTGCAGAGAACAGACTGCGTGTCTGAATTGGGCCCTCATTTGTAAAATATGAGCCGGTGTTTCAAATCAAGACAGGAGTAAGGGATAACCTATAAAAAGCAGACCTGATGGATGAAGTATAATAATGTGCAGTTTACTCCTGATATCCTCTGAAAATTGCAACATCTCTCAGCCTCAGGGTTGGCATTTATTACTTGTGGGCAACTGACTAATCCATCAGAGCGGTCAGCTGGCAAGGACAACTAATTTTAGTGTTCCAAATTTAAATAAGAGTCCTGCTGGAGGAGGTGGATAAACAGCAACTCAAGGTAAATTTGAGTCATTCATGAAGTCAGGAGCAACATGTCCAACTGTATTAAACTCTTATTAAATTTGTTAACCATTTATTTGACTTTTATATTATAATATAATAAAGATTTTCTTGTTCTATAAAAACTAGAGGTGGGAAAAAAAAATCAATACAGCATAGTATTGTGATATTTTTGTGTGGCAATATCGTATCGTCACACAGTGCCAAGTATTGATTCTTTTTTTACAGAAATTATTTTAAAGATTTGTTTGGGGGCTTTTTGGCCTTTAATGACAGGACAGTCAGAGGTGTAACGGGGGAGAGTGGGGCGATGATGATGCAGAGCGCCATGGCCTAGAGTTGAGCCCGTCGTTGCTGTAGCAAAGGCATTGCCTTTGTACATAGGGTGCATGTTCTACCCACTGAGCTAGTGGGTGCCCCTATTATATAAATTATAAATATGACAAATACAAATTAAACCTTCGGTAGCCTACTAAAAATAATACAATCAATTGCTTTTTCAGTCCACAAGATAAATTTTGCTGTTGCAAAAAATGGCTGAAGCGAGATGACTCAGATATTACATAAAACAGATGTTGATAAAGTTTTCTATTGGGGAAATAATTTACAGTTGAAAAAACGTAATAAAATGCAACAGATTTTATCGCAATGCTCAGGATATCGCAACATATTTAAAATCACAATGATATTGTAGCGTGACTTAAGTATCGTGATAATATCGTATCGTGTATCAATTGGTGATTCCCATCCTAACTAACTGATCTGAGATGGAGGGACTGAATGAAGCAAATGCAAAGCCCCACAGCTTTCTAAAAGACTTAGACCAATAAATCAGCCTGGTCAAAATATCTACTATGTAATTTTAATTTCAGATATAGTAGTAAACATCTATATGTTGGCAAATAAGTAACAGGAAATTGCAGCACAAAAATTATGTATACCGTATTGCCACTTTAGCATTATACAAATATTTTTATATTTCTAAAACTTTACATATTAGTGTTACACATTGTAGAACACATATTTGTATATATCTTTACATACATCCTATTTTCATACTTCGCTATAGCTCCCTATGTTATATAATAGAGCAACTGCAATGTCTCAAGTATTTCTGATCTAATCTGTTCGCCAGAAAGCCCTAACAAATGTGTCTGCCAGCTCTAAAATAGCCTGCTGGTACATTTTAGAGACAATTCCCTAACAAGCAAATTTAAGGGAATGTGTCCGTGTGCAACAAAAAAAGAACCAGATTATTGGCTGATTTCATCTCAAAATTCTCTGTTCTCTAAGCTGTGCCTTGTGTAAAATTATTGTGTAAATCATGATACAGATTTTAATCTTGCGGCCTTTAATGTTCTCAAAGTGGGAGGAAGAGCATCAGCAACAGTTTTGTGGTTTAATGCTTTACTTAGAGACTTCACAGTAAGTCCAGGGTGGACTGAAAAACATTTCCTGTGAGAAACTTTTATGACTCATAATGTTGCTTGGATCAATTAAATCTATGATTCACACATCATGATTCACCAGTTTAGTAGTTCAAACTCTGTAATACACCTGGTGAGATGTCAGTTTCTGTACCTGATTTACAACAAAAAACTAATTGCCTCTATGTCTCATCGTAACTATCCATCAAACATGTCCCCCTTTTATCTGAGATCAGCACTGTGCGCCTTAAAGAATCGCTTGTTTCACATCACACACTGCACTCCGCACACACTAGTAAAATTCACTCCGTGGAAAATGTTGATTTTCTGAAAATAATTATATTTGGTTGTTTTCTGCTCCCTTGACTGGGGCTATTGGCTGTGAAGACTGGAAACTTGTTGGCAGAAGCATCTCATTAGACCGTTTCCATCATCAAACCTTCTGCTCTCTTCACACATTGTTGGAATATACAACAGCAATTACAAGTCTTATTATTTATTGTGATCACAATTGCACAATGTAGGCTACGGGCTTGAGCCACAGTGCAGGAAACTATTATGCACATACTGTAAAAGTGACATGCAGCATCAGTGGGGCAGGACTAAAACATGGGCAAACAGGGTGAGGAAAAGGGTTGCCATGTCAGCCTCATTGGAGCCGCACAGAGAACATATTATTGTTGGTGTGGATTCCATATACAGTGCTGTGTTTAGGTTCAGAGCAAACTATTAAGAGCACATTTCTTTAGCTGCTTCATGCTGTACACACAAACAAATCAATAATGCAGTGCAGTGAGGCCCGCTTAAATTTAAATACTGTGAGTACTTTTAGTATACTTTATCATAACTATTTCTTTTGGACAACTTCTGATGGCCCTTTACCAAATGACTTTTTTTCCCCCTCTATTAGTGCCCGCTCCCATGTTCTTGATCATTTGATGTAGGGTTATAAAACTCAGTCTGAGCTGTCTTAAGTCAGTCTTTTTCTTGTCTTGACGCTCCAACAAAATCAAATGTTTAGCATTATTGTAAGTTTTTAGTCTTGGCTCATGCAAATGGTAAAGAATAGGTGCATTCTCTCCAGCACCAAACAAGAAACAGCATACCGAGCTGACGATAAACATGGAGGCGACTCTAGGGAGGCAAGAACGTAAACAAGTCTGGGTTCTCTTGTACTGTGGAAAAGGAGGAGAGAGAGAGTTGTGGAGTGAACAAGACTTTAGAGGGAAATCTTAATTTCTGAAATGGTTCACCTCTCATTTCCACAGTTGCCTCCCATTAAAATAGTACTGCTAACGAATGCCTGTTGGTAGCGAGTTGAGGCGACAATATCCAAAATTTAAAGCTTGTACACAAATACAGGTCAGTCAGCAACACTTTAGTCAAAGAAAACGTTATTTCCATTTCAGTATTATATTTGGTGGTCTGTTCTGGGGCCTATCTGCCTTTCCTAGGCCTATGCAGAAAGCCTCTTTCATGTGCCTACGTGGAAAGCCTAAGGCGGAGAGAGCACACGTTTCTGCCCTTCCATGTGCAAACGAGGAAGGCCTTATGGCAGAGAGAGCACATCTTTCTGTCCTTCCACGTGCCTATGTGAAAAGCCTAAGGTGGAGAGAGCATACACCTCTCTGCCCTTCCACATGCCAACGGGAAAGCCTGAGACAGAGAGAGCACACCTCCCTGCCCTTCCATGCACCTACACGGAAGCCCAAGATGGGGAGAACAGCGGCAAAGACCCTCTCGGAACAGGACAGAGCCAACATCCATGACAAACAGAGATGAAATTGCTAAGTCAGACAACAGGAAAAGGAGGAGCTGGGGTGGAGGTGGGTTGGAAAGTGGCTTGCAGAGGAAGCAGTAACAGTAGGCAAGCCAGAGCAGTTTAAATAGGGTGCTCTGAATGAGATTTGCCAATTGGTTGCATAGAAAGGAATCAGCTGATCCATCAGCGATCTAATCTATCCATCGTGTCTTGCTTGAACTAAAGCTATGCTAAATTTTAGCTTTACGAATCACATTGATGCTGGATTGACAAGAATACTGTCCACATATGACACCTTTCATCTTGTGTATCTAGAGTTGTGTGTTTTTGCGGACACATGAGAAAATGTTAATTTTTCATATTTCATTAATTGAGTTAGGCTTAATATTATCCGCCAGGAACAGAATGGGAAATAATCTCAAAAGGAGTCAATTTGTAGTCTTGCAAAAAGTGACCCTGCAAGATCCTTAGCCTTTGCAAAATGTAATAGTGTGGGACTAAAAACTCACACTGTCTTCAGATGTGAGAGGGTGTTAGACTTTAGTCCTTTAAAAGTCATTTCAAAGTCTTGTAGTGTATGGTAGGCATTAGAGCCTCATGGCACTGAGTCAGGCAGCTGGGCGCACTGTGTTTAAATTCTCATTAGAGCTTTCAGTTTTTCCTTTCCTTTGCAATAAAACAAGCTCTTGTTCAACCACATTTGCCAGGTGACTTCTCAGTACGTCTTAATTCTTACAAATTCCTATAAATTTTACACCTTTATTACATTTGTCAATTTGAATGATTTCTACCTGATTCTTACCTGATCCGACTTCCACTGACAGGCACAATAAATCAGTGCACTTTCCAATAATATTTTGAGTTCACCATGGCCTCCACAGTCAGCGTAATTAATGGCGCCATGGGTCCTGTGAGAGTGGGACCAGCTGCGTGTTATGTCTTGTCACCAGTCCCACTCTCTTTGACACCTTCGGCCACGTCCCTCTCTTCCGATGCCAAGAATACTGGAGGAGTACTGCTGGTTCTGAGGACTCTTTGTGCCCACCCTCAGAGAACAAACACGATTAAGAGTCGACAACGTGCCCCTTTGCCCATCCCCAGAGTGCAGGCAGTGCCAGCGTCTGTAACTGGAGAACAGAGAGCAAAACAGCTGCTCCCAGTCTATTCTGCATCTGCCACAACTGTGATCTCATGGAACAAAGCGAGAATGCAACCACACGTTTCGACTGGGTGTTCAGTCACACTCCAGCCATTGTCCTCACTCTCACACACGCTCTCTCTCTCTCTCTCTCTCTCTACCTTTTCTCCTTCTGTCACACTAATACACACCAAGATGCATAGCATGGATATTCGTCCAACATTCCCAATCCATCATCAGTCATTGCTGCCATGTTTTTTCTTTCTTCTTTTTTTATATTTAACTTTGCTGTATTGGGAGACCTGGATTCTTTCATGACAGACATTTATCCTGTAAAGCAGTGGTGCACCCCAGTTGGTCGCCAAGGCCACTGGCGGAGTTCTTTCAACTGATTGATGGGGATTTTTGGGGGGTAACTGCTGTCCCGCAGACAGGTGTTTCAAACAAGCTGGCTACATCTACCATTTAAACGGTGGTCGCCTGTTTACTGATATACCTCTACTCTTACTACACTTATTAAAAGGTACTCTATGCAACTCTAGGGAAACACTGATGCTTTGGGTCGGTAGCTCGACCAAACCACCAGCCCCAAGCCTTGGTATTTGATGACCTGGGAATGAGATTCATCAACATGGGCTCGGGAAAGTAGGTGCTGAGGATGCTGTCCTCCTACTGTTGACAAGGGTAGTGCAGCAACACAGTCTGTAAATAGTTGGCTATTTTTCAATAACTAATGGGCCGAGCGTCTGATCAGCTAAACCTGGGGAGAGATTTACGGTAATGGGAGCTGATCAATAGCATAGAGAGGCTGAAGAAGCTGAGAAAGACCAGAAAATTGCCAGGACAGTTATTTCGAAGCTGCTTTTTAGATCCATAAAATTCCTTGGATGTGAGGGACTTCCACTGCAGGGAGCATAGCTTCCGGGATGGAGTTTTATGGCAGCTAATGATGGAGCGGACAGTGAGCAGATGCATGAGTTGCCCAGGGCACGAGTAGCTTCAGCAAAGAGTCAAATGGATATCCAACAGCACTCAAAATGAAATATTTGATTTTTTTGGCACATGCAGTGCAATGAGATATTGTGTCTGAGGGGAGACAACTCACATTCTTTGGACTAACGGCTGATGGAACCCCCAGTGTAAGTTACATCAGAAGGCAAGATATGTGGAACTTCCCTTGTATGAATCAGGCATTATGCTCAACTCTACACTTCCCATATTGCAACAAAGAGAAACTGAAATTACCTGGTACCCAATGAGCTGACAAAGCCTCTCCAGACACACAGAAGACAAAACTTTCAGCAGGTCAGAGCTATATAACACTATGTAGTACTTTTGTGATGTTTTTATTAGAGAGACGCTATTTTACGCACAAGCAGTAAAATAGCGTCAGTGTTAAACCAATTTTTAGCCACAAGATTACAACACTTTTACAAAAAAGCTCCAGGGCTTCTCAGTCAACTAATAACCCACTGTTCATTGTTTTCCTTTAAACATCCAATGTCTAAAATCAATTCTACTTGGACAGAGTCCATGTGTTCACAAAGCATGCAATAACAGGCCAACATTTATGGCTACATATTGATCATTAGCAGCATTTCTATGTCTTTAGTTGATCCACTGCCAAGTACAGTTAAATTCCTTCCATTCCATAAGTCAAAGCTTATACAGCACAATTCTCTGGGAAATTACAACGAACAGAAATCCACCTCAAACTGACTCACTCTAATTCTCATTCACAGATCTGTCAATACTCTCTGACACTTTCTCAATGAGGCGTTGAAAACTGCTTTTGACAGCACACCTGAGGACTGCTCCCTACATGGCTGCATCTTTCTACTTAGAGTGGAAGGTATCCGGGAAACCATTCAGTATTCTGGCACAAAACAAAATTGCAAATCTGTATCTCCAACGTGCCTGTTAGTGTGTTTCATTTGCAGCTTAGATGCAATTATGTGTGTAATGTTCCTCACTGCCAGGCTACTGGCCAAACAGCCAACTACAACACTAGTATTGGCAAGCTTCTCATGTAAATAAAAACTATTGTAAATAGCAACGTATTAGAATGTTCATTTCTGCAATCCATTTAAATACCTGTTTTACTTCCAGTGCCTCTCCACCAATCAAAATGCACACAATTGCCAGCATGTTTAAAGCTGGGGAATTAATGAGACACAGCAGCTTCATGCCTGCTGGTTAAACTTCTCATTTCTCATGCAAATACTACAGTAGAAGTCCCTATTCTTTAACAATTATCTCTGGACATGTTTCTGTATAACTGTGTGTTCACACTGAGCGCGAATTTGGAAATTCGCGCGACGCGATGGACACGATAGATGCATAGACGCGGCGCAATAGCTGCGAAATTCGCGTCTGGTCCGGCATCCAAACTCACGCATTACACGCAAGTAATTTGCTTCACTCATGCTCGGTGTGAATGCACAGTAAGATATATTTGATTCTGTTTTTATAGCTAACTTAACATTCCATGAATTATTAGCCCAGTTACCATGACATTTGCAATTATACTGATAATCAGAGATCGACTGGCCCTCAGGTGACGTGAGAACCTTCCATGGCATCCAGTGGGCTGATGATGAAAATTTAATTTAGAAACCACTTCAGGTCTGTTATTGGTTTTATTTTAGCTAGTCAAGTCAAGGTTTTATCAAGACTGTCCGTGCCCTGGCTGGTCTCTGACCATGGTAAATTTGTAATGTTTATTTTAAGATTATCAACCATACTGTTGGATTTGTTGGCAAAATGAAATTGAAAACATTATGATGCAATTCAGTGAACACTTACCTTGATTAACCCTGCTGATGATGGCTAGTTTATAGAGCACTAATATGTCTAAAATACTTGTGTAATGAGACATAACAGACAGCTGACAACAACATACAAGGGCGTTCTGAGCTTATTTATAGGGACTCCGACGAAACTTGGCTGGCTACTTTCCCTAAAGTAGCTGACATCTCCCTCTGCTGCAGTTTAGCTTGATTAGGACAGATGGATGCAGTGTATTAGTCAGCAGCAGTAAAATGTCCATACAGGCTTTACATACGAGCTAATAATGCAACAATGTGACTACTGGGACCAACATTTAAACTGGAAAACAAAATGGGCAATTCTGCCATTCTCGACCCAACATAACGACTCCACTATGAGCCGTTAAATCTGCCACAAATTGGCCTCGGCTTGTACTCACTTCTATAGTTAGACGCTGCGAGGCATGCAGCCAGTGTGGCTGTGTGAATGTAGGTATGGCATAGTGTCAGTCTACCAGACAGCCTGTCTAGGAAGGATCAATACAGGATTACGGACAAATCCATCGCTTCAGACCTTGTTTTTAAGAGTGTGCGATCCTGAAGTGTTAAAGGTTCTCCCTCATGAAGCCAGGTGATTTCAGAAGTTTCCAGCTCGCCTGTCAGACAGTCAAATATGTGAAACATCTGCTTCTATCCATCACATTTTAACATAAAACTACAGACACAAAAAAACTGCATGGCGTGTGCTCAGAGCTGATCCAGCGTCTGCCTTCACCAGGTGTGTCCATGCAACCCAGTCACCAGAATAAGTGTTGGCATTTTACATTTCCACAAACCACTGATATGTAACATTTGTGTGTTATTATGCAGCAGATATGTTGGAACTTCATGTCTGAACAGCACTATGGTTAACCTGTGGTTATATTTTGGCAGAGAAAACACATGGTTATTGTAGGGAAAAGGTCGTGTTTTGGCTTAAGTTCTCTGCAAACCACGGATATGTAACATTTGTATGTTATTATGTAGCAGATATGTTAAAACTTAATGTCTGAACAACACTGTGGTTTAGGTGTGGTTATATTTTGGCAGGAAAAACACTTGGTTGTTGTAGGGAAAAGGTTACATTTTGGCTTAAAATACCCGGGTTTGGTGCCACAATCATGGCTGGAAATGCCACTAATGTCTCACTAACAACCAACCATTATTATTATTTGTTGGTCTCAAACAGTGGTCTGCAGCTTGGGAGCCGTCTCGCCTAGGTGCCACGCCATCCACCATGCTCTCCACCTCCTGATGGCAAAGTAAGCTCATATACATGTAATCAAAACTAAGTCACTTTGCAAATACTGATATGATACACATTAAACATACATAACATATCTGTGGTTTGCAGAAATGTACAAAGCCAATATTTTCCTCTGGCGACCGAGCTAGTGCACGCAGGGAGTGGAAAAATAAAACAGAAGCTGACCCGTACTGCTTATTTGACATCACAGTAGATGAGGTTGACATAACAGGCTCCGGTGACTTTAAATAACTCAAATAGATGATTGACAGAATGACTGACACTTGGGAAAGAATGCTCTGCACTGCCTGGGAAATACCCGTAAGATCAACCCACAATAAGCTATATGTGCTTGTATTTTGCATGATACTAGAACAAGTTATACTGAGCAAAGAATTTCTGCCTCACTGCCTTGGTGGCTTTTGAATGGTCACAAAACAAACGTGGGCATTGTCCTTGCTTTCTGACTTCTGTTCTGAATCACTCTGTTCTGCAGAGATAAAGTCTTTTTTATAAAGCATGCTGGCCAGACAGCTTTTAATGTGGCTCTGGTCACTGCATTTTTTTCACTAAATCACACAGAAAATGTAAACCTTACAAGCAATAATGCATACCGCATGTCATCAGTCTTCCATGGGGGATTGTTAGCCCCCTCTCCTGAAAACAAAGGGAAATAAAAATGTGAGCAGGCCCGCACACAGTGCCAACACCCAAATAAAACACACACTTAGCAAAAAATCGTAGACAAAACATTACTTTTTAAATTGACAACACAGGCTTATTAAACATGCAAAACATCTAACCAGACTGCCATGAAGCCAAATGATTCCCTATCCTCGGCTTATTCCTGAGCTTTCCAACTTTAAAAACAACACCGACCAACTATCTACAAGAGGGGAACACACATCTGCCTCATCTGTCAACACATCATAACAGAGCCAATAACAAACTCTGAGCTCACAGCGAGGTGGCAGGGAGGTCAGGCGACTGTGTGTATATGCGTCTGAGCGGAGAGAAAGAGTGTCTATTCACAGCATGGATCTGCTCTCCAGGTCTGCGCTCAGGCCCCCTCCCCCCCACACCCCGACCCCCTGGGAAACCGAGGCCACAGCGGGCAACCTGAAACCCCATGATGTCATCCTCAGAGAGCACGGGCTACCGGCAGTCAGTGAGAAAGTGTACAAAACCCAAAGTCAACATCACACAATTACTGGGGTTAATTGTATTTACAGTTGAGCAGCTGTGGTGGATTAGTATGGTGCATGTGTAAGGGGAGGCAAAGAGTCCCTGTGAGGGAGGTTTGTGAGAGGAAAGTTGAATTGACAAGGATTCTACATGTGACTAAAAATTCCACTCTGGCACTTTCTGTTTCTGTTTTGAGGGAAGGATTCATGTACTGTGTAGGGCTATAGGTTTTAATTCCAACCTACAATTAGACTTGGCTTGTGTTTTCACTGATAAGCTCTTCTTTTACCAAAGAGGAGGAACAAATCAGTAAAATCACAATACTCTAGTGTTTCATGGAATGAAAAGCTGCACATTCTTGGCTTTCCATGGCACATGATTGCCTACCATAAAAAAGGCTTATTATTCTTAATGCCTATGTCTATATTTTTTATGATGCTGTAAAATGTTAAGAGTTGCAAAGGTAAATTCCCTTCAATCTTTTCAAAGGGAAATAAAAGTGTTTGCAAGACTACTCGGGCGGAACGTACGCAGAGGTCCGCCTGGACTAAAAGCGGACATCCAGAAGCCCTGTGCACGCAAAGTTTAGACTGCTCGGCATGTATTTTTCACATCGCAGTAATTTTTCACAGAAATTTTTACAGGAAACTACAACACGGAAGTGCGCTTGACTATGGAAGCCCGAATGACTGCGAACATTCCTCGCGGAGTCCGCTCCGCTTGTAGTACGACTGAATCTGTGAGCACCTTTAGGCCCAATCCCAATACCCCCCCTTGTCCACTACCCCTAGCTCTTGGCCCTACCCCTAGCCCTTGCCCACTACCCCTTGGCCCTCGAAATGAAGCAACGAGGGGTAGGGGTTGAAATCTTTCCCAAGGAATTGGGACACCACTCACTACGTCATTGCGTCAGTTACATTCACGCATACCTAACTATTTTAAACAGGAAGCCGCGAGCCATCTACATTTCCAACCAGCATCTACAACGTAACAGTAACATTAGCTACTATTATGCTTGCTTACCATTAGAGTAACAAGATATGTACGACAAGGGACTTCTGCTGGCTAGCTAGCTAGCTAACATTATGAGGCAGCATAGTTATACTAGCTGGCGTGTTATCGTAATGTGAAAAATCCGACAATTTTGCATAACCGGACAGACGCCGGACACCAGATAGTGCGAGCTAGCTAGCTTGCTAACAAGCAACCTGACGATGGTAACGTTAGCTAGCTGGCTGGCTTTCTGTCAACTGCAATCTAGACATCATGAATAGCAATAAAAACTTTTTTCCCTGTCTCTTGCTTGGTGGTAGCCATGGCAACGTCTACCCCTCGCTGGCAAGTCAGCATCTGAAATCCCTTGCTCCGAAGGGCTAGTTTCATACCCACTACCCCTTGTTATGCCGCCTACCCCTACATGCAAAAAGGAATTGGGACACCCCTACCCCTTGCAGGAACGTGCAAATCTAGGGGTAGGGCTAAGGGGGCCCTTAGGAGGTGGCGATTGACTGTTCCTCAAAAAGCCATACAGAGTGGCCCCCGTCCTTTTTTGTAATTATATATGTTGTGGGTCTGTGCACAGCCAACACAAAGCCTTGCAGAAACTATTACCATATTGCAGGAAAACTGACATTTATTATACGTTTTTTGCAACAAAATCAGATGATCACATCGATTTGAATGAGCAAATATTCAGAAAAAGTCCATGCTTCTTTTTTCAATACATTTACAGATGCCCACAGTTGCATTCCTCTTTCAGTTCGAGGTCAATGTATTTATTATTTCCTCAATGACTGTCTAAGCACAGTTTGTTCATTTGTCAGCAGGATTATGGAAACACTTCAGGCCCAATTTTTCTGAAACTTGGTGGAAGGGTGTAGCACAGGCCAAAGAAGAACCTATTAAATTTTGGAGAGGATCCAAATTACTTTTTCACTTTAATTCATTTATTTATTTATTTTTTGATTTTATATACTTTATTAATCCCCGAGGGGAAATTCAATTTTTTTAATTAACACTGCAAGATAGGGTATCTGGCCTTTGCTGAGGTCTGCGCTCACTTCTAGTTCCATTACTGAGCTACACTCACATAATTGAGAATATTCTCAAGGTGAAAAAGTCAATGGAAAATACAGGTAAAGCATACTGAGACCTGGTGATAAATGGCACTAAATGAGGAAACAATGTGATCTGAGGTAAAGCACTGGCAGCCAGACTACCAGCAGTTTGTGTCTGGAGAGAGCGAGAGAGGACACAGGGTCAGACGTGTCATCACATGCTATCCATGATGGACGGCCATTTCCTCCTGCTCTACAGGATCTTATAGAGGACTTCAGTTCCCGTTCAGCTTTATCTTAGTGTTGGTGTGCAGGGCTGATATGTACAAGGCCCTTTCCCCTGCAGGACCCACCCAGCACAGAGGTTAGGTCCCTGGATCCTTAAAGCATCTAATACTGTGTCTCACTTCACGTTCTTCCATTCTTACACGTACTTATGTGAGTGTATAAGTGCGTTCACTCTGACAGGTATGGTACAATGCAGTGCACTATGAGTACCCCGATAGTGTACACATAATGGTCAAAAAGCTAAGTGTGGAACGCAGTACACTTCTCACCCTCAATGGTCGCCATCTTGGATATGTAGCGGAATGGGAGGGACCACCAAAGAAGAATAAAAAGAAGATGAAGAAGAAGGAGAGAAAAAAGAACAAGAAGACAAAGACGATGAAGAAGGTGTCTTTTCCAGTGAGTACACAACAGCTGCAATTGATTTGAGACAAAACCATCCTGTCGAAATTCACGCACTATACAAGTAAGTACACAGTGTACACAATGTACTACATAGAAGGGTACTAAGAGAAGAATCCAACTTGAGGCACAGCATATTCCTATGAGCTCCATGGGTATTACCCATAGACTGTATAAATAATCGACATAGCTACCATGATGTCACCCATTGGTGTGTGGTCTGCCAATGTGAAGCCTTGAGGTCAACATTTTGGCTGTCATCATCTTGGTTTTCTGGAGCCAGAAGTGACCATATTCAGATGAGAGGGCAACCCCTGTGCAGTTGTCATGAAAGGGGATATTAGCTTGAAGACCAAAACTGTTATTTGTACCAGGTTGTACACGTTTATTTCCGCTGTAAAGTTGGGCATTTTAACATCTTTGAGGAGTCACTCTGTTTTGGAGCCAACCTTAAGTGGCCATTTGATGAACTGCATTTGGGACTTTTGCACTGGCTTCATTTTTCAACCTCGGAGGATGCCACTTTGTATAACCCCAAAGGTATGGTTTGAACTAAAAGCAATGAACCATAGAGCAGCCAAAGCAGAGCAATCCTGATGGGACAACCTAAAATATCTTTAAAATGTAACCATCTGACCCTCCATCTTTCTTAACATGTGTTCATCATTAATACCACGATGCTGCGAGATGAAAGTTTTGGATATAGACTACTATGTTTTAGACTGACTGAGAACTGGGCTAAGTGTCACTGAAATGTCAGGATGATCTTCTACGGTATGTTTATCATCTTTTAGCGCCTGCCGATCAGCAGTTTTGACTCTCTTATGATCTGCTGAGCTTCTATCTGAAGGCTCTGTGTGAAAGAATGTAAACAGTCATGGCAAGTAATTACAGACTCATTATGGTTCCTGTTTGTTTATGACAGTCATCTGCTGTTCTTGGCCTTCAAGATGAAGTCAGAATTGTTAATTTGTTCTTTGTAATTCACAGCAGGAAACTTGCATTTGAGTAACAATACACCACCAGAGGCAATTTTACAGTTGTCTGACTGACAAAACAAACTCGTCCTCCTCTGTCTAGATGATAAATTTCACGTCACACATAACCCATTCTTCTTAAGAATAAGATGAGTATGTCATGTTTTCCTCTTCACACAGCGCATTAACCCTGCACCCTCACTGGACAGCCCTGTGATCAAAGCCTGCCAAATTCCTTGGTGATGATTCCCCTTTTGGGTCCAATGTCAAGATCAGAGAGTGGACCAGGGAGACAGCATACTCAGTCAAACAAGCCACATAACATTAATTTGCCATGCCAGATCAATTCCAAAGGCACACATGCATCCTTGTGCACGCAGACATGGACCAAGACAAGGCACGGAGACAGCTGTCCTGCCACCCTGTGTCTAATATAGATAGACAATGGGTGAAGAAACGATTGGACGCAGTGAGACATCAACTCAACTCACGGGGGGTTGAGAACATCAGGATGATGATGAACTCCGTTTGTACTGTGTCCACAGTATTAACTTGTGTCTGTGGATGAGAAATACGGCCTGCTTGTGTTTCTGCAGTTACATATCAACTGAAACAAAAGATCCAGTGAAGCTCAAGAACTGTATCTTCAAAGTCTTCCTAAAAGTCTAATTTATGATTTTAAAGATAGACGATAGTTGCATTTCCATGCACACCAATAAATCAAATTATAATGTGATTTCAGAAATACGTAGAGAGCTTGGATAATACACATATTGGTTTTCTTGCTGAGGGGGAGAGAGGATCAATACCCCTTTTCACTCTAAATAGGAGGTTAAACCAGGGTCCAGCTGTTCATAAGTAATCTGATGAGCTATCAGATTGGATCCAATTCTGAAAAAGGGTTGTTTCAAAAGGAAAAATAATAATTTCGATATTTATATTAGATCCAGATCTCACATTCTGTATGTGTTGTTCAAAACTTCTTAGTAGGAAAAGGATGGCTTTGATCCCATAAAAAAGGGATTATCCTGATTCAGGGCAGATTTCAGGAACACTTTCATTTGTAAAATATATACAAACTGCCATTTATAAAACATATAGAGGGATTATTTTGCACACAATTTTTTAAACTGTTACAGTGTTAAAAGTAGATAAAGCAGACATCAGGCTACCTGTTAAGCCTTTAAGCATAGTAAAATTATAACAATTCTCCATTAAACAATCCCCCAATTGCTGTCACAGGCCAGATGAGATATGTAATCCCTCCAGCGTGTTCTGGGTCTGCCCCGGGGCCTCCTACTAGCAGGACGTGCCCAGAACACTACTAACAGGAGACATCCAGGAGGCATCCTGATCTGATGCCTGACCCACCTCAACTGACCCCTTTCAATGCAAAGGAGCAGCGGCTCTACTCCGAGCTCTCTCTGGATGTCAGAGTAACTTATTTAACTCTAAGGCTGAGCCCGGTCACCCCAAGGAGTAAACTCATTTCGCCTCCTTGTATCCGTGACCTCATTCTTTTGGTCACTGCCCATAGCTCATGGCGATAGGTAAGCTAACCGCTGATCCATCTCACGCTCCATTCTACCCTCGCTCATGAGCAAGACACCAAGATACTTGAACTCCTCACTTGTGGCAGTAAATCTTATCCCAACCCGGAAGGGTCTATCCACCAATTTCCGGTTTATTGTGACATACACTTCCATTTAGACCACTGGTTATCTGGATTTGGGAAGTTTGGAAAGTAGATTATCTGATCTTGGATAGCAAAACATGAGATTTCCAAATCTAGGTCATTCTGATCTGGATTAAATTTTTTGAACAACAGGACCCTGGAGACAATGACCTAAGCTTAGTATTAAGACTGAACGCAGGGGAAAACAGCTAGCCTGGCTCTGTGTGGGCAATGATCAGAGAGTCCAGGAAGCCTTTTGCACTGCAGTATGATAATAATATTTGCCCCAGAGATATCCAAGAGGGTAAACCACAATGTAATTGTGACAGAAAGATCTGGGTTGGGATTAAATATCAAAAGGGACATTGTGAGGTTCCAATGTTGAAACAAGGTTTCCCATGCACCATCCCACAGGCCAATCAGGTGCCTCTTAGCTCAAGCACAGTGCTTTTACAAGGGAGAATGAAGGACTGGAGCACAGTGATCAATTTACAGCCTTTAACAGTGCGAAGGGACGAGCATTTCAGCACCACTGTATCTTCATTTTGATTCTGATGAAGACACAGTGGTGTTGAAACGTTTGTTTGCACTATAGAGGCTGTAAATTGATCACTGTGCTCCACTCCTTTCTTCTCCCCTGAAGTTATAATGTATTGTGAAGGGGGACCTCAGTGCTCTGTAGAATGGAAACAGGATTATTAATCAGCCGGTCATACAAGCAACTCTTGTAAATATCTGATTCATCAAACTCGTTTATAGGCTATTGAAAATAAAAGTCACAAAAGAGAGGCTGAAAACAAGAGAAATCAATCTGATAAATACCTTCAAAACCTACTTCATAACCCCTTATAAGTCTCGACCACCACGTTGAAAGCCACTGGATTAAAGAAAATGAACATTCCTGCATCTCCTTCCTTTCCCATATCTACACACTCAGTAGACTTCACATGTACTACACTTGCAACACACACAGACACACCGAGTGTGTCATTCCAGACATGTTTACACAGACAAAGTTAGATCTCAGAGCAGAAATCCTGGGGGCTTTGGCTTTGCCAGTGGATCCCCCAACCCCCCTTCCTCTATCCCTCGATCCCTCCTTGTCCTTCTGAACTCTGGGGAAGGTTCAATTTTTAGGGACTAAACTTCAGCTTGGCCTCTCAGGACCGTTTGTCTCCCTTTGCTCTCTGTTTTACTTGGTTTAGGCCAATTTACTGCCTGCAGTTATACTGTGACCAGTAAAGTGTCAAGCCACCATGAGAATATTCCCACAACACACACATAGATGGTTTTCACAATCCGCAGCTTACACCAACACTGAAACCTAATAAAACAACACTGAGGAGGAGTTATGTGAACACTGCCAACAGGTTTATTGACAAGTGACGACCATTAGCTTTCCTCCGTTGTTGATGTTGGTTTGATGCGACGCCTCATCATCAGTCTGTTTGGATGAGTCCCAACCAAACCTGACACAAGTGGTCCGGCCTGGGAACACAGCCGCCACCGACCCGTCCACACACAGTGAGCGTCCAAAAAAACTCCGCCTCCTCTCTGTCCGAGCCTGTCAGCGCAACTGAGGGCCTCCTGTCTGTGATTGATGACCGGGTTTCTGCATTTTTCTGAAGCCACCGACACGTGTTGGCTCTGTTGGCTGGGAGTCGTCTCTGCTCTATTCAGCTTACATTATTCTTATTATTTCTCTGACCAGCCCAGCTGTTGAGTGCATGCATATATGTGAGCGTGCACACGTGCGCACGCAGGGAGGGGTTTTTCCATGCCCTCAGTTGTCCAGGTATGTGTAATGAAATCTTGAGTTCTGTTTTGAGAACCCTCGGAGATCCAGCCATTTTCACATTTGAGGTTTTTCTCTCAGCTCCCTTCTTCTCCCCTTCCCTCTCACCCACGTGTACTCCCATGGAACAGTCCACCCAAGGTTCCTCGCTGCTTAATTTGCAGCGCTTTCAAAAAGCAAAATAAACACAGGTTTTAAAAGGTGGGGAACACCCACCATCTTGACCACTTTGTGTCCAGCAGCAGAAAACAGTTCTTAATTGTAGAGAAACTGTGTGTGTGTGTGTGTGTGTGTGTGTGTGTGTGTGTGGGTGTGTGTGTGTGTGTACATGTGTTAAAATCAAGCCTTTCCAGTTCAAACTTGAATCAGGAAACCAATAAAGCCACAAGACGCTGGCACTCAAGACAAAAGTCGCTTATCTTCCCATTTCTTGCCAGGGAGAGTCGTGTGCTCAAAAACCGGTGCAATCGTTAATTAAACTTGATCTTTATGAGAAGCACAAGGGAACTACTGTTGTGTTGTTCAAAGCCGCGTTACACAGGTGGAGAAAAGGAGGAGCAGCTGTTCACCCACAGAAATGCAAGTGCTCTCATGCAAACACACACCTCGTAAAATTTTAGGGAGTGAACACAAACTCTAAAACAGAGCCGTGCTTGTGATAAAGGGCTGTGATGACTTGAGATGCATAAAATAGGGTTGACATAATTCATGTGAACATAATGTTTCTCAAATATGGTTAGCCAAACTATTACTTACAGGCTAGACACTCAATTTAACATACAAACATTTAGATTTTCTATCTCAAATTGAGATGACTGACAGTGAATACTCATCATCCTTTCTTCGTCCCTCATGTTAGTCTAATACTCGTCATATACTGATTAAATGATGGACAGAGAGAAATCAACATGTCCATTTATCTACGGGCTTTGTAAGCAACTTTATTACTGAATACATTGTAAATATTTGTGGAAAAAAAAATCCAATAAATAACCTGATTTATATTCATGAATGGCGATTATTGTGCTGTGCTACGTTAAAGCATCTTGGCAGGTGCTGAGAATCAAACTGGTTGCCAAATTTGAAGGCAAATGTGCACAGCTGACCCCAAATTTCAGCTACAAATGATATACATTTGACACACAAGACAATTGAACAGAGCCCACTGCTCATGTGCACGCACACGCACTCACACACACACAGTCATTCAAACAACACAGATCAAGCAAATTTTCCAGATTATACATTTTCAATGCTCTGTGAACAGATGTGGCTGACTGCTTTTGGCTGCGACAATGAAACCCACTAAGCCTTCCTCAAACATTCATGTGGCAAAAAAAAAAGCCAAAGCAAACACACGATTCAACCAGAGGATTCTCCAAAACGAAAAAAAAAAAAGCATTTCATCCCCCGAAACTGTCTTCTGATCCTTAAATCCTAATCTGTGTATTCTGGCATGCCAACGTGCAGTTGTATGAGGCCATTCATGTGTGACTGCAGCTCAACGTGTGCAGCGATGTAGAGGTAATTAACAGCTGTGTCTGCTCTTGAACACCTGCAATAACAATCCGGGGCTGTAGCAGGTTAGCTAGCTGCTACTCTCTCACTTTCTTTTTATTGTAATCCGATCCAGGCTCGCCGCTACGCAAAGCTCTCAGAGCCACCGAAGAGGCCAGACTTGGAGAGACAAAGAGAGAGGCTGGTCTCTTCTCAGACTGGACAGAAACCGCAACTAAAGATGAAGGAGGAATGAATGATTGGTGTGGCTAACTCATTTTATCCCCTGAAAGTTGATTTGAAAATGATCCAGAAATCTGCATCACATCTTTGTTCTCTAACTCTAACGTCAAACAGCTATTTGCAGAGTTGCAAATCAATCTGACAGTATTAATAATAACATTTTTATGAGACATATTTGATATAAAACACTGCTACACTACAGAGCAAGTATTCAGAAGCAGTCAAGATGCTGAATGTGTTGTTTCCCCACATGGTCAGCTGAGGCCATGAAGGAAGTCTATATCTATATATCCTTCAGGGATGTCATCAGGCACAATTGACCGATCCTAAATCCTGCCACCCTTAGTTACTGTTGCTAGGTCGGACAAGCTTGACAAACAGAAACATGGCAGCACTGGTTCCGTTTAGCTGGGCGCTACAGTGTTTATTAGATTATGTCTGGGCGTCAGGCAATATAGCTTCAAGAAGCAGAGAGAAAGGACTAAAGTGTGTGATAGAAGGATATATTCATGTCAACTTTTTAGGTTTTTTTTCTCAACGTAAAAGGAGGAAGTAGAAACCAAGGATGTTGAGGCTATGTCAGTCCTGCACTGCACTGTGTCCTCTTTTCCCCTTCGAGGGGTCTTTTAAGTACTCTATGTATTCATGACTGAATACAGACCATGGTGCTAACCTAACGTTAATCTCGCTTTACTGTGTGAAGTTATTTTGGGACGGTACATATCCGTACAGAGATAACACTAACAAAAGGGACATAACCCTTGATCTTTTCTGGCTACAGATGATTTATGTCATCTTAAAAATATGTCAGCAACCAGCCTATCTGTCCTTTTCCATTTTTGTTTTGACTTTTGAAATAAGGAGGAAGCAAACCTGGCTGATGTTGGTGAGCTGACATTAGGCTCAAGTTAACCCTTTGTGAAGATTGTGACAGTCCTTCAGCCACACCTTGAAACCAGTCTTCAACAGTTTTAACCCTCTGGAGTTGAAGGATGCGCCGGTGCAAATCACATGATTTAAGATGACGTAGCAGCGAGACGCAGCCTCACTGAGTCTCCGTTTAAACTTGTGTCGAAAGTGCGAACCTCAAACTAGTAAAACCATCCATCCATCCATTTTCTAACCGCTTATCCTCTTGAGGGTCGTGGGGGGCTAGAGCCTATCCCAGCTGACATTGAGTGAGAGGCAGGGTACACCCTGGACAGGGAGACAGACAACCATTCACACTGACATTTACACCTACGGGCAATTTAGAGTCACCAATTAACCTATCCCCAATCTGCATGTCTTTGGACGGTGGGAGGAAGCCAGAGTACCCGGAGAGAACCCAGGCTGACACAGAGAGAACATGCAAACTCTGCACAGAAGGGCTCCCACACCCGGTATCGAACCAGGAACCCTCTTGCTGTGAGGTGACAGTGCTAAAAAAAAACAGACTTATAAATAACTTAGGCCATGCTTTTTCGTGAATATTGTCGTCACGTTTGGTGCAGCAAGAAACAGTAAAAAAGGGCCATTCTAAGGAAAGTGCTTGCAAGCAAAAAAAAAAACACCCGCTTTCCTATTGGTGTTTGAGTGATTATAGGTCCAGTGTGTTTATACAGTATGTGAAAATGAAAAAGAGAACTGTTAAGTCAAAGTTGAGGTTGTGCTGAAAAAAATGACACCAAACAAGGTGAGGTAAACAGTTTTTAAGATGAAATTTAAACGTACAATCAAAAGTATTCAAAAAACTGCCAATTCTACCCTTGACCCCAAAGGGTTATTTAGCACATAACATATTTGAGTGTAACAACTCTCATTGGAGCACAGGGCGAAAAAGGGTGGGATTTAATCACAATTGCAAACACTGCTACCAAGGTGGGTCATATAAGGCTGATTGGCAGATACTGTAGCAGTATTTTTAGCTACAAAAAGAGATTTTACCATCTGCACTTTGATATTTTCAATGTAACACAAGACACCTAACAGAGCTCCAAAGAGGACAAATTATCTCTCGCCAAACTGCAGGAGAACTGGTCAAAAATAAACATTCAAAATGTCACTGGGGAAAGCCTGGAAAATCATGACGACTCGTGCCAAAACACAAACTGCTTTAACAAAGAACAACAGCTGTCACAAGTTGAAAGTACCCACCGGGGATGTGGTGGCGTATATACAGCAAATCAGGGTTGACAACTACAACAAACTGACATGCACGCTACAGTTATATGACTCACCTTTTGTTTGCAGTAGTAATTCACTTAATCCAGCGTTAAAGTCCTTTTCATGAAGCGCTGACATGAGTTTGTCACCTGTCACCTGTTTTGGCTGTCTCCCTAATCCTACGACCAAATGCCAGAACCTGACAGGGATTGTGATGTGATGTTGTGTGTGTGCAGCTTGTTTCTAGACAAAGCAATGTGCCACTGGGAGCCAAACATCACAGCAGAGGCTGAAAATACATGAACATATGATTTCTGAAAAAAAACCTGCATTGGCAGCTGAAGTTACACACTCCACACACGCCATCCTGCCCTGTTGTTCCAGGATGTGCTTGAGTCTTTAATTAACGGATTAGCGTCGTATCGATAAGAGATGTCAACCCAGAGGGCGGACTCACCTGATATAATCTATGTAAAGCCAGCTTCTTTTGAATCGTCACTGCAGCATCCTCCTCATCCGCCTCTGTCCTCCGGTTTAAAATGCAAAGCTCTGATGTCAGCACATTTCCCAGCAGACGGCCTCACAGATACGACTCTAAATGCCCTCTGCCCTCTCCCGAATCTATGGGGGGAGAAAAAAAAAAATGCACATATGAAACCCATTTCACAATCTGTCATCAGAAACACAGGGCTGAGCAACAGGAAAAACATGAACAAGACAGAAATTGACTTCATCTGTTTCTCCATCTCCTCCCACAGTCTGAGTGGCATTCGCTGTCACTTGCTATTTAGCCGACAAGCGTGAGGTTCAATTGCAGAATCAGATACGGTGCAGAATGAGGTCTATGATAGAGCAGACGTGCAAGAATTCAGAACAAAGCTTTTCAGATCAGTCTGCTGACAGATCAAACTGTCGGGGGAGATCACGCTGATATGTTTTGAGTGTGGTGAAACACAGAGCTCCCTTCTTCAGGCAGATATAAGGGATTATGAACTCTGAGCGAATGTCACAAAACATACCCCAGTAACCTTGAGCCAATATTGTATCAGCAAAATAAGACACTGAGTCACAGCTGGGTACGCTGCTGAACTAACACAGCGAGGAGTGTTGAATCTTGGACTTTCCCTTTCAGCTGAAACAGGTGACTTATACAGGGATTCTGGGTGGTCCTGCTGACCTGTCTTTTCTTAATAAACCACTACGTTACGGCTGACATCCTGCCTGCTACCTGCTTGTCAAACACGCGCGTGTACATGAGAGTGCAAGAGACTGTGTACACCTTAATATTTGCTATGTGAACACAGTTCTTGAAACATACACATAAAAAATTAAGTCAACCTTCAAATGCAGTAACAATACCTGCGTGATACTCTTTTGTTTTCTGCTTATCTTCTCTTTTCCACATGCGTGCGCACACACACACTAACTCACACACAGCTGTCTTTTATTTGCCAGGATCCAGCCGCAGATGGTGATACAGTGTGAACTTTAACACACGGATTCTTGACATTCTTTACGGGTGTGAGTTACCCTCCAACTCAAACCGGTGCTTCGCCTCGGCCCTCTGTGCTTTCCTGCCAGCAGGTCACTGTCACAGAAGGAGTCCGAGAAAACCCCTCCTGATGTGTACAGGCTGCTATTGTCCTCTCTTAGGAACAGCGACTCTGTTTTGCACAGCCCTAAATGGGTTCGGCTCCCGACTGTACACCGAGTCTTCTACGTTGGAGCTGTGTCAGCATATTCTGCCGTTTATGATGGGTCCTGTAGTGGCAAGTTCATTGCTTAATGTTAAAGGAATGCTAATTAAATGATGCAGCACGCCTGCTAACTGCTGAAATCAAGAAGCAAAAAATATACAGTATATCTGTGAACTCGTCAGAGACTTACAATGATATCTTTATGCAGGAATGCACTTAATCAGGGTATCTATGGGTATCTGACATTTCAATTTCATGCTTTTTATGATCTTTTAATCAAATTTAAGAATGATTTTTGGACAATTCATCTTTTTTCTATTCAAGCACTGTTGGGAAGTTTAAGTAGTATATATGTAGTCACATGCAGAGGTAGGTTTTATGTAAGAATCTGGTTATTAAAGTGAGTTAGATAAAATTACATTTTGCCACAGGTAAATGCAAGTATAAAGGATAAAGTGTCAGGTTCAGTGGCAGGTTTAACATTGTGTAACATCAGAAATATGGACTTAGATACCAAAAGAAATAACAAGATGGATAAGTGAAATCAGATGAAATGTTTGCAGCAATTTAGAACTCACAAATTCAAATTTAAGACTATTTAATGACTTTTAAAGCTTACTATTTATAAAATAGAATTTAAGATATTTTTAACTGTCAGTAAACACACTCACCAGCAAAAGAGAATTAAAATCCAGCTATAGATTTACTCTCATTTGGCATTTAACCTCACTATATTTGCATTCTTTCAGCACTTATCTTTTGGATGGCACCTGGTTGCTACTGTTTTATGAACCCCCGACCTCACCTTAGCACTGTGGGGGTACACAGCCATAAACGTCCCGAACACAGAAAAAAAAGAGAAAAGAACAAGAAAAATACAGACATAGGGCAAAGATGTGTGAGTCTATACATTTGTTTTGTTGTTGGAAAACATCTACAGCACAGTGTATGTTAAGGGACCTGCAGAGACCCTGTTAATGCATATGCTCAAAATGTCTTTATATCTCTATTTAATTACTTAAATGAGTTAAAATTGAGGTAATAATTACGTGTGTAAGAATGAAAAACTTTGCTGTACACATTTAGATAAAAATGTCTCATCTTTCATGCACATGAGCAGCCACTCGCAAGCCCTGCACGGCTATGGTAAATTACTCAGGTGAAATCAAAGCTTCTGAGAGTTTCTAAAATTTACTACGCTCTATCATATGTTGATCTCATTCATTTCCGGCACTCCAGTCAGTAGACGGAGTCTGTGTCTCGCCTGATACTTTAGTGCAGAAAACAGGATTCTATTATAGTCAGTGTGGTGTATTTTACATAGCCATCCACATGCTCAGCAGAAAGTCAATTAGCTCGCCACTTTGGAGGCAAATTGCTGCAGAGACGGCATTGCAATCAGAAAACACACACACACACACACACACACACACACACACACACACACACACACACAGAGGATCAGCCCTGCCAAATAGTACCTCCACTGCAGGAGAATCAACACTCAGTCCATTTTGATCAATACAGCTTTTAGCTTTGGATTTCACTTTCTTCACAATATTGTCCATTTGGAGCATCAAGTGAAACCACTCCAAATCACATTTGAGAGTTTATATTGAACATTTATCGATATGCCTTGGTTTTTATATTGCTGACAGACATCATTCAGTTTATAAGGATTGTTATTAAGTTGACAAACAACAGATATAGAGCGCCTGAGAGCTCGACTCACCGTCCAAACACAGGACATCAGAAGGCATCCTGTCACTGTACCCAGCCACAGCTCCAGCACTTGTCTTTCTCTGGAAGAAAAAAAAAGAAGTAGAGTTATTAGAAGGAGCTCATATATCTGCCATCTATAACTGAAAGGACTGAGACTACATTTCAGGTCATTTCCCTACTTTGACTTTCACCCAATCATGCAAAGTACCCCTTATCCTCTTCTGTTCTTCGATCTTCAATCATCCCCCACTCATCCTCCTTCTCCTTCTTTTTTTTTCCACTCCTTTCTCTCTCTCCGACTCTCTAATAACAGGATGTCGGCTTTCTCTCATATGGTCGCTGACCTTCCAGGCAAAGAGCAGAGCAGCTCGCAGCTTTAAGTAATTCCTGTTGCCTGCATTTGTCTCTCATCAGCGACTAAAGATGAAACAGTGAGCGGGGTAACTGTGCTGAGCTCTGGTCGCCGAATTAATTGTCAAAGAGCCAGAGGAGCTTACAGGTAAGAAGAAGATTGGTCCTAAGTGGAACAAGATCAGCCGCATTACGCCTGTACTTCCTCGCTGATGGGAGCCAGAGGAGGTACGGCGTAATACCCTCTGTGATCAGTTTATCTCAAAGTTGAAATTCAAACTTGAGTTAAATTAAAGAACTCTGGTCCCAAAGTGATCATGCAGAGAGGGATGAGGCTGTCTGGGAGGAATACAAGCACAGGCCTGCATCACTGCATCACAGGCAGCATCTGTATTGACAGCGTTGTTGTTGCAAAGGAAATGTGTGACTGTGTCTTTCCGTTGGGAGGTACATATACTGGGTGTGCACGGAAGATACAGTGCAAAGTGTGAGTGTGTGGGAAGAGCAGCAACCACTGTCAGAAACCAGTGACAGATGGAAAAGCCATACCTGTGGAAAGCCTTGATATGAGATGCTCCTCTATCAGTGTGTGTGGAGAGGAGGTGAAACTAAAGGAAGAACACATACCGTCCTGGCAGCTGGAAAAGACATTGAACAAAGTCTGCCTGGGACTGAATCTCTGACAGTTTGTCTCTCGATATACCGCAGCTCCACCATTTAATCTGTCCGACAGTCACCGTACTCATGTTACACGACAGGCTGCGTGAAGCTGGAGTGTGAGGTGACAGACTCAAAACTTAAGTGTTACTTTTCTTCTGCTTTCAGACAGAAATCTCCTGCAAACCTGAGCGCTCTTCAACATCTTTCAGACTTGAGGCAAAAACCTTCCCCCCCTCCCACATACTTGGCCATTACCTGTCCAGTCCTCAAATAGTGCTCCCATTGAGCTTGTTAATATGCAGCAAATATCTTTGCTCTGATTGGCTGGACTTATTTCCTGTAATTATACGGGAGGAAGCTGGGGTGAGGGGTCGCAGCTTGCTAAGTTTAGCCCTGTGGTCGAAACCAGACGCAGACCAGTATCTACCTTGATCATGTGTGTTTATTCTTGTGTTTACGTGCATCAGAGAGTGAATGTGTGTGTAGGTGCTGGTGTTTGCTTACATGGGCAGCAGTTTCTATAAGGAGTTGGTGTCCTCTTGCAAAAGTAGTCTTCGATATGCCGATATATAACAAGTTCTTTGGCCGATAAGCAATATCAATATATACGCTTTTTCCCCCACCTTATTTTATGTTCATTAAGTCTCTTCTGTAGAGAGATTAACATCATATTATGCATGTATACTCCTACTATGATGGCCCACCAGCAGATGGAGACATGCAATAAAATGTTTTTCAATCTATGTAATATTTATTAATTGCACAAAACACCAAAAAACATGTTGGCTGAATTCATTTTAAAGCCAATATTGACCGATACGGATGAGGTGCCGATATAATCGTGCGTCCCTAATTCATCATATTTGTGATGTGGTCTGTGATGTATTAAAAATACATTTTGAGTTCTTGTTTAAAGGTCCAGTATGTAGGATTTAGGGAGCGGGTCCTAAATAAAGAGATCGCCATGTCACACCGCCATGTTTCGACAGTAGACCAGAACAGAGAAACCAACCACTGGCTCTAGATAGAACCATTCCCAATGGTGCTTAATAGCTCCTTTGTGACGAGAGCCTCAGAAAACACTGACTTTTTTTTACCACAAAACTGCTTTATTCTGTGTTTTGACCGGTTTAAATGACTGGGTCCATTTGTTTTAAAGAGAAAGAGACCTTCACAGATATTGCGGCTCCCGGTAAAAACCTCCTGAGCATCTAGATCTTAAGCTATCATAGGAAAAAGGTGAGCACACATTAGCAGGTGCTAGGCCAATGGCTAGTCTCTGACATTCCATACAGCATCAGAGAAACACTGATTTGTCACATAAAACTGCTTTATTCAGTGTTTTTACTGGTTGAAATCACAGGGCCTGTTTGTTTTGGAGAGGAGGAGACCTCTGCAAATAATTCAGCTCCTGGTAAAAATCTCCTACACATCGGGATCAGAAATAAGGTAAGCACACATTAGCAGGTGCTGAGTGAGCAGCCCTTCTGAGACATGCCAAACAGCACAGAAGAAACACAAATTTTTAACGTGAAAGTGCTTTATTGAGGAAGAGACCTCTGCGGAAAATTCAGCTCCCAGTAACAACCTCCAGAATAATATACTCGGAAGAAATTCTAACCGGGAGTTCACGCTTGGCACATGGGAGAAGTTTCAGCTGGATGCAATCTGCAATCCTCACCTCTAGGTAACACTAAATCCCCCTAAATATTACACACTCTTCCTTTAAGGGAAGGGCATCAAATGTATTCAAATATCCAATAATCAAATAAATAATACATACAGCTATATGGCTACTTTATTAATTCTTCTCTTTTGTCAGCTAGGCACTGAGAGTTTCATGATTTTTTCTGCAGCCTACATGTTTTGGAAACCTGTGATGTCTCATCATCCCTCACTTTTCCATTTGTGTTAGTTTC
Organism: Epinephelus fuscoguttatus; assembly: GCF_011397635.1. NCBI lineage: Eukaryota > Metazoa > Chordata > Actinopteri > Perciformes > Serranidae > Epinephelus > Epinephelus fuscoguttatus. Next base: position 19,023,988 of record NC_064769.1, read on the forward strand.
AATCAGCCATAAATAGAAGTCCATTAACAAGCCCACAAGTGCACACACAGAAAGTCCTGCTTAGTTTAAAGCTTCATTATTCTGGATTACTATTAGCCAATGTTACACAGCATATAGAGCTGTGGGAGGATTCTGTCTCACAGGCCGGCCTGTGCTGCTAACCAAACTGGGCCTAAAAAGATGAATGTAGGTACATTTCACACACACACACACACACACACACACACACATGCACACACACGCACACACAAACTCTGCGTTAGCCATCAGAGTCAGAGAGTCCAACAAGCTGAAACACTTGAGTCTGTGGTAGACCACAAAGAGCTGCCTTGCCATGCACCCACACTTGACATGCCATCCTCATCATGTAAGCCTAATGACGGGCGTTCCTCCTGCCAGCGGCAGAGCCAGGGCAAGGACAGGACAGGGTGGTGGGTGGCGGTTTGATTGCTCTCTGTGTGTGTTTAATATTACCCAAAAACATTCACCTCAGCTCTGCTTCAATGTGCCTCTCTGTCCTGCAGAGAGTCAGAGGGTGGATGGTGCATTCAAAGACAACACCACAGACCTGCAAAAGGTGCAGCAGGTTGTGCCCAGCTCACTCTGCACTTTAAAATGCTGATGTAAACATCAGGATCTCAGTGACATCAGCTCTGGTTCACTGACGCTCAGTGATCAACTGCAGAGCACAGAGAGGTTTTGTGCCATGCATTCAACAGTCAAATATTACCATTGACGCTATGCCACTATACACTGACTGGCCATGGAGTCTTTAGCTCTCTGCCAGACATTAACACACTCACACACACACACATACACACACATTGGGGTTTTCCTGCACTGTATTTCAACTCCCTTTACACGGATGAGCATTACCTGAATCCTAATTGCATAAGAATCAGCAAATCATATCATAAAGATGAGGTTTAACTTTCAGTCTTGACCTTGGAAGCAGAAGTTGAGCAAACAGTTTCACTACAGGGCCTGTTTAGTCTGTTTCAATCATATCAAATGATCTTTAACAGCAGATGGAGTCAGCCCAGTTTGGAATAACAACTCGACTTTTATGTTAACATAGAAAATGGAAATTTCAACATCTTCAAGTCCATGACAACTGGGAAACTGCATCTGGTGATGAATGATGTGATTGAAAGCTTCAGAACAGCTACTAAATGGACCTTGAAGTGATTGTTTTATCAACAATATAATAATAACTGTTTTACAGACATAAAAAGGCACCAACAACTCAAACAGATTTTGATTCTATCTGGACAGATCTTCAGTACTTTAATTATTTTCAGATCAATAAATCAGTGTCAAATATTTAAAGGGGAATGACGCCCATTTTCAAAATTCATACATGTTATTCCTGTTATTCCAGATTTTAGCGAACCAGCACGCACTTCCACAAGTTTTTGGCATAACCATGATAATCAAGGATGTTACATCAATGAAGGAAAGTGCAGAATGCACAACATGAGTAAACAGTAGCAGCAAGATGGCGGACCGCATTGATAACCTGCAAGCTTTTGTTCTGTCATTACAGACATTTATTCTGTCTAACAATCAAACATGGACCAACTGTTAGTAAGACCACTGTGCGCTCTTTTTTCAGATGATTTCTCCCTTGACTTCTCCATTGTTGCCTTCTTCATGTTCCTTCTCCAACCTGTAGAATATGAGACTCCCACCGATGTCATCATAATTTCAGCTAAGGTTACAGAAAACCTGCTATTTTACGGCTGCAGCTTGGAATCAACTTTTCGGGGTCTGGGCCAATTCATATTTGGTCAAAATGGGAGCAGCAGTAGCTCAGTCTATGGGGACGTGGCTTTGGAACCAGAGGGTCACCGGCTCAAGTCCCCATATGGACCAAGTATGGTGTGTAGACTAGTAGATGGAGAGGAGCCAGTTCCTGTTCTGAGGTGCCCTGGAGCGTTGATTCCCAACTGGTCCAGCCACTGCTCCAGATTAGTTTTAGGTCCTCAAAGTTTAATATATTCAGCATCAAACTTGCGTATGGCCCTGTCGTTGAGCTTGTTTTCTGTCTCTGTCAAGTAGCGGTCCTTTAGTTACTCACTCTATGGCAGGAAACAGCACTTCAGATTAAAAGCTCTGTGCCAGAAATTTTCTATACTTCAACATTAAGTGTGTTTTTACTTCATTTTTTTAGTCCATGTTCACAAGTTGCTTGCGGTCCACTCAGAATGGACCCACAACTGCTTGTGGCGCCTGTCCTAGGCAGCAACCTCGCTATGACATCTTCCCATTTAAAGCATGTATACATCCTGTTTATGCATGTGTGTGTATTTCAGGCCTGTGTGTGTATGACAACAGAGTGGAAAAAGTTTGAATCCTTCTGAGGAATTAATAAAGTATATATTCTTCTTTAAATTGCTCTGAACAGTTCAAAATTATGTGCGGGAACCCAAACAAAACCTTTTACAAGTTGGTGGAAAATTGGTATGAGAGCACCCGGGGAGTGTCCTGAGTATATGGGTACATTTTTTGCATCAGATCTGATATTTTGCGGGTCCATAAAATCAGTCTTTGGAGCAGCCTTTTTACTTCATGACATCACAAGTTTGAGACACTCCTCTGGTTTCTGGCTTTTAAAGACAGCCGCTCATGTTCACATATACTGATTGAACTTTCCCAGGGCAAAGAAATAACATATTGAACTTCTTAATTTAGGTGGTGTTCCCCTTTAAAACACCTATAAACTCAATTTCAAACACACGCAGTTTAAAGGCGATGCTCTCCCCAGGTCAGGGTTAAGATGTACTGAGTGGCGATCATAGCACCAATTAGCCGACTGATAAGCAGCATCATCATCATCACCATCATCCCCACAGACTCCACCAATAACACTGTCGGGGGTCCCGCTGATCGTCTGCAGCTGCTGTCAACACCAAACTCATTGCAGCAAGCAAAATAAAAACTTAGTCTGAATCCTAATAAACAGCAGGAGGAAAAACAAATCACGGAGTTCTCTGGTTTCGGTCAGGACAGCCTGATAAACACAAACCGCAACACTACAGCTGCAGCTCAAACCACACTACTACTTGTCTCTTTCTTTTAAAGGTAAAGTGTGCTTACCGTGTCCTTTACGCTTCAAAATCAGCTCCACAAGATCCCAGTTTGTCTCGGTTTGAACTCTACCTTGCTCTCTTTGATTTGCATGTGTGTGCCTCTATCGTGCGGTGGACTTTTCCGAGCGTACCACGCGTTATTTGGAGCTGCTTAAATCTCGCGTCGTCCTGCAGCACAGCTCCCACCTCCGATGTCTTGGAGAAGTGCACATCAAGACGCACGGCCCAGGCACATTTCCCTCCAGTAACACTCACACTCAATTCACTCAACACTTTGAGTCATTCCTAAATTGTGACTTTAACATGCAGAATTGTTATCCTATAAGAAAGAATGCAAAAGTGTGTGTGTGTGTGTGTGTGTGTGTGCCTGGTGGGTGTTTCTCCTGTCCCTATGGTGATGTGTACTTTTCCCTCTTAGTGCAGGTAAAGCTCATGCTGGTGCCTGTCTGCCTGTCTGTTCAGCTTCTCTGAATAATTACTGTCACAACTACAGATTTATAAGAGGCCTATACATCAGATCATGATGCCTCAGTTATTTCCTGCATTGCGTACAAACCATAAACAAAGTATTTGCAAGAGGAAGAGCTGATTTTTAATGTTTCAGTCCAGTGTCAGCCACAGATAACAGGTGAAGATAGTGTTAAAAAAGCTACGACAAACTCAAGAGCTTTGGTTATGGCATTCAATGTTGAACCCCTTTATTTGAAATGAAAGTAAGGAGAGTATTTATGCACAACCCACTGCACAAGTGCAAGACAAAGGAAATCTGAAATATATATTAGCATTGTTTTGTGTTAATTGAACATCAGACATCACAAAAACATCATCAATGAAAACAAACACGGCATTAATACTGCCTTAGCGGAGGGTTCAGTTACTCAATGTTTAAGAAAAACAATGGAAAAAGAATTCACATGATTTGCATTTTAATGCCAGAAACTATTTAAATGACGTACAGATTCGTGTGAGTATTCACTGGAAGCATGCTTTGGCCCCTGAACTATAGGCATAACAAAATATACATAAACAACTACACAATGTATTTTGGAATTCTCTCAGTATCTTATACACAACATTAAACTTGACCTGTAGAGTGCCTAATTTACACACTGCTGTACACGTTACTACTTGTGCTTTCATTTACTGGGAATGGCTACACACCACAGTCCTTTGACACAATAAAAAATAACAATGCAATATTAAAATTTTCCATTTTTATTCCAAAGGCTAGAAGTTTATGTTTAGAAGTTTTTGTTGTTGTTGCCAGAACAAGTTAAAAAAAAAGCAATCCTTGCTTTAAAAATAAATAAATTCCCATCTTGTTGTTCAATATTCATAATTTCCAAACCATTTGCTGGCTTTACTAAAAGCACACCTTTCCACTTGAATATTTTTTTTCCAATATGTGACCCCTGAGGGGCTCAGTAGGTCATCGCAGTTAACTATCCTACTCTGTGTGAAAATAAAAAAATGCCCATCAAGAGCTTAACACACAAAAAAAGCTCAGCACAAACATGTGTAAATTAAAAATCCTCTTGCGCAGATATTGAACTGGCAGGGGGCAAATAGTGTGCATATTCATCTATGAAACTGGCATGGCATAACAATATTAGAGCAAAAATAAAAGCTTATGCTGGAACCTCTGACCCAATGTTAGTTCTGACAATAATCCTGAAAGTATTTAACATCTGACTGAAATATAAACTGCTGTAAACTGAAGCTGCTGCCCTATCCTATTCATATTCATGCAGGGCAGGTCAGATGTTGACAGTGTGGGCATGTTTCTTGCACAGAGGCTTGTCTTTTTTGGAGAAGAACGCCTGACCTTCCAGATTAGCCTGGCAGACCTGTGGAGAGAGCAAAAGTTATACAGAGCAGTGTTGTTATTCACACAATATTCTCCACATGTTCTTATTTTCATTCCTTCCTTGTTGCTGCTGGCGGGTGTAACTGTCTCCTGGACCTACCGCACACACAAAGCAGGTGTCATGCCAGGTGAATCCTAGAGCATCCAAGAACTTATCCCCCGCCTCGATGGGGAAGTCACAGCCGTGGCAGCAGGCCCCAAACAGGTTGTAGTAGTCTGTAGTGAACAGCACATTGGTTAAATGTTATTCCGTTTGCACACATGGTTTTCTTTACATTTAATTTACTGCTGTGGGCTCACTGCTGTACCTTTTTCACAGTACGGCTGTCCGTCCTCCATGTGAAACGTGTTGCCTCTGATCGGCTGCTGGCAGGCGACACAGACGAAGCAGGACACGTGCCAGGTCTGTTTTAGGGCGTTCATGATTTCCTGCAGTGAAAACACAATAATTGTCATTCAGATGATAACAGATAAAGTACATGGGTTGCATCTGTTTGAATGGTTAAAGGGACAGTTCACCCAAAACTCAAAAATACATACATTTCCTCTTACCTGCAGTGTTACTCACTAATCTAGATTTTTTTTTGGTGCGAGTTGCTGAGTGTTGGAGATATCATCCATAGAGATGTCTGCCTTCTCTTGAATTAAATGAAACTAGATGGCACTCGGCTTGTGGTGATGAAAGCGCCAAAAAAGTACATTTAAAAACTCAACAGCAATGTCTCTTTCCAGAAATCATGACCCAGTTACCGAAGATAATCTACACACGTTTTGTGAGTTTCATGTAGGAACTATTTTCTTTCTACTGAACAACACCCACCAATGGTATCAATGCACAGAGGGAAGAGTGCATCTTCTGCTAGCTCACCTAGCACCACTGAGCTAGCAAACATTACAGCTCAGCTGCGGGGGATGCCATGAATGTTCGCATCTCAAGCCATCACAAGCACAAGCCTCTCATGCATGAGTAGATGCAAGCTTCCTTCTGTGCAGTGATTCGGTTGGTGGGTGTAGTTTGGTAGCAAGAAAATAGTTCCCACATGAAAGTGCTCACAACAAGGTCAGTGGGTTGTCTTGAGTAACCAGGTCATGATTTCTGGAAAGAGACATTGCTGTTGAGGTTTTTTCTTTGGCACTTTGAGCACCACAGGCTGAGTGCCATCTAGTTCCATTATACTCGAGAGAAGGCAGACATCTCTACAGCTGATATCTCCAACACTCCTCAACTCACACCAAAAAAATCTAGACTGATAAATAGCCTAAAGATAAAAGGAAAAATATGTATTTTAATTTCAGGGTGAATTGTCCCTTTAAATTCAAGCATTACAACTCCATTTAAAATCACATTCACCATGATGGATTAAGCAGCAAGCCTCTGCTTTATTTCTTTTGGTGATGAAGACCAGTGACTGATGTTTACAGTATCAGCACAGAGAGTTTTCACTACAAGCAGACTGAGAACACTATGCCTCTAGTTTTGTCACTCACCCCCAGGATCTTCTGGTTGCAGCGGCCACAGGTGGGAGCAAAGAACTGCTCATAGCAACGTTCGCAGTACACCTGGCCCTTCTCCTCCACAAATCCACCAACTGCCAGGGAGGAGTGGCAGTGAGCACAGTTGAATTCCTCGGGGTGCCACGACATGCCCATGGCCACGAGGAATGGGCCCCTGGTGAGAATAAGCAAAATTATTCACCTTGTTTTGGGCAAAATTTCTGCACAGTATAAGCTGTGCTGTATTCTACGCTCTTAGTGAAATATGCAATCACTGAAACATTTTTTTTTATTATTATTATAAAGTTCTTCGGTGGCCAACAAGGGCAAACACACTCCAACGGCCCAAAACATTTACAGTGGGAGAAATATACTGCAGCTTCAGAAATGATGCCAATTAAAAAACACATACAAAAATTATGCTAAGAAAAAAAAAAACAAAACACTACACAGAATGTATCAGAAAACACTGCATCACACCTGAAGTTCCCTAGGTATCCAGGGGGGAGCGCTACATGGAACAGCTTGATTTTTCGACCACAGAGAGACACCAGACAAAAGATTGTGTGTAGTGGGAATAAAAGTTGAGTAAAGAAGCAACATAAAAGGCTACAAATTGTTTTTAGTCCTTTACAGTATTTTTAATATGAGAGTCGAAGTCTCTAACATGCTAATACTAGCTACATAAATCTGTTGCCCTTTTATGATGTTGCATAAGGTATATAATTCATAGTATATACTGTTATGTTGCATTTGTTTTTTGTGTGTTTGACTTTGCATCATTTCTGTATTTGCAGTGTGTTGCTGTTAATGTGTTTGTTTTGGCTCTCTGCAGCACATTTCTTTCATTTGCAGCACACTTCCGTTGTTGTATTTGTTTTGGATTTTCGTACGTGCTTTTAAATTGGCATCATTTCTGAAGCCACAGTATGCTTCTCCTAATGGAAATGTTTTGCCCTTACCCTTGTCAGCCACCGTAAAGCTCTTACTGTTAGTGCAGTTTTATCTGATGTTATTTACCTGATGACTTTGTTGCACTTGTTGCACATTGGGGTGCGTGTCCCAGCTGGGATGTGCTCAGCCCGCTGCACCAGCGAGTTGAGGTCCTCTGGATGTGGCTGAGGGGTGGGGCGGTCTGGACCTCTGGGAGCAGTGTTGGTAACTTTGCCAAACGCAGGAGCTGCTCCACCCTTTGCAAAACCTAAACCAGCAGGGAAAATAATGAGTCAGTATTCAAATGGAAAAATAGCTGAGTGTACCCGATAAAGTATTTGACAAAATGTACTTTCCAAAATTGTATAAACAATCAAGCAGACCATGAATACAATGCTTGTAATGATTGGTATTTTATTCTAATGGCCCACTTTTATGTAATGTCTTAGTATTATTTGAGCAGAACATATGTGCACAGTTTATGTGTGTGTTGTCAGATAATGCATGGGAATGATGTGATGATCTCTAACCTCCACGCCTGGAGCATGAGACAGCTGGGTTGGACAGAGCCATCCCACCCAGCCCAGACAAGGGATCAATTTTTCCCACTGAGGGGAATCAACACATTCCCAGAGTCAGAGGAGACACCTGGAAAAATAACCCTCCCCTCTCCTCTTATCTCAAAACATATGGAGAGGATGCACAATTTTCCCCCTTCTCTCTCTCGGTGCAAAGATCCAGGATGGAGGTCAGTGTTGTTGGCCCTCAGTGGGAGCACTGGAGGGTAAAGGCATCGGGGACAGAGACACCATTGACAGAGAGTACCGATATCAAAGACTCGGGAAGTCAGAAGACAAGTGCTCCCTAAATATCCTTGTAACGGAGGGCTAACAAACTGAGTAAACAGAACGGGGCACTAGCGGGGATGTGAGAGGAATGTGGGAGAAAGATGCTACAGAGTGTGTGTGATGGAGGAAAAACTCCAAATACAGATTCAAAGTACATTTCTCTTTAATACTTGATCTGTTGATGATTAGTGGGTAAATTAATGATTCTGTTATGGCTCATTTGAAGAGCTGCTCTTGATATAAACAACCTTAGCCAATTCCTAGTGACATTATCAAACATAATTATGCCTAAAATATACAAAGTTCCAAACACTTTATGAGCAAAGCCATATTTTTTGTCTGTGCATGGTCTTTTTTTGGAATTTAAGAGGCTTGGCAACATGGGAGGACTTTGAAATTAAATACATGCACATGGGGGATATTTTGTAGGCTTATCAAATATTTTTAGAGTCAGTATATTCAATTTGTCTCCTTCTAGTCCATCAAAAAAGCAACAAGTATTCTGTATGTTCTGTATGTCTCTGCAGGAAGTTTACTAGTGTAAGTAGGGAACAGGCTTTGAGACGGCCTAACTGTTATATATAGCTGAAAAATATATAAAGCGGATAAACACATCACATTTAATTGAATGCCGTATTGATGTGGGGAATTACGCTGGAGTCAAAATATTTTTCAGTGGCACTATATGGCCTTATCTGTGTGAAAGCCGGCACCATGAGGTGGATGGTGACAAGCTGTCAGTGGGGCGAGGAAATATTCCAAACGAATCCTTTGGCGAGAGCAAAGATTGAGGGCTGAGCCACATTAAATAGGACAGAAAGTGAAACAGACGTTTGTGAGTCTGTCACTGCTGTCTCGCTGTATGAGGAAGATAAGGGGGGAAGAAAGTCAGCGTGAGAAGACAAACTGAATCAGAGCAGGACTGCACATCTCTGCTCTGTGTCTGGATTCAAAGGCAGCGGGATGGAGAGAAACACACTCTGATAAACTATATTTGTATTTGATTAAAGCCCCTATGTATTAAATCTTAATGTGATTATGGCATCATTAAAATATTTTTTCCTTGTACGGGCTAAATATTCCACACTTGCTTTATAAGTGCCAAAATTATTAATTCGTGTAAATAAATGTAAAGGTCACATTCCACACAGCCACCATAAGATATGTGCCTGTTTACTCGAGCTCAAGTATGTGTTAATCTGATAAATAACACAGCAACAGAGAGCTAACTGTGGCCTCTCCCTGTGGCACCTTTCAGCAGCCGCTTCTTAAAAAGGCCCCCGGGGGGGAGGGGGGGGGGGGGGGGGGCGAGCATCAGAGCACACAGTGCATCTGTTCATGTATGACTGCATACTTGTGTCTTAGTATTGCTAATAATGACCCCTGACTGATGCCTTTCAGCTAATATTTACTCTGACCACCTCCAGGTCTTGTGGCAGAGATTGCTGGATTCAGAGAGCAGCCTTCACACAAAATAAAATACATAATTCTCCATTTCACAATCTATTTAACTAAGGGGATCTTGGAAAAAGCCAATAATCTGAGCTCATTAACGGATACCTCTGGTTTTTATACAGCTCATAAACTTAAATGGCTTAGTGTCAGGTATTAGAGCTGCAATAAACTGACTGAGCAGCAGTGGTTTAAAAGAATAAGGCTGCCCTCTGTAGGAGAAAATAAGCACCTACATGAAATAAATTGTGCAGAAACACAGCAATTCAAGAGGCTGTAAACAGGAGTAGGAGAGGTTGTCTGAATGTGTTCTTGTACCTGTTCGACCTCCAGGTGGGAAGGAAGGCTTGTTCTGGGCCGCTGGGCTCTTGAACGCTGGGGCAGGGGCCACGTTGCCATTCCTGGGTGATGCTGCAGATTTGGTAAATGTTTTTGCTGCAGGCGAGGTGTGAACAGCAGGAGTGGCTTTGTCCACTGCCTCACTAGGAAACAGATGGAAATATTTCATATCAATCATAATTCACTTAACACACACACACACACACATATTTCATCCATCCATTCATTCATTTTCCGTTACCACTTATTCTGTTGGGGATTGTGGGGGGCTGGAGCCTATCCCAGCTGACAGTGGATGAGAGGCAGGGTACACTCTGGACAGGTCTCCAGACTATCACAGGGCTGACACATAGAGACAGACAACCATTCACACTCACACTCACACCATAGGGCAATTTAGCGTCATCAGTTAACCTGCATGTCTTTGGACTGTGGAGTACCCGGAGAGAACCAACACTGAAAACCAACACAGAAGGAGTCCCCCACCCCAGGTTCGAACCAGGAACTCTCTTGTTGTAAGGCAACAATGCTTATCGCTGCCACACACATATTTTGGCATACATATATACTGCATACATAGTTACTGTATTATTTATCTTCTCTTTAATAAAAACACAGATAGTGATACATCTTCAGCCTGTGTTAACTGATATTGGTCACTCAAGGGGGGGAGTGTAAAGATATCCTCTGGGGCTCCAGCCCTGAATGTCTTCTCAGAAGCCCTTAATCTATGCTATTCCCTTAAGAAATCTAATAGAAACGGGGTAAATGTTCTCCTGTTGGCCTAATATTCACTTTACAGTACTGAATACCACATTTACTTGCCATTGTTGGGGATCTTTGATTTGCAATAAGAGTAGCCCAGATTAATATTGCATCAATTCAAATGTAATAGATTTATTCTATGAACTCTACTCCAGCGTAGTAATATAAAAAAAGGTTCAAGATCAAGATCTATTTAGGTCAAATTCCTATGCCCTCCCTATGTTTTATAACTAAAAAATAGTAACATCAGACAATTTTTGCCTCTTGTTGGGTGGCAGGAGTGAAAATGAATCATCCTCCATATTTGTTGTGATATGGTTTCAGAATGATGAACACAGTTGGAGAACAATTAGATACAAAATAGGATGATGGCTCTATAACAGTGGTTTTCTAACTGTTTGTGCCCAAGGCACACCAAAGGCAAGGCACACCTGTACTTACATCTGTGCACAATAGCTTCTATAACGTGTGTTATCACTCTTATCACGACATAAGACAATAAAAATAAGGAAAAATAAGACGGGTAGCTTTCTTGATACCATCTCTTTTCTTTCGGTAGTGGGTTGTCTTTGATGGTGCTTTGCTATAATTTGATCCATACAATAAAACGAACCATTGCCCCACTCACAAATTTCTCCCTTTAATTGTTATCATCCCTCACATTGGCTGCCAATTGGGGATTTTGATGTGTCACACACTTATAATGGTGACAAATAGGCTCCCTGTGAAGGTTTTTTTTAAATTAAATTAGTTTGCCTCTTTATTAGGAAAGGGGTGCGCACAACATACTGGTACAGTCAATTAAAAAATAATTTCAACTTTTTGTATAGGCCCGGTTAAATATTGCAGTAGTAATGTGTGGTTATCACAAAGTGACACACCTGGAGTGGCATCATGGCACACCAATTGAGAACCACTGCTCTATAATATGATTTCTTTCCATGTCAACTATCCTGTTTTTTTCCCACATCATGTACAGATTTTTAGGCATTCCATTACCTCAAATGGCTTTAAATATAGTGCATATAGCTGCTGTAAAAGGGCAAAACAATTTCTCAAGGGAGCACGCCCCTGGCTCCCCCTGGGTTTGGGCTGAGCCCTAACTGTTCACAGCGTTTGGCTTTGACCCTACTGTCACTCTTTGTTGTTGTGGAAACAGCTTCAACCTCCTATTTTTATCTTTCCTACAATCCTTGAATAAGAAAGACATGTAAGAGTGGGACTGTGCCTCCAGTTGAACTGGACCTCCAGTACAGACTTACTTTGATCTGGTCAACTGCAGGTTGTTGCACCACAGGAAGCCAATAAGTTGGTCAGAATCTCAGTGGCACATGCAAACAATCATGACAATTACAGGGCACTCTCAAATAAGGATATGGACTATACTGCCCACTGTCCATATGGTCGGCCAATTACTGACACGAGGAAACAATTACAGGCGGTGATGCTGTAGTATATGCTGTACATGTAGCTCACCCTCAACTCATATGTGGAGATTACCAGTGGTATAATTTTAGTACTGGTTATTACTTTTATTCTCATGAAATAGCAAAGATGGAGAGACTTTGAGACAGTGGTGAATTTGTTTCCTGTGGCAGCTCAAAATGTACAAAGCCACAGTATAATGTAGTAGACACTGAGAAGCACTAGTCTTTCTACAGTAGACCTCCCCACTCCCTGTTGAGTGTCACAGCTTTCATTTCAAGCTGAAACCTCCTGAGGGCAGCAAAAAGCTCAGACTCAGTACAGGCTGAAAACTTGTTGCACACATCTCTCAACTAGTGAAGACGTAATGCTTATTTTAAATTATTTTTACTTATTCAATACAGTTTAGTACATGTCAGCTGTTTCTCCAATTATATATTACTGAATTGTAAATATTTGATTCTAAGTCAGAATAAGTCATACAGGCCTATAGCTGTAACAGGGCTCAGAAAATCTCAGTTAAACAGACAAAGGTGATCATTGGGTGCTGCTGCGGCTCAGATAGACCTGTCAAGCAAGGGATTTGCACCAACAGGTTGACAATTTCTACCCCTGAAGCAGTTTGGGTTTTCAGCAACAGCACACTGCTTGTTACTATCAACAGAACCTGCTGTGCTGTCATACATAAATTTATGGTTTTATGTTTTATCATGATCCTGTGGTGTTTGCTTTGACTTATCCTGCTTGTTGGGTGTGTCTGTCTGTTTGAATGACATCACCCACTGGTTTTACTGTATGTCTCACATGCAAAGACATTTACCAGCAACTACGGAGATTGCTTTGGTGTCTATGGCCTAAAATCTAAATAATGAGAAACCTGATCCCTTTAATGGAAAAGAGATCATACCATGTTTAAATTTAGGACATTAACTATATAATTTTTGATTTGAATGTTATAGTTTTATGACTTTGAGTGATGCATGACAAGCTCAGGTATGAGGCTATTGATTTATGGGACAATCAGTTACTTGCAGTGACATACACCAGAAAGAAACACATCAGATGGTTCTTATGATTAAAGGTCTGAGCAATTTCCAGAGAGCTAATTCCGATAATACTCAAATAAGCACACTACTGGCATTTTTAACCCTCTGCTCTTCATACACATCTGATTTTTTCATTTCATAGACTTTCATCGACTGGAAATTTCTAAAAAGAAAAGCAGGGATGAAAGATTAAGTAACAAGCGACAGCAGAAAAGAAAGAAAAGAGTTTATTGAGGTAAAATCATCAAAAGCTGATAAATGAAACTACTTTGGTTAGTGTAGAAAACAGAGGAAAAAGACATGCTCAGAAAAATAAAGATTAAGATTACAGAAAGTTTGCAAAGGAGTGGAGGCTCAGACATAAATAATACACTACATTGTAATGTTGCATTTCCAAGCACACGTCCATGTTTACTTGCATGCATGCATTTCATTTACATTTTCAAAAAATATATAGCAAGATAACGTGTAACAATTTGTACAACAAGGGTTTGCTTGTGCAACAAACATGTTTCATTCCCTCTTTGTTACTGTTGTCCAACCTTTAGAAGTGGTACATTTAAGTTGTTATACAGTGTGCAAAATAAAGGCTGTGTATGCAACGGAGGCAATGTACGTTTAATACTGGTCAAAATAAAATAAATAAAACATTAAACATGACAAAAAGGAACCGTGCCCACTACACATTTAGCACACGTGCTGAAACATGATGATGCCAATCTCTCAGCTTGTTGTACTTGTGTCCTATAACTTCTGGGTCCAACTTGTTCGCTCTGATTTGCCCCACATGACAGGAATAAAAGAGGGAAAAAAACAGAAAAGAGGAAAGTTGGAAAGGTTAAGATTGTAGGAAAAGAAAAGCAAAAGATAACACAAGAGGGACCACATTAATAAATGAGAGGAAAAATAGCGACAGCACCAAAAAAAACCACAGTTGGAAATGAATACAAGATCTTAAACTCCTTGCAGATGTGTATTGAGTTATATGCCAAAGCAGATGTGTAATATGCTCTTGTTTTTAAGGAAGAAATCTCAAAATCTCACCAACAGAGGGAGAACAGGAATCTCCTTCTGGCAGGGCTGCTATTACCCACAATACCACTTAATTACCCACAGGTTCCAGTGAGTGACACACTGATTGGTTGAGAATGTGGTGCGGAGGGCAAACTGTGTTTACTGCAGATTAAATCGACTTAAGGCTGAGAGCAGCAGTAGCAATCACAGCCTGCGCTCAGTCTCCACTCGACTGTCTTCCTCTGAGGAGCTCTTGGTGCGGTTTCTCCAAATTAAGCCTTAAATTAAGCATGATGCTGTGGGACCATAAGATCAGGAAATCAGAGCTTAACTCTGAAACGCAGGCTCCTAGACATGCTCGTATATGAGTATTTGAGGGCTAATTCTGAAACGTTAAACCTCTGTGATCAGGAAATTCTTGTTATTATTATTGTTATTAAATGGATGCCTTACATTCTGTACGTACAAAAGTGCTCACAGACGTAAGACAGAGACAGAAGAGTGGGAACACTCACACAACCACATACCAAATTTGATTATATTAAAAACCACCAGCCACTTACTTCTTTCCACTGTTCTCTGGAGTTTGGTCTGCAACGGTGAAGAGAAAAACGTGGATGAAAATACAGAATAAAATGTACATAAAAGGTCAGAGAGACACACTTGCAGCTTTATCTCCACTCCAACTTCTTCTAAGTTCATCTCATGAGGTTAAGAATTGAATGAGCAAGTGTAATTCCCTCACTCTAGACCCTTTTAAGACTTCCTGAACCTATAACCCCCAATTGTTCACAGCTGCAGGAGCACGAGGCAGACTGAATACACATCAGATGTTCAAAGCACATCGCAGATTCTACTATACACCAGTCTGGTAACATCATTTGACAAAGAGAGAGAACGGGACAGACATATCTCTCATCTTACTTCACTCTAATAACTGCAAATGTCTAAGCAGATCCACACACATTCGCATAACGCCTGCAAATGGAAAGAGGCCCAGAGCCGCAGCCTGCTCGTGTAGCCATCAATGTCACTTACAGTCAAAACAGTGATATAAAAAATACATTGAGATCAGACGGTGATGAAAGCTCTCTTGAAGTAACGACTGAAGACTCTATAATATCGCTGTAATCTGAAGAGGCAGTGAGGTTTTGATAAAAGAAATATGATGATAAAGCAGTTTAATGAAGGCTTCTAAGGAAAATATGTTCCAAAGGATTACTCTAAAATTGGCAACCTCCGACGTAAAGTGGTTTTATGGGTTAGTGTGCAATTTTTGAGCACATTGTAATGGATCTAAATTGAACTGACAGCAATACCACACAATACTAACAGCTTGTCTAGCACATTAAGGTTGGTACACACCATTTTCAGTACCGGTGAGCTGGGCCAGGATATTGAAAGTGCGGGACTGGGAGGTGCTACCCCGCGGGTGCCAGTCCTCCGTGTCCTCAATCAGACGCTTCTTGCTGGCTTCACTCAGTGGGGACGCGTGATTCTCGGCCTCCACGTTAGGTTTCCTGTACAGGCAGATGGATCAAGCAATGATGATGTTACAGACATGGAAGCTAATGTATCTTAACCATGTGTCACTGGGATCATCACTGCTTAAAATAACTGTTAGCACAATGTTCCAGTTTATACATACACACAAACAATCA
The DNA here is from genome assembly GCF_011397635.1 of Epinephelus fuscoguttatus. Taxonomy (NCBI): domain Eukaryota; kingdom Metazoa; phylum Chordata; class Actinopteri; order Perciformes; family Serranidae; genus Epinephelus; species Epinephelus fuscoguttatus. Next base: position 19,039,924 of record NC_064769.1, read on the forward strand.
ACACACACAGGACACATACATACTGTACTATTCAGTGAGTGCTCCACATTCAGTCAAGGGTGCAGCTTGTAAACACACGTGTCACAGTTTGACCTAAGTAGCTGTTAGATTGTACAATTACCTCCTAGGTCTAGCTGGAGGTGGAGTTCTGCAGGCGAGCAGTAAGAAGGTAACAAGAGAAAAATGCAAAGAGGCAGAAACAATTAGTCAAAAGTCACTTTACTTAAGACTTCTCTGGGGCTCACTATCAGAAAGTAGAGGAGAGGTCAGTCAGATAATAAAGCTACAAGTAATCTACTTGAAAACCAATCTTGCTTGATGAAGCGTTAGATTTACAACAATAAAATGTGAAATTAAACACACCGTCTGCATATTAACAGCAGTGAGTGTTTGAGATGAGAGTGACAGTGACCACATCTCACCACAAGGTGGGGACAAAGTGCTGTGAAATTAAAGGATCAGCTTTTTTTTCCTAAAATAATTCCTGGGTACTTCAGAGTGCTAAAATATTTATGTTAAGTGTTTACATGCACAGTTTAGTTCAAGAGTTGCTCCAAACTGTGAGTCAAGTCAATGTCCAAAGTTCAAGTATGTGCAATTTTTATTCCGTGAGTGCGAGTGAGTGCGTGTATGTGTCAGGTGAGTCAAGGTGAAGAATGATCGAAGACAGCACGCGCCGGTCTATTCTTAGCCGAGGCAGAATATGCTCGGCAGTGATTTGTATGGCCTTGGGTAAACGCACTGACACAAGCAGCAGATGGAGCTAAACAGATGCGGAGTTGGGTGTGCTGACAGGCCGTGCTGCACTGGGTGTAAATGCGGTATTAGCTGACACAGAGTCTGATGCCAGTGAGAAAATGAATGAACAGTATGAGCTGACCCCCACTGGGCGTCCCGTGGCATCCCAGAGATGGATTACTTACAGGGTTTTTGGCAGTTTGTTTGGACCTTGAAATGAGCATGTACTGTAAGTGGATGAGCACGAATGTGAGGTTTGTGAGGGTTAGCTCCAAAGAGGTGCAAGCATGCCTTTGGTAATCATAAACCAGAGAGATGTGAAGGCTGTAATCACATTCCATGTGGTTAGAAAGCTACTGCAGCAGATGTATTATCATTCACAGCACTAACTTGGTGTCTGACTCTGACTCTTCCTCCTGTGGGCAAAGAAGGGGGAAATGGAAAAGGGCTGAAGCATAGAAGAAGCATGAAGAGAGCAGTTTGAAAAGTAGACAATAGTCCGAAACACATGCCCTTTAAAAGTCCAGTGCGTAGGATTTAGGAATCATTGTGTTTTTGTTACCTTAGAATGAACTGTTTATATAAGGAGCGGATCTTTGAACACTGAGTCCACCATGTTGCACAACCATGTGTCAGTGGTACTGTAGCCCAGATTGGATAAACTAAAACAATGGCTCTAGATAGGACCATTCGCATTTCACTTTTTTCATCGGCCACCTTAGTCAGCAGCGCCTCCATGACAAGCAACGTCAGAAAAACATTACTTTTTTGAATGACAAACTGCTTTATTTGGTGATTTTACTGGTTTAAATCATTGTGTCCATTTGTTTTGGAGAGGAGCAGACCTCTGCTAATAATCTGGTTCCCAGTAAAAACCTCCTGAACATCTGGATCTTAAATTATCAGAGGGGAAAAGGTGACCGCACATTAGTAGGTGCTGGGCGAGTGGCCCATCTGTGATAAGCCCCACAGCGTTGCAGAAACACGTAGTCATTCAGTGCTTTTACTGCTTTAAATCACCTGGTCCATTTGTTTTGGAGAGGAGGGAACCTCTGCAGATAATTTGGCTCCCGCTAAAAACCTCCCAAATGTCTAGATCAGGAATAAGGTGAGCACACACAGCAGGTGCTGGGCTAGTGGCCAATTTGCGATGAGCCAAAGAGACTCGGAGAAACACTGATTTGTAAAATGAAACTGTTTTATTCGGTAGTGTAACAAGTTTAAATCACCTGGTCCGTTTGTTCTGGAAAGGAAGAAACCTCTGTGGATAATTTGGCTCCCAGTTAAACCTCCTTAACAGTGAACACTGAGGGAATCTTAACTGGGAGTTCACGCTTGGCACAGCTGGTTTCAGTTGGTTGCAATCTGCAGTCCTCACCACTAGATGCCACTAAATCCTTCACACTGTTCCTCAAAGTAAAAGGCCCTTCTGAGAGAACGTGCATGAAGAAAACCACAATCAAAGCATGCAAGTCACGGCACAATCACACACATGCTGCAACAGATACACTCTACCTCTTAGGCTGAAAGTCTGAGGTCTCAGACAACAGAGAGATTAAAGATTACACAATGTTGTGCCTCATAATGGCACTCAAACTCATACTTGATACTTATGAAGGTTTCATTATCATCATGGTGTATTACAATAAATAACTTTGCTCTCTGTTCCTCATTTTTTGACATTTCCCACAGGTTATCAGATCAAACCCAGAATAAATAAAACAGATTCTACAGATTCCTGAACAGACAGTTCTCACAGCTTTAAAGCCAATAAAAACAGATCTCTGTGACCTATTTTTTCAGGTGACACAGAGTAAAGAACGAGTGGCAAATCACTTAAACCTGGCTCAGTTTACTGTAACCCAACCAGTGAGCCAAATCCTGCTGATGAAGCCCGGTCCAGCCAAAGTTAGCTGTGCTCCTGTTCCCAAGAAGCGCCGAGCTGCCAGGATTATGGCTAATTAGAAACAAGTGTTGCACCAGCAGTGCCTGTCGGGCAGACCGTGTGTTTGGCAGTGCTGTGAACCACACCGTCAATTATACACAGATAGTCAGGCAGTAGCATCAGTTAGCATGTCGTCTAGACTCTGTTCCTTCTCCAGTTGCCCTGTGGAAGATTCAAACAAGATGTGCGGCATGCCTCGGATTTTCCTTGTATGCAGCTGTGTGAAAACATAGGCGACGGGCTGTTTCAGTGTTTGCTTTTCAAATGAGACACATATTTTGGGGTGGAATAGGGCACTGGATCCCAACCTTTTGTCTGAAGGGACCCTTTTTCTATCACTAAGTAAACTTGACAACTCTGACAACATGATAATACTTTATGTACTATATATATATATTATATATATATAATATTATATTCAGTACATAACAATAACAGTACAGATTATTTCCTGTGAATAATATTGCATCAGAGAATAATTTTCCTGATATTTTTAGGAACTTTTTATACTATTCTCTGTCTGTATTATGTTTTTGTTTTTTTTTAAACAATCATACATATCACCTAGGCTTACTTTTTGACAAATTCAGTGGCCCTTCTCTTGGCCGTTGTTGTGTTAGTGTTTGTTTTAACTGTGTACTTTTCTAAAGTTGGACAAGGCTGTTTAGCGGAGAGTGAAGGCTCCGTGAATATAGTTTGTGTTCAGGTCTTCACCGTGCCCTCATCCTGTGTGAGTTTACCTCTCGAATAATAAGATGTACTTTAAAAAATAGCAATTTAATTTAGCTTTCTTCACAAAAAGAATTAAATGCTCAGAAATAGGATTAATTCATATTTTTACAGGCCTTACACTCTTAGACTGGATAAAATAATGGACATGGCTACCATGACGTCACCCATTGGTTTGTGGATTCCCAATTTTAAGCCACAGGTTCGACATTTTGTGAGCGTATTTGCATGAGAGGGATGAGAGGTTGGAACTGCGGGGGACCGAGAAGTGTATATGACTCAGAGACTGTGGCGAGGCCTCGCAGAAAGCCTGTCACTCAAGTGGCCCCGCCCTTAAATATGCATGACTTTAAGCCTTAATAACATTTTAACGGGTGTCTTGTATATAAATTCACCCCCGTTCAGTTGACATAAATGTTGAAATTAGCTATAGAAACCAAAACCATTTTTTGTACCAGGCTCTAAACATGTTTATTTCTACTGTTAAGTTTAACATTTTAACATGGGAGTCTATGGGGATTGAGTCGCTTCTGGACCCAGCCCCAAGTGGCCATTAGAGGAGCTGCAGTTTTTGGCACTTCTGCATTTGCTTCGTTTTTCAGTCGCAGAGGTTGCTGCTTGCTTAAAAATCAAGAAGGCCTCGCAACCTCCTGTGAAGCTTTGCCGACCCCTAGAGGGGGTCGCGATCCAGAGGTTGTGAGGTGTAGGAAAAGCAGCATGGAATATATTATTTTCTTTAACGTATTCTCTAGGGAGACCATAAAGCAAAAATGTCCACTAATCTGTGGCCCCTGTGAACCACAACTCCTTATAGACCTGCTGGCTAAAGGACACAGTATTACTAAATCACTCTATGATATTTTGTGCTTACACCAACATGAAGAAAACATATGGTAACTGTGTCTGGTAAATGGTACCTACCCATTTAAGTGCTCTGACAGCCCTTGGCTCTCCAAAAGACCTCGCCTCTGTCCCATGGCCACCTCACAGGCATTGGTATTGGAGTAGAGGTTGATAGGTGTGTTATAGACGGAGGGCTGTGGGACATTAGGATTGGAGGAGGTGGCTGTCACTCTGGCTGGAGAGGAGGAGTTAGATGAGGAGGAAGAGGCAGACGGGGAGGTGAAGGCGGAGCGACCAGGGCTGGGCCTGGGAACTGAATTGGCTGGAGCTGAGTCCGAGGCAGGGACACTTGACTTCAGCTGAAATGGAGGCTGTGGCGGTTGAGAAGGGGCAGCTGGCTTGAAAGCGGATGACTGTGAAGGAATGGAGGGGGGAGCTGGGGAGGAAGCTGTGACCACACTGCTGTCCCCCCCAAACGGCCTGGCTGTCTTGTTGTATGCAGCGCTGGGCTGACTTGATGGCTTGGTGTATGCCGTGCTTGGGGCAGGGTGAGTGATTGGGACAGGCTTAATGATTTCTTGAGGTTCATCCTGGATAAAAGTGGAGACACACAGCATGCACATACAGCAAATCCACAACAAACTCATGCAGCAATCCAAAAAGCACTGCACAACAACCACTTCAAAATCTGAGGTGTTTTCACAATTCTGCATGAGTGGCAGTCATGCCTGTGCCAAACAAGTGCTACAAAACGTGGCCTCTTGGGTCAGCTACACATGCCAAGCCAATCTGTGTTCTGACATAATCTCAGAAGGGCACAATAAGCATGCTCACCTCCAATAAACTGGTATAGCATTTATAAACAACAACAAAATTCAGGTAAGCTTTGATTAATATGCAGTTTTTATGTGAAATTGTGCTTCATACCTTAGGTACTCCATCTTTAGGGGCACTGGGTCTGTGGAGACAGAAAGAAAATCATAAAATCACTGCACATGCATTAACTTTATAGCAGCCATTCATAATTTTGCAATCAAGTTTAATTTCTGCACATTAAAGGACTGAACGTTTTAACTGCTGTGACAATCCAACCTTAGTTTATAGGATGGACTGAGAAAGGGTCACATTATTCAGTGTCCTCTGCTGAATTCAGGGCAATATTTTTTGACAAGTCACCTGCAAAGTAACATTTTTTTGGCAAATCATTGACCTATTTTTTTAAATTATTATAATTATTTCAAAAGATTTCTTTTCCACAAAGTTGATTTAATGTTTCTTCTGTTTTTTTGTCAGATAAATTGGTTTCTTGGATGTCATAGCATCCTAAAAATACCCCCAAAAGAAAAAATCTCAAAGTGAAACTACATCAGTGTTACAATTACATAACTTTGTTTTAAAAAATATATATATATAAATAAAGACACCTAGAAGTTTTCAGTGATGGATCACCGATCACAAGCAACAGTCAAGCTCCAGAAATTCACTTTTATTGCACACTAACACAAAAGAAAACAAATGTCAGCCTAGAAAGTAGATTATGTTACAAACTGTTTGCTTTGGAAGATGGTTAACAATAATTCTATATAATTTAAGGGCTAAAACATTCAAAACTACCGGTATGTGTCAACACGCTGTACTTCAGGGTGTCCATGTGCAGACTAGCCTTGAGATTTGGTGCACATCTGATTTATAGTTATGATTGAAGCAGCTGCCACAGTTTTATCACCTATGGGAGGAGGGTGGTGGTCTGTTTGTCTGTTTTCTTGGGATATCCTGGATAGAAACCAGGATATAGCCAACAAACCTTTCATCCCCTCCTTTTGTGTCATTCTTTTATTGCAAAATTTGAAAAACACACATGCATTAGGATGCATTGTGTACTGATGCCTTAAGCATAAGTGCACCTTATACCTCTCCTTCATGTCACATAAGGCACTTGTTAGTCTCATAACAATGGGTCTCATGCATCTATGATCTGTCCTTCTATTGTTAGTGCCCACTGATTTTTTGGGATTCACCAATCTTTTCTTATATTTACCCTTTTCTTGGGTGTGAGAAAATTTTCCAAGCGCTCAAGAGCACTCTTGCCAAGACTAAGAAAAGAAAACATTGTTTTCAAGATCCCAAAAATAATTTATCTTTGAGGAAAATTAAATAAAAAATGCACTAAGAGAATCATAATTGGATTATTCTATGTCTACTTGTGAGACCTCCACCTCCTCCTGTCCTCCTCCAGTTGTCATTGTAGAGTGCTTGGCTTGGGTATTGAGTTGTTTTGCTTCCATTTTCATGTCAAACCATTTTCTTTTAATTTCAGTTACTGTGTGTCTCTATGCTGACACAGCATTTACAGCATCACAAATGTCTGGTCATTGCTGGGTTTCTGATTTCTTGTAAGGCCAGTACTGAGACTCTGAAATATCACATTTACTTTGTTTAAGTGTTAAGTGGGCATTTGCCAGAGTTTTGCACACAACACAACATCTGCCCTATCACAAAGTGGAGTAAAAGGGGTATTACTTTTGCGAATAGGTCAATTATGATCCACCAGGGTAAGAGCAGATTTGAATGGTGAAGAATGTTTGGTGCATCTGGAGTTAAGTTCTCTTATTTTTGCTCTCAACAGAAAATTAAGAAAAAATATAAGAGCAATTTTAAGAGGATGTTGCTGCATGAGGCCCAATGTGCCCTATATTTGGTCTGGACGTGCAGACAATGTGTCACTTACTCCTCGTTAAAAAACAAAATACAAAAAACAGACAGTGAGTCAGCAAGGCAGGTTCCGGACCAGTTGCCATGGTATGTCCGCTGGCGTCCTTCCTTTCTCTGCCATATTAGGAAACCAGTCAACAAACTCTCAAGCATTTCCTTTCTGTCTGAGCTGAGACGCAACAACTGAGCTTGGCATCAGGTTTTAAAGAACCCCACCCTGCGAGCAGATGTTGATGTCATCTGTGCCCATACTTGCGTTTAATGTTTCCACTTAGCAGCTAATATACAGTATGCTTATTTTCCAGTGTACTTGTATTATTGGACCTGCTTATGGAGTGGCAGCAGACTATGCCAAGGAAAGCAGTAAAAGGTCTAAAGATCAAACAGCACATTCCATTACATATGTGGACCCAGTCTACAATGAGGCAGTGTGTATCTGCCATCAGTGGCCCGGAGAGGGGCAGCTGGGCGGATTCACTCGCTATCATTCTTTTCCCAGAGCAAACTGAACAAACACTTGCTAGGGTGGTCCTGCGAACATCTGTTCAGCTCAGCCCCTCTGTGTCATCCCGCTCCCTGCCTAGCTGGACCTGCTTTTGTTCTGCAAACACTGGGTGAGTGTGAAGGCGCACGAGCATGTATTTACTTTATGGTGTCCGAATGTATATCTCTATGAGTGTATCTGGTTAGTGTCATGACACCAACGGACCTGTCATTCTGTCACTGTTGTGTCAACTATCTGTGCAGATGTACTTTTCATTCTGGAAATGACCTCTGTTTAAGAATTTGTGGATACTATATAACTACAACAGTGTGTGTATTTCAGGCCTTTGTGTATGTAAGGGTGCTTTCAGACCTAGAGTTCACTTGCTTTGGTTCGAATCAGGGACTAATTTTGTTAGAGTGTAGAGTTGGTTCGTGTTCTCAAGGCAGCATTTACAAGTGGACCAGATCAAATTCCTTGCACGAGAAAGCTGCTCTTGATTGGTTGGAATTTCCATGCGGGAAAAATCCAGGAAGTAAACAAAACGTTGAAGAAGAGTACACTTGCAAGAGAAATGCGACACTTTCTAATGTCACAATGGAGGGACATACGCAGGTTGATTTTAGCGCTGGTCATCGTTCATTTTCATCAAACCATACAGTTTGAAAATGAGGCGCTGCTCCAACTAGAAAACAATGTTTGATGCATTGGACGTGCTGAATGTGCATATTAAGGCAGTACAGGAGGAGGTGCACATTAATAATCCTCCAGGACTGTAACATGCTCATGTTTAACCCAATAAATGTGTCATGTGACTAAAGTTGGTTCAGATCGAGGTCGGAACACATTCTTGCCATCGCACCAGAGTTCATTAGTAACCAATTGCTGTGTTCACACCTGCCCAAACGAACTGCACGTAGGGGGCAAATGAACTTGGGTTTGATTGAACTGAACCAAACAGGGCAGGTGTGAAAGCACCCTAAGTAAGTAAGTGAGAGCAACAGATTGAAAAAATTCTATTTCCCTTTGGTGATTAATGAAAGTATATCTTTATATTCTCTGGGTTGGGGCCTGTACGTAATGTTCATTGAACTTAAGTTATCCTCAGAAGTCCAGTGTGTATGATTTAGTGGGATCTAGATGTGAGGTTGCATAACTAAAACTTCTCATGTGCCAAGCATGTGGGAGAACTACTGTAACAAAAAAAAATGCAAATGGTTCTATCAAGATTTGTCCGCTCTGGGCTACTGTAGAAACAACATGGCAGACTCCATGGAAGAGGACCTGCTTCATATGTAGATATAAATGGCTCATTTTAAGGCTACAAAAACATTTCTGCCAATATATCTTCCTAAAACCTGCATTCTGGGCCTTTAAATACAACAGATCTAAATTAGAGGCATTTCTAATCTTGGTAATGATAATATCTACAGTTTTCCTGATCTATTATAGGCTGCTTTGTTTGTAAGTCAAAGCACCACAGTTTGTGCTACTGTAAGTTTTTATAATACACAGAAATCCTGCCCCTGTTGACGACACAGCCCTGGTTTTGCTCAAGACAGAACACACTTCAGTTAGTTCCTCCTAATCTAATCAGGATGCCTTGTTTTATTAGATTACAGATGCTGATATCAACAAGATTTATTTATGGACCAAATCTAAAGACTACATACCTTTAAAAACATGAATAAATGAGTGTGAGATATAAATAAACATTATCTTGAAAGCAAAAGTGTACTTGGAAGAAGAAAAAAAAGTTGTTGAGTGTGGTTTTCATCAACGTAGACTTGTCTGTGCAACTGCTCTGTCAAACACACACACACACACACACACACACACACACACACACACACAGCTCCAGAAAGAGAGAATGGGGAGGTTAACCGGAGGAATAAGCCTGAGGGCAAAGCAGACTGACACATTTCCACCCTGCCCGTGTCTCTTTAAGGGCCAAGAGAAACAGTCTGGCATATGGCATTTGACTGAATGATGGAGAGGCTAATAGGCATCGCTTTCTCACCGCACACACACACACACACACACACACACACACACATCTTACGCTCTAACACACTCCCATATCCAGTTTTTAACATGGAGGGAAAACGGCTCAAATAAGAGTAGCCTTTAATTTTCCCCGCGCTGTTTTCACTTTTTCACACACAGTTTCTTTTGGAAAGGTTCCATAATAACATCTTTCATGATCCTCTGGCTCCAAGCATCTGTCACCATCTCTCGCTTTAATATCGAGACGTTTGGTTCAGCCTCGTCATATTAAAACTGGGAGTCAGAGCTGGGTACAGATATTACATGATATGTGGGAGGATGGAGACAAGTTGAATTCACACGCTATTAATGTCATGCGCGGGTTACATTATTCCGAGACCTTGTCGAACACGGCCTGCCCTCTTATATTTAACTTGCGTGATAAATGTTAAAACTCTATGGGAGACCTGGCAAACACTATCTGTTTTCGCAGATTTACCGCCGCATGAAAATTTGAGCTAGAGCGTGGAGAAGAAGGAAAACAAGGAGGGAAAAAAAAAAAAACATAGGAAAGCAAAACAAAAACTCTGACAGAGGGATGTGGAATTAACGGGTGTGGAAAATAACTTTTCTTTCTGTATATTTCTGTTTTTCCTGTGCAGCCAGCCTATCCGCTCAGTGGCAAAACTCACAGCTTGTGTCTGGCACATGGCCTCTCTCATCTCTCCATGGTCCCCGTCTGCTCACTGCTCCCTCATATTTCACCAAGAATGAGCATCTTGGAGGATTTTGTGCTTTTAAGTCGAGCTCATGAGGATGTTTCATTAGAGAGAGTAAGAGCAGATGGTTTAAAAAGGAAGGGGCAGAGATTTAAAACTGTGACAGCGCTAACAATGACAGAAACGTGACTGCTATTTTCAGAGTTAAAGCTCATTAACATGTAACTGGGCAGCCTGACTGTTGCCTGGATACTTGGCCGTGTCGGATGTGTCTGCACACGTGTCAAGTAGGGAGCCCTGTGCACTTGTCCATATCACCAGCAGTCACATGCATCGTAGTGACCCAGGGCATTCATAGCATTCAGGACCATGTGCCTTGTCATGCCCCTCTACAACGCTTCACTGTGCGACTGATAACTCTCCGGTCACATGTGCTCATCTTGGCAAGCAAAAGACGAGACTGATGAATAAATCAAGTGAGGAGTTCTCCTTGAGGTCACATCTCTGGATGCAGCAAACCACAACAGAATAAACTGCAACTCCAGTTAATATATCTTTTTAATATAGGTCCAAGCAATGCAATAACAAGCCCCCATCCTTTCTTGCTTCTCTTCCGACCACCATACCACATCTGGCTGAGGCAGCCAGGAGTCAGCAGGGGCTCTGGGCTGTAATGGATTGTCCTCTGCTTAACCCTGTTATAACCATTCCATAAGGCTTGTTGGGTCATGTACGAGATATCTGTAGATTTAACCTACAGCCGCTGAGCTGACAACAGTAAGTGGCCTGTGGGCCCCCCAAAAAAGGCATCATGTACTGTAGCTACAGCACTGTCTGTGTGTGGGGCAGTCCAACAGGTGTGCTTACAACAAGGTTAAAACAAATCTAAAGTTAGAAGAAAGGAGGTTATGTAATCAAAAGAAGAAAAGCTAAAGGAGCTAAAGTAAGAGCATATTTTGAAAGGTCAAAGTGCAACATGTTGATGTATGTACTGTAATTTCCACAGCTCAATGAGCTAGTAATCCACTCCGTCAGGCAGCATTTCATCTCATAGATTGATACAACCAATAACGCTTTCCAAAAGCTTCATGCCGTGCTATTTCCCCAGGAACAGCATGCCTTTGAAGCACACACAGTGGAAAATGCGCAAAATGCTATGGGAGCTGACACAGATTCTTGTGTATAACATCAGAAGATGGTTGAAACGCGGAGCTAGCGGTGCTGATATGTATTATCTTTGAGGTTTTGGAACCAGGTGCAGCCAGCCACAACCTCTGGGGAGTGGAGTTTCTTTGTGCCATGCTGCATATTTCAATGACAATAAATAAACATCAATTATCATACTTTCCTAAGGCCGCCTGCATGGTGTAACTGAGTGTCAGCTGCTCCACAACAATATTTCCATGATAGTAGAACAAAAAGTACCCATCGAATTCACCAGTCATATCAACCGCAAGTATCAAAGATGGAAGATCCAAAAACATGATTTGATTAAATCATTATCACAAGCATATAACTCAGAGAGGACTATTTACAACCCACATTAACAATGTGAGGTAGTTTTTCTGCATAGCAACTCACTCCCAACTCAACTTTTGGGCAACCAGTGTGTTCTGGTCATGAAAACTACTGTGCAAGCCAAACTTATTGAGCGCTGTCAGACACTGTTTTGACATGTTTTCCTGAGACCACAATCTTGGAGAGAAAAATCTGGTTTCTCCCTCTGTCACAAAACACATAACAGCTCTTTGCGCATTGAGAGTCTTCTTGACAGTTGACGACAGGATGTAGAGAGTACTTTGAAAGCCCGAGTCCATTTCCTCTCTGTAAACATATTTCCCCTTACCTAGCAACAAGGAAATAACTTACACATATTGGCGTCTGTGACCGTGAGTGCCTTTTTGGCTTAATGATAGATGGAAAGACTGCATGCAATACTTAAGTGATGTTAATTAGATGCTTTTTTGTAAAATTACAACATTTGTAGCTATTGGAAATATGATGTGACTGTGAGCGGGCTGATCTCATGCACTGTTTGGACATTTTCCTACAAGAAGTAAAGCACCAAAATTTATATAACCTATGTAATCATGGGCCAGTAATTTATGTTTAATGCACATTTTTTGGAAGATTATGATCACATGATAAACGCGCTGATAGAAGTAAAGAAGAAAGTAATCCGCCTAAGGAGGCAGGTTGGGGTGCTGGATAGGTCACAAAGCACAGGACTTTCCCCAAGAGACCTGTTGTCAGAACCGTTTGAATCCAAGTGAACTCTGAATCATTTCAAAGTATGTCGTCACCATGTTGCTTTTACTAAACCTAACCCACGTAACTTTACTTACCTAAACCTAATGACATTCATAGGATATCATTGTGACAGTCATTCTATAACCACCTATGTGCACTTGTATATGCACAAATGTTTGTGTTTTCTCTTTCAGACTCCAATTTTTGCATTAAATGTTATCTAATTCCAGTTTGATTAAAGCATAGACACTTCATTATCTAGCCCTTGATAGTAAAATCAGTGCAGCTGAGCTCATTATTGTGGACAGATCTCACTTACATGTTCTGTTTTAAATATGTTTTTAATAAATAGGCCAAAATGTCAGGCTGTAGTGTTTGTTTTTCACACACACCTTCATTATGTTAGTTTCGATACACATGTTTTTCCTTTTAGGCAACTGCCCAAAGAATGTGAGCTATGACAAAGTGGCATAATGGTACTAAACTGTCATCAGATCAATCATGTCTTGGAATGTTATGATAAAAGCAGCCTTATCAGTGATCATCAAAACTATGAATAGGATCTGAGAAAATGAAAGGAGAAAATGGAGCATGTCAAAGAGAATTGTTCTACTTAAAAAGCGCTCATAAGAGGCGGGATTTTTTCCATGTTTTTCAACTGGAAACTCCCACTCAGCCTTCATAAACATGCTCTGACGTAGGTTACAGCACTGATGCCGTGAAAGATGCTGCTATTTTATTGTTATTAAACCTTTATTTAAGCAGGTAAAGACTCACTGAGGTTCAATGTAACACTGCATTTGTACTGTATAAACACATTAAAGGATAACTTCAGTATTTTTCAACCTGGGCTCTATTTCCCTATGTGTATGTGTGCGTATGATTCACAGGTACAACTTGTTTTAAAATTGGTTTAGTATTGAGGGAGGCAGATGCAGATGCAGATGCAGCCGCGAAACGAGCTAAAACGGTAACATGGGCAAATGCGTCCCCTATAAGTTTGCACATTAAAAGTGCTTTTTTTCGCCACTGACCGGTTCAGATCACCAGTGCTATCTCTGTAAATAGCATACTAAGCGTTTCCCTTACCTCTGGGCTGTGTGACGTCATCTCACGAGAGCTTTGCTTGTTGCCGGAAGAAAACAGAGGAGCCATGCTGAGCACCGCTCAAAGTGGCGATGGTTGTCCCGGAGTACAGTTGAGAGTTTTACTGCATCGATTGAAAACAATGGTTCGTGTTTGTGCTTATCCGAATTGCAAGAACAGGATGTCGCGCAACACCCCGTACAGCTTTCATAGGCTGCCTTTGTCGGACAGCGAGATGCTGAAGTTGTGGCTAGTTGTGCTACAAATGGATACTAACACTCCTGTCCAGACACTGCGCCCTGCAGACCATCGGGTCACTTCTCCCAAGATGACTACTGCCAGCCGAAGAAGAGAAGACATCCAATCCTGAAACACCTCTTCCTGAAGAAAACGGCTGTCCCACGAGTAGAGACAGCTACAGACACAGTGGAGCAAAGCTCTCGTGAGATGAGGTCACACAGCCCAGAGGTAAGGGAAACGCTTAGTACGCTATTTACAGAGATAGCACTGGCGATCTGAACCGGTCAGTGGCGAAAAAAAGCACTTTTAATGCGCAAACTTATACAGGACGCATTTGCCCCCGTTACCGTTTTAGCTCGTTTCGCAGCTCCCGGTTGCATCCGCCTCCCTCAATACTGAACCAATATTAGAACGAGTTGTACCTATGAATCATACGCACACATACACATGGGGAAATAGAGCCCAGGTTGAAAATTATCTAAGTTATCCTTTAATAGATCCATGGGTAGTGTATTACTTATTACTCAGTAGAAACACTCCTGATTTGGAGAAGCAGGCAGGAGCACTGAGGCACAGATGCTAGGCAATGTAACATTAATGCTGTGGACTCCATGTTAGTTTGATTCTAAAAGGCAAACAATAACACAAAGTATCTAACTGATCAGAGGCAACAGTAACCAGTGACTCTTTGTGCCTTTCATCTATCCATCCATTTTCATCCGCTTGTCCAAGGCCGGGTCGCAGGGACAGCAGGCCAAGCAAGGCACCTCGGACGTCCCTCTCGACACTTTCCAGCTCCTCCTGGGGGTCCCCAAGGCTTTCCCATGCCAGACGAGATATGTAATCCCTCCAGCATGTTCTGGGTCTACCCTAGGGCCTCCTACCAGTTGGACGTGCCCAGAACACCTCTAATGGGAGGCACTGAGAATCACCACCTTAACGTGGTGCAGGAATTTGCATGTCCCTATGATCCTGGGAGCTGTGTTGTCCTGGGCTAATGGTCCCTGGTAGGGTCTCCAAAGGCAAAGTGGTCCCAGGGGAGGGGCCACACGAAGAACAATTGAAGAAAACTCTGATGACTCTGCAAATTCGGACATTGAAGGCCTTGAGGAGGACCTGGAGGAGCTCGCCAGCGAGTGTCTGGTGGCCAGGCCTTGGGCTCAGCCCAAACAAGTAACATGGAGCCACCATCCTGTGGGCTCACCACCCGCAGGGACAGGAACCAGGGTCAGGTCCATTGTGTGCCGGGCAGCAGGCAGGGGAGGGGCTCTGGGCGTGCTGATCCCTTGCATCACAGACTCTCTTTGTGTCCTGCAAGGTAAAATTACTGTTTCTGTCAAAGGAGTCTGGTGGCTGTGGACAGGGGAGCAGCAAAATATATTTTAGCCTCCAAAAAAGTTCTGAAAAAAATCAATAGAGGTATACTTAGATTATTTTACTGCTTTATCTTGCCATCAGACAGCCTTTTCCGACAGAGACCTGAAGCCGTTATGTCGCCCTCTTCAAAGCCACCAGACTCCATTGATAGAAACAGTATTTACCTCTCAGAATACAAAGGGTTACTGGTCTGACACCGACTCAGTCGTTTATTTTGTTTGTGTTATTGTTTGACATTCAGAACCGAACTAACGTGGCCTTCACAGCAGTACATGGATTTATATTTTGCAACAACATCATGCAGAAACCTATGTCAGGTCACATGGGAATAGCTTTTTAGGGCTTGGGAAAATAACACTATTCGAAAATCATGGCAACTATTCAACGATTGTTCGAATAATCATCATCAAGCATGCTTGTTGTAGACATGTGATACGCAAGCTTTGCCTCACAGAGTTTGCACTGCACCTCATTTTCGTTTATTTTGTCGAAGTTGTTCCACACGGAACTTTTTGATGACTGTAGTAGTCTCTGCATGTTTCTCCTGTTTGTAAAAGAGCATCAAACTAGCCGGTAGCCCATCTCACACCGCTGTAGTAATCCTAGACTGCCCTCGTGCGGTTAGGAGCTGAATAGCATGTCAAATAAAGGGGGGAATAAGACGGCGAATAGTAATAGTCGCATTAAAAAAATCGATTTTTCAAAATAAAACGACTATTCGAAAATTCAAAAATCGTGTCCCATCCCTAGCTAAAACATACATACTTTGACCAAAATTAGAATTTTCACATTTGAATACATAAGGAACGCTACCAGAAAACTAAAGAATGACATAAAACCTTAAAAAATAGTAAAGGAGCTTCCCTTTAAAATAATACATATATTTTATATTGAGCTTTACGTACTTGAGGAGACAATAGCATAATGATCAGTTTGAGTGTCAAACCTCACTTTCTTCAACCTTCTTTGCACCAATAATATATTAAATTCTCAAGTACCACGTAAAAGTACCATTTTTTAAATCAATTTTAATTCAAAAAATGGAGCTATGTCAACTATATACAAAGTTGTTTTGAATTCCTTCTTTCTGTGTCACTGAATAAGAATGTGCAACATCAACAGCACACAAACCGTCCTGTAAAATATGCCGCCAGGAATGAAACAAACTACAATCATGTATTATTTGTAAGGAGGAAACCTTTGTTGTTTAGTGGTTGATTTTAGTTACAGTTTACAAGTACTGTGAGACCAGGATGTTTGATGTTTCATTGTGCGTCCAATACCCACAGCAGATTACATGCAGCTGTGGGACAAGGCTATTTTAGGACAATTTTCCCACGATTAAAGCACAGAGGCTCCTTTCTCTTTTGATGTGGTGATGGAATGACAGGACATGCAAACCAGGCTTTGAGTTTTTCTGTCAACATGTTTTACAGCTTGGAGAGTGTGCGTGCTTCGCCTCCATTTGTTTGTGCCTGACATTGAAGTTATTCGCCTTTATGATCGGCTGCACGAAATGTATTTGGCTAAAGAATTTAGCTAAAATTCCACAGAGGGGGATGACTCTTTTTGATTTGTCTTCCTCAATATGAAATAAGATGAACAGCCACTCCATGTAACATCCTCTAAGCTGAGTGAACTGGACTTGGACAGTCAGTGCTGCGTGTGAAATGTACTGAGAAGTTTGAGCTGTTTCTTTGCGTTACAAAACCAACTCAAAGTGTCCCTGTGAGTAAAACTCTGGCCTTCTAGCAGATGGACTATAAAATATTTTGGACTGAAACCTGTCCTTGGTGGACAAATATAATGGCAACCTCAGTGAAATTCCTGTTTTCTTTTCTTTGAAGCGTATATTACAACTTTACGGAGAGCTATATTAAGGGAGCTTTCATTTAAAGTGCTCCACAGCACTGCAGCTTTAATATACTCAAGGGCCCCAGAATACCAAGGTCTTCCTTTTGTCTAATAGGAGAAGCAGAGGAGCAGAATCTTTGCCATACTCTACACAGCCAGGAAGAACATGTGTGAACCATCAATGAGGGATGGGACGATATATGATTTTATTGTGGATCAAGAAAAAGAACAATCACAATATCTTGATTGTGGTGAATTTCCGTTATCAGGATAATTGTGATTACCCAAACAGACTGCTGGGCAACCAACAATAAAAGACTGCAAACAGACTGCATACGCACCACCCTCAAACAATGCTAAAGATCTTAATCTAGCATCAGCATATTTCTTATCAAAAGATATGATGCCACTTCAAATAGTTGAAAAGCCCAGCTCATGTTTTTACTAAAAAAATGTGCCCTACCTGTACTTCTTCAAAATTTAAAATGAAGTGATTCCAGTACGTTTTAGTATCATTTTGAGAGTTGCATATTTTGCTGATTATCAGAATAATATCATGAATTGCAATCATTTTGGCCAAGATAATCGTGACATGACATCTTCATATCTTCCCATGCCTGCCCTTTAACACCAACGAGAGCGCCCACAATCCCATTTGCAAATCTATTTTTAAATGCCGGTAGAATTGCAACGAAATAAGATGGAGCAATAATTCTTTTTGCATATAAAACCAGAGGAGTTCCACTAACATATCACGCATTCATCCTGTCCCAGAGCGCTGTTTTCTTGCACCAAAGGGGTTGTAGATATCCAGTAAAAAGTGCACAAAACAAAAACATTATAATCCGGACCGCGGGTATTCACAGCACTTTCTATGTTGGAATAAGCGTCATCACGTTGCGAGCATAAACTGATTTTTTTTTTTTTTTTTTTCAGAAAAACATATGTGAGGAAAAAAAAAAGATTTGCACTTTTTAGCAATTTATTTCATTAGTATAGCCATAAGTCCATACATATTATTAAAATTTGGGATATAAGGGTTGTATTGATGTATAGCATATTAAACTACTCCAAAATGGCACTATAGCATGTACAAATGTAAAGATATGCTCTGGTGGACTTGTTCTATGGTAGGTCATAGGAAGCTCCCTGTAATAACACATAATTCAGATGGTTAATCATGTTTTGTTGCGTGTGTTTGCTGTGTAAAATTAATATGCTGTCACTTTCTGATAAGGTATCCAAAACTATGCACTTGCAAATCTACATATGTCCTTATTGGAGATCCAAGGTCTGGGCCCACAGTTAAACAGGAACTTACTGTAACCCTCAAGTCTATTTGCATTGAATTTGTTTAATAGTCTAAACTGCAATGCTACACTGCAAACTGTACAATTAACTGTTGAGAGCAAAAGGGAATCACTATAAACCTAAAATAGTACTTGCTAGGCAATGTACACTAACTATAATGCAGGTGAACCGATAAATAAATCGTGCAAGAAATATCAAGCTTAATTTAGTCTTCTTAACGTTCCCAAACTTCCTGCGGGACCTCAGTGACACAGCATCTGCTGTGGCGGAAACACTGAACTGTTTTAAATTAGCACAACAGGAGTTCATCTGTTTCAAATAATGAAGAAGCACAAACATGGCAATAAAGCTTCCTATTGCCAATTTAAGATCTTTTTGTTTGCCTGTTCACTATCCTGTGAAAAGTAGCTTCACATACATAAAGCATGGAAACTCTTGGCTCGGCACATGTTCTTCAAACAGACTTAAATACACAGCGGTAGGCAAAATCAACAAAGCATGCATTCCATTGCTGAGCGAGGAAATCCATAGATTATGGTGTAGAAAGTGCGTGCTCATGTGTAAGGCTTGCATGTGTGCGACTGTTACCTTTGCATAGTGAGGCTGAGATTGCCTGCGCAGGCCTTTATCTTGTTCTGGGCCTCGAGGTGATTCATGCCGTCTGTGGAGATGCCGTCAATGGACAGAATGATGTCTCCAACACTAATCTTGGCTTTGGCTGCCTTGCCTCCATCAGTGAGCTGCAATGACACAAATAAAATTTAGAAAAAGAAGCTCATCATGGACATATTTGCACCAAACAGAAGAGTATTCACACTCCGCCTCTTGTGCTTTATTGAAGAGTGCGCTGTGTTAACACGTGGAACTTTATGGATTGCATGTGCAGTTTAATAAAATGAATAACAGACAGACATTTAATTCAAAATCTTGTGTGTGGATTCTTTGAGGATTTATTTCTTGTAATCACAGAGCATCGTGCTCTCCTTTCCGTTTCCTGTCTTATGCAATTCTTGTCTGATAAGATAGGCATCTTATTCTCTTCAAAACATCAAAACATCCCTGGGACAGGATTCTACATCTACAAAAACAAGTCGTAATGTTCACTCACACTGCAAAATGACCACAGATTGAGTATGTGCTATACATATCTCTTACAAGTATAATATGCATCATTATGAGAGTAATTGGTACATAAATTAGTTAAAAAAAATTAAAAACCAAACTTTTTTATTTACACACATATTTAAATGCAAAGTTCAGTACTTTGAATATGAACCACTGACAGTGATTACAGCATTTGGTGGTGCTGGTTGTGCCTCTCCCAGAGTAAATATCAGTGTTCGTAAATCTTCAGTTCTCCCCTAAGATTTTTAATGAGTGCTGCATTCACTGCTTTCACTGGGTGTCTTAAAGGGATAGTTTCCATCTTTTGAAGTGGGGTTGTATGACATACTTATCCATAGTCAGTGTGTTACATACAGTAGATGTTGGTCGGCATGCTCCCAGTTTGGCTAAGCAGGCAAGAGCACTGACACTGACGCTAAGCAATGTACTGCTGTGGATGGGGGCCAGCAAAAAAAAAAAAAGTGTAAGTGTATGCCATATTTAGAATATTTTCACTGCTTTACTTCACTGTCAGACAGCAATATCGGAAGGCAAACTGAAGCCGTTATATCGCACTCCTTCAGGCCAGACTCCATTGAGAAAAACAGTAATTTAACATACCTGAACAGAGGAGCTGCTGGTCTACCACTGCCTTGATCTGCTAGTTGGTTTGTGCTATTTTGTAACTGGTGTTTCAAAGAGTTAATTCAGTGCATAAAAGTCACACTGTAACACAAACAAACTAACTGACTAAGGCAGCAGCTACCATGTTCGGCGAGCAAAAATTACTGTTTTTCTCAGTGGAGTCTGGTGGCTTTGACAAGAGCACAGATGGGAAACAAGAAGCTGCAAGAAAAAGCATAAAAATATTCTAAATATAGCATACACTTAAACCGTTATTGTTTTTATTTAGGTGACTAAAGTACATAAGTAAGTTTTGCTGCTGCCCCCATCCACAGCAGTACATTGCTTAGCATCTGTGGTGGTACTCCTGTCTGCTTCTCCAAACTGAGGTTATGCCGGCAGCCATCTATTGTATGTAAAACACTGAGTATGAATACTAGCCAACTTCAAACTATCCAAACTATCCCTTTAAGGACATTCAGAAACTTGACGCCACTCCAGGGTTTTCTTTGCTGTGTACTTCATCTGTTATTGTGGTGTTGAAAGGTGGTGGTACACAGGTTGTTTGCTCTAAAGCAGGTTTTGCTTTGGGAGCTTAATGTATTTGGCCCCACCTCTTGTCCTGACCTAGACTCCCAGTCTGTAAAACGTTTTGTCTGATCACACGTTCTAAGCCTTCGTATGCTGAACACATGCTGTGTAAAACTACTATGTCTGGGTTTTAAACTCTGCTTACATGATGTACCCTTAAGTAGAGCTGTAAGGGTAAGGGTTTTATATTTTTTTTTACAAAGCAAATAAAAAGTGAGGAAAAGCTTACAATATGGGAAATGTAAAAAGCTACCCCATTTGCGGAGGTATAATCATTTAAAACCCCATAGCTAAGATTTAAAAGTTTAAAGCTCTGCCACAGTCTGGTCTTCCTGAGAGTAGGGTAAGGTAGGGTTGAGGTTCATCAGGTCCTCTAACCCTTTCTTCCATGCTGAGGCTTGCATTTAACACACAGGAAGTAACGTTAAAAGGAAAAAAAAACATGACGAGGGGATGACTCTCTACCAGGTGTGGGTACCGACCAGCGGTTACGTAAGGCTGTGCACACCTCATCAATCACTCAGCACACCCACAACCTGTAACCTGTAATCATGCACGAACAAAAAAGAACTCCATGTACTTCATTATATTACGGTGCTTTTGTCAGGATCATATCTCTATGTAATCTCTCAGCAGTGTCAAAAAGTAGAACTCAAGTTGCCTGAGGCCTCAGACACTTAATATAGGGACACGGGAAGCTGACACATGTGCGTAACGTGGGAGCTGAGGTGAGATGTTTGAATGCGTTGAGAGACAGAAAGATATAATGATGAAGGTGTGAAGCGTGATGGGAGGAAAGTGATTTTAACTGTCAACTCTACTTAGTGACTAATATAAAATTGAATGTCAGAAAATGGTTAAACACTCCCCCACTGCCATCTACAAAGCATTTCTGTGAATCAATGAATTGTAAATGCATGCGAAAGACCTCCCACTTTTCAGTCACACACACTTGAGAGTAGTTATTTATATGAACCAGCCCTGATTCAGATAGATAAACACCAAACAAAGCATTCCTTCTCCCCTCTGCTGAAGAATGCATTCAGGTTAGGTAACTCTAAAAAGACTTCCTCTTAGTTTTAAAAAAAGGAGCCAATGAGACATAAAGAATGTGCCATTGTGTTAACCCTCATAATAAAATAAGGGAAAAGAGTGGGAGGGAAGGGCAGGGGGAAAGAATGAGGAAGTGACAGCGGCAGTGGCAGTGACCGACAGATTTTTCTCTGGAGCTGTGCTTTGCTTGTGTCATTATCAAGCAGATCAGTAGCGGGAAGTGCAGAATGCATAGCTGAGCCTGATGTATGCATACCAACGTCCTGGAAGCCTATAGTGCAGCCACATGCGGAGTGTTACTAACAAAGGGCAGGGTACTCAGCCTCCACTGACTCACCCAGGGTCCAGCACCGACTCATAGACACACCTGCTGCATGAGTTTGTCCTGACTCATTTACTTTCAATAAAATTCTCATTGCTCTTCAGGGCAGACGCCAATAAAGAGAGCATAAGCACTCTTCAGAGACTACTGGCATCTGCTGGCTCTCTGCTGGAAGTTAATGACAGAAAAAAAGCCACTACACTGTTGAATGAGCACGTCTCAGAGACACTGAGTCTTCTCTCTGAATCCCACTGTGTGCCTGTTTGTTAGAGAGGAAGAGAGGGAGTGAAAAGGCATCCTGAAGTTCTCTCCATGTAGGGGTGTGAGAAAAGACAATACTATACAGCTCTATATATGGTAGCACCTCAAACACTATTTCAAGACATGAAGAGAGGAGAACATGCTTGATAAATGCTTATAAAGCTATGTGCTTTAATATGCGGTTAATGTTTAATGCTGTAGCCGGCGGCGAACAGAGAGCGCTTTATAAATCCCAGTCGAACACTGTCTTCCTCACACAGATACAAAACAAATAGATGTTACGGCAGGAATCCCCGGCATCCACGGTCTATAAATATAAATCAAGAGAGGTCTGAAGCACTCGTGATGGAGAGCAGACAAGTAATGAAGTGGAACTTTGGCCGTTCTACTCCAGCTCCCTCGAGAGAACAGGATGTTTGAGCAACATGCTTTTTACCAAATACTGTCAACCGCATCACATCGTGTAATTTGTGCACTTAATCAAAAAACACGAGTTGCTATTTTAAACGTCGTGTGCTTGGATAGAAGAGTCACCCAGGGCTGTTTCGCAGAGGCCACCATGGGGCTTTATGTGAGTTTGGCAGACGAGAAAGACGTTTCCAAATGAATGAAGTGTCTTTCTAACTGCACTTACATGAATGGGATTCCAGCCACATAATGGTGTGGCTGCTGTGCTGCTGTGGTCCTCTCCACACTGCTGATTTTACTGCTGTGCAGTTACTGGTAATGACTAGTTCGTCCAAAAGTACACATGTAAGTTCCTCTGCGCTGAGCTACAGCATATTGGACAATACTTGGCAGATCCCTCTAAAGACTTATGGTAAATCCTATAGCACACTGGAGATTATAATATTAGTGGCTAAAAAGCCCATTAATTTATTTCTGGTATAAAAATCTTTGTGGAAGAACTCCGTCTTCACCTTACTGTGAAGAGATGAAGAGAAAGTTGAAGAGATTTTGTTCTGGACTAACTGTAAAAACACAACAAGTGGAGCAGAAGCCCAGAAAAATTAACAGCCCGTTGACTCCATGTGTCTCTAATCCATCTGTTATACAGCCATAATCAAATATAGTCGCAAAAGCAGAAAAAAAAATGGGTTAATACCAAAGACTGTTAAGATTTAGATGTTTATTCAGTAATCAACTTATCCTTAATACAGCAATAAATTAATGAAGAAAAATAAAGCATTCTATAAGATTTATTATTAGTGAAAACAGATTCTGTTTGGAGAGAAAGCAACTTTGTTAAGTAGTTGATTCGGCTAAATTTATGACCTATAGAGCCTCTCCAGATACAGTCAGTCGAGCAGGCTGCTGCCAGAACTCCTAAAATACTGGAATTCTTCACCAAATACATCAATGCTGTATTTTTAACCAACTGATTTACAGTGTTTTGTACAACCATTTAAATTTCACACTAAACATTTTATGGAAGAACAAACACTTTTAAGGTAAGGCAACAGATTTAATACCTACTGCACCAGTGGGAAACTAATCATCTTCCATGCTGGTGTAACTTTCTGCCTTCAGTGAAATTATGGAGTAAGGAAGCGGGCTGTGGTCATTTTACTTTTGAGAAGTCATGTTACAGGAAGCGTCTTGTGGTGAGGACTGAAAGCCTGTGAGATGCATGTCATGTCTGTGTAGGGTAGAGGACCTTATATGGAAAAGACTTGGGCTGAACACTATGTCATCACAAACGCATAAGGCTGAAGCGGCTTGACTCACAGACAGGACTGCACCCATTCAACCTGTGAAGCTCATCAAAATAAAAGAGTTTACCCTGCACAATCTCTGGGATGAATCTGTGGAGAGAACATTAGACGGTACAGCGCCCAGCAACCTGCTGGGCTAGCACAAGCACAGGCCATAAAGTAGAGTTTATTGCCCGGAGAAGTCTTATTTTTAGCGCTCGCACCTGCAACACCTTGCAGAATCTGTTCAAACAATAAACAGAAGGACGTACGAGAAGGAGGTGGGACACAGCAGTTGGGAGATGACCAAATAGCAAGTACTCTTTTCCTCCGAGCCAAGCATCGCAATTAAGGGTACTTGAACAGAGGTAGGCCCGTGGTTGTCATGGATTGACCCCAGTCTCTTACTACATCAATCAGCCTGCTGGAAAACAGGAGATGCCAAGCAGACCTGTGTACGAGCCCTTGGTCATATCGCCATGACAACGCAAACAAAACAACACAAAGCAGCACCGACCCAGCACTGAATAGTGAATGCTCTTTAGTCAGGTCAGAAACAAACCAGGCTGACGAGCGCTGCTGAGGCAGATGATATGAAAAGGCTTTCAGTCGTGGTGGGGCTCGAGCCAAGTGCAAGTGCCGGTTTCCACCTCCATCCATGATTCATTCAGCTCTCCGGCAGGGTTTAAATTGGGCTTTTTTGGATTCAGCCAAATGGCATAATGATTGTTAAGTGGTAAAATGCTTTGGCGGTACATTTTATTAATGACTGGACCGACAGAAAAGGACTATACCACCCTATTAGCAGAATATTCAGTGGTCCTGCTTTCCAAAAGCTGAAACATGACGACACAGGTTCAACAAAGGTACCATGGCAAGACTTAAGAGGGCAACTGGAATACTAATTAAGATGAGTTTCTATGGTACATGTTAAATGGACTACATTTATATTGCACCTTAATCCAGAGAGTTGTGTGAAGCACTTTTTATATCATGGGACAGGCTGTTATCAAGTATAAGTAACCAGGTACAGTAACATGTTACTGTAATTCCACTACTTTGGCAGTAACTAGAAATGTAACTAAAAAGTTTTTCAACTTAAATGACGCAATGGGTTTGTTACTCATTACTTTTGTCTTTATCACAACAGACAAACGCAGCCTATTCCCCAGATTTTTTCTAGATTAGGATCTACAGTCACCCGACGTGAATCAAACAATCAACATTCGACTGTCACTGCACTCAGTGGCTGACAGTTTAGGCAGTTTAAGCTTGCCGTCCTAGAAATATGGACATTATTTTTCCCTTCTTGAGATCAAGTACAAAAAATTGTGGTTGAGTTGTGCTATCTACCTCAGCCAATTAGAATGCCACTGCAAAAAATTTAAATCTGCTCTCTCTTTTGCTGCTATCAGCCATCATCTTAGGCAGAACCTTTGCGCCCTCCTCCACCCCGTTCAGCCATCGTATCCAGAGTCTAGGACAAGCTCAACAAAGGGTCATTCATCTACTCATCCAGATCACTGGCACTTCTCCATCTTCTTCTGATCTCATCTTCACCACCTCTACCACCACCAGCACCTAACCCTAGCCCCACACCTAACCCAGCTATGGATTCATCAGCCTTCATACCATCTCTATGAGGTCTAATCACCAAAGGCTTTCCACATTTTTTTCACATAAATTCTTACGTGCACATGTTAATAAAGATTTTCTTTACTATAAAAAAACCGAGTCTCTCCTGATTGAACTAATGTTATGAAGAACCTAGCAAATCAAAATGTCTACGTCCCCTCCCTGGCAGATACAACAAGCTGTTGCTCCTCGCCAGTCCTATAGCTGAAGTCCTATAGATCAACTGAGGGGATTAAACCTCACTTAAAATGGATCATTATGGTGTCTTTCTTGTGACATTGTCAAAGTGAATGTTTAGGCTATTCCTTCACTTTTTTTAAGGACTTTTGGGGCTATTGGCATGAATGACAAAGCTCCTTAACAAGAAATGCAAACATACTAACAGAGACTTAATGAAGAGGTTCTAAATTAGGGGCCACCTGAGCCCTTGGGTCCATGGGCCTGATTATCTACCTATGAACATATCCATTGTGTCTTATTGTTCCACTTACTTTTCATCAGAGTGATAATGGCAGATATTTGAAAGTAATACAAAATTTACTTTCTCTAGTGACAAATACTTTTATTTACTATTATTTAGTGAAGTGACTTTGTAATTGTAAGTAATTATTAAATTTCAGTCAATTTGCATAACACTGAGTGGCTATCACTGCTGATAATGTCTTTAATCCAGCTGATCTTAAAACAATAAGATAATCGCAGGTTGTAGCTCAAGCTGCAAGCATGAAGACAGATGATGTGCAGTGTCCCACTGCACCTGTGAATTCACAGCACATTCCTCTCTCCTCTCAAACTGAGAAAAAGTGGACTGTTCTTTTAAATATCTTTCATCACAACAGAAAGAAAAGACTGTGAGTGGTCTAAATCAAAATCAAGTGACAGCTTGGTTATTCTTTATAGCTCTGCCATATAGCATTAGAGAGATTGAAAGCAGATGCCCTCGATACAACTGTAGACAGACACCAGGGAGATCATACTGGGATCAAACAGATAACAGTTTTCCACTGAAGCCATATGCAACCTGAGCACATCTTTATGACCCCGGACAGATTATTAAATATGCCCCGTGAAGTGTGTATTCTCAAAGCTATGAAATACGGGATAGAATTTCTGGGTTGTATTGAAGTTAAGTTTCCATGTAAAAATGCTCGAGAGATTTTTAATTCAACAGACAGATTGAAATACAGACAAACTGCTTGACAGCTTTGCAGCACGGACCACAAGTTATCTGTCTCAACAGTTTGCTGAAACGCCGGGGGAGCTTTTCACCGCTTGATTTTATTTTTTCTGGACCTGAGCTTGACCAAAAGTTATGGCTTAATGTCATACAGATTATTCTTTATCACAGTGAGCTACACAAGATGCAAACTTCTCGGCAGATTGACTGTAAATCAGTGATGAAAACACAAGAGGCATTTCCTCTAATGGCAGGGATTCTGTTACTTGCACTTTAGCACTTGCTATCATGTACAGTCGTATTATCTGATCAACATTAACCCTTTATCACTATTAGAATAACCTGACTATGGAGCCAATTCAGTCATAGCACATCTACTGATGCCTTTTGGTTTGCAGGTGCATGGTTTTATAAATTAATAATTTTAAAAAAATATCTGAATGACCAGGGGTGAATGTTGCATGTTGAATGTAGCTGTTATGTTTTTGAGATGTGAAATGATAAGTGTTTCCTTTCACAGCAAACAATAATGCAATGTCCACCAATAAGTGCATCATCTGAACTGCCGATATGTTAGATGATTAATCAATTCTGAATTTAAAAATAGTTAAGTAGCTGAATGTCACTGAAGGTTATCCATATTGTTTGCTCTACAAACCTAATTTGATTGCGCAGCCCAGCCACCAGAAGAAAATGTTGGCATTGTATGTTTCTGCAAACCAGAAATACATTACATCTGAAGGTTTCACACATCATATAAGCATGTCTAAAGTGATTATATAAGCAGAATTTTTCATCTGAAGGTGGAATGGTTAGTGGATGGCCTGACACCTCGGTGAGATGCCTGCCAAGCTGCAGACCACTGTTCAAGACCAACAAACAACAAGACCAGTTGTGATGTAGCGAGTCACTTTTTAGGCACCAAATGTGTTTTGTAGCGATCAGCTGCTGATTTTTCAGCGGGGATAGTGGCCCGAAAAGCATTTCCCTGCCTAGACTGTGCCCCAAATGGGATATTTTAAGCATAAAATGATCATTTCTTAACCATAACCAAGTGTTTTTTATGCCTAAATCTAAACACAAGTTAACCGCAGCATTGTTGAAGTGTAAAGTTTCAGTGTATCCAATACAAAATAAGCATTCAAATGTTGTATTATCCATGGTTTGCAGAAACGTACGCTGCCAACTTATGCCGACAAGGTTGGATTGTAAGTTTTTAAGTAGTGTGCAGAGAGTGTGGAGAGGAAATGAAAGTGGTCGGCCTTTCAAGTTCAGCACATGCTCAATGTAAAGCTGCATAGTAAACAACTGTTGAATATAGGACATGTTTATAGTCAGATCAAAGAACACAGTAAAGGGTGTTTCAGACTGAATTAATACTTGTAAAGAGGACAGCTGCCTCAGTTTCTCACTGAAAACCCACAAAGCAAAGCTCTAATAATTAACTCATAACAGACATATACTTGATAGATATGACATTATAGTTCTAATTATTACTATCCAGCTAATAATATTTGTCAGCTACCCAATGTGGAGCTGTCTGCCTCTTGGATCCTCCACTTTTACAACCAATGCACAAAGAATACCTTTTATCCCTCATGTTGATGTCGGTTGCCCAGATACACCCCCATCATCACATTCCTCTTCTTTGAGAGTGAAAGTAGCCTCACCATATTAACGCATAATGGCAGTGCTTGAAAGAGAAAAAAAAAATCTGGAAGCTTAGAGCCTACTGCAAACACAGAGCTAAAATTAGTTTGTATAATGTTCACTGAGAGTATCGCATGCCAGTAAAACAACAACCAAAAGGCCATGAAAGACAAGAGGGGGAAGTGAGGGGTCAATGGGAAAAGAGAGGAGAATTTTTACAGTGCTGACCCCCGACTGACCCACAACAACCAGACACGTAGGTGGGTGTGAGATACTCTTACTTGGTTATTACTTTAGCTTAAGCTCTGATAAACTTTTCTTACATAACATCTTTTTTAGAATAACAGTCCAGTGAATTTATGAACTGTTTAACTCAATTTACTGAGTGTAAACAGATTTAATTCACTCCAGTGTTATGTTTTGTCTTTTTTAAAACACATTTTCTGCTGTTTTATAACCAACGTTAAAACGCTCTTGAGTGCAAGCCTTTCCCATGTGGAGGCCTATCAAGACATGCCTAATAAGGAGCTGAATAACTACAGACGATGATGGAAAGAGTGAAGGGTAACAGGAGAGCAGACACCCACGCATATATCCGTCATTTTAAACCCGTCCTTCATAAGTCATCCTTACATTATTGGGTGGTCTCAGATTCAACCAAAGTCCCAACTCAATATCACACAATACATATGACTTACAGTATATGCACTCCACCTCATACTGTGATTTAGTGATATTATTAGGCCAAAGCCATATATTCCTATAAAAAGGCCTCTGGTTAACAGGCTGTGGTTGTCTTGTAAGCAACCAGCCTTATATATGGTACTGTATGTAATCTTTGGATCAGCTACATATGGTACGCATATGTACAGTAAAGTCATTACATCATTATTCCATGGCAATCGCATCCATCTTAGCAAAATAAATATAAGCTTTAATGTGGAGGCATATTAATTACTGTAAATTCAGTCTATTTAGCATCATGGGTCTCTAATGAACTTTAAAATGGGCCTGTGATCTGCACAATTTCCTCGGCACTCGGCTAATGAAGGAACTGGACTACATGTAATGGTTAAACTGTTGGCAGATGTTTCCATGTATGTACCTTACTCCTCCCTTTGTAAACACAACGACTCTTTTAACGTACATTACAGACACCAGGTTCACAGATTACTTGCACTGATAGATCTGACATCTATCAGATTTGAGAAAATGTATGTATTTCCAGCTACTACAACACACATAACACATGTCCCACACTCATTTTTTTGGCTGCATCTAATGTGACACAAGGATTTGGAAGATAAACAGACAAAAGAGAGACTTATTCCTGGCGCCTGGACAGCAGCGAGAAATCTGAACCATTTATGGTGCCTGGTGCCATTTGCTGGTCACGCGCTGGGATGAAAATATGTCGCAGGAATGACACTAACCGACAATGTGATGGAGTGAAAAGCTGTGAGAGTCATGTTGCCGGGCTCAGCAGTACTGAGGCATGCTCCCGACCGCTGATGACTCAATGCTGCTGGTGGACACAGGAGGTGTATGCAACACTTTGTGGTCCGTGAGTAGCTTCCCCGCAAAACCCACAAAAAAATGGAGAAATAATCAGAACTACCACATGACATGCATTTATGATTTTAATAGATTCAAGGCTTCTGGCAGGATTTTTTTTGACATCTGTCCACACTCACCTGTCTCATTTTATATTAAATTCTCTAGTAGAACCATGACATAGCACATCCCTTCAAACATCAGGGGTCAGGGGCCCAGCTGCTTTTAATTTTTTATACACATGGAGTGTGTACACTGCACCATATCAACTGAAAATGCTGTCATCAATTCACATGTCTCACATTTATGAAGATAAATACATATTAATGTCTAAATTGTAAGGGTGGGGGAATTACAATACAGCATAGTATCGCAATACTTTGCATGGCGATATTGTATTGATGCGCAGATGGCAAGTATCAATCTATTGTATTGATGCGCAGATGGCAAGTATCGATCTATTATTATATACATTATCGAATTTTGCAAATACGCCTTTTAATACAACTTTTTGTACTAGAATAATAAAATCAATTGCTTTTTCAGTCCACTAGATGATGCTGAGGATTTTTTTTACTGGGGAAATACTTTGCAGTTGATAAAAAGGTAATAAATCACAATATATCGCAATATATTTTATCGCAATATGCAGCATATCGCAATATTGCAATAATATCATATTGTGGGTTCTCCTTACTAAATAGTAGAAAATCAGTGTGACATTAGGGTCAATGCACGCTTGTTTTTGCATGCATTTTCAAGTGAAACTGTACTGAGCTGTTAAAAATGGAGGCGTATTCTGAGCAGATGTTGGGCTCGTGTGACTGGACTGATGCCAAAATTGAAAGGGCAACAAAGTCAAAATGGCCAATTTGATGTTGAGTTTTTTCTCCTCATCCTCTCCGGAAAAGCTTAGATTCTTATATATTCTTATATATAAAGATGCTCCAACATCTAATCAGGTGACAGGAGTGGAAGTGCTTCATTAATGGATTGTTTTTGAGATATGATGACAAGATGTCAACTGACAGCTACATGCCCCCATGACAAAATGCTGTCCTTCATTCCATTATTATCATAGTGGCAAGGCATAAAAATAGTCTGAGCAGCTATGCTGGCCTTTTCATAATCTATGGTTATGTATCCGCTTGGGAAAAGTCACTTCTCTTCTCCAAACAAAACCTTCAAACTTCTGTAACTGATCCTTCCAACAACAATAAATAAACAGAGGCACTGACCTTGGTCATGACACAACAGGAAGCAGCAGGAACTGAATAACACAACTCATTCTGCAACAGCCAGAGTTTGTCAAACGCAGTATACACCGGCAGAGGACAAGCTGACATCTTTTAAACCCTATTTGTAAAGAAGCAATGTTAGTATAACTGAGACGCGTCAGATACCCTTGGGCTGAAAAAGACTGCCTGACAGTGTAATAGTAAGCTGCACTGCAGGCGTCTTGTAATTTGTGCAACAATCACAGTGCTTTGCACAGACGTCCTTTACGCCAAGAACATAAACAGTTCAACTATGTATAGGCTGAAGCTGGACCGGTCTTATAAACAGGCCTGTTTTTCAAACAGTAGGCCGTCCAGTCCAGCAGTCCATCTCCCAGTTGAGGGCTCAACAGGACCTGTTCAGCCAGAGCCAAATCCCAGTTTGAATTTATGCGACCTAAAGTCCCAAATAGTTATTACAGAACCACTGCGGCTTTCTAGAGTTTCACTCAAATGGGCCGTTTCAGGACAGATTCTGATGCTTCCTCTTCAGACCCAGTCGTCTCCTGTGCCTTGCATCAGGACTAACGCCAGGGAGAAAGGCCAGGACACTTAGCACCATCCGCCCTCTGAATACCCAAAATGACAGCAGCCATTAACAGCTTAATCCTCCAAATACATCCCAAATGGCTGCCGGAGAAATTAAAGGGAGTGGTTTTAAATTGACAGATACTGTGGTTACGGTTCAGTTACGTAACATTATGTTGACAATAGTCACAGCCTTGGCAGGAGGTCAGTCACGACCATGGGGGACGGAGTGACAGAGGCCAGGAGCTGTTGGAGAAGGTGTCTAAATCCAGCAATGAGTGTCACACAAGAGATGAATGGCACACACGCTTTCATCACTGACTGGGCAAATGGCATAGTATGAACAGCATTCCTCAGAGGTGACTGTCATGGAGTGAAGGGTACATAAGTGTTAGGTGTGTGTGTGTTCTACTCACCCGTGAGATGGTGAGGGGCAGGCAGAAGTCCTTCCCTCCTTGCAGTCTGAAGCCCCAGGGGGCAGGGCCAGTCAGGGAGACATTGTAGCTGCTGGTCATGATTCACCTAGAGACAGACGGATAATTATGTTACACTTTATTGTGCAAGAAACGGACATATCGTCCACAAAGAGATAAACTCCAGCCAAAGAGGCAAAATTGGCGTGCAGACAACAACTAGTATTTAAAAAACGATATTATTTTCATTCTTTCTTTGTCACCCAGTAACACCTCACCAGACCTGCTGTGACTACTGGCTTCACCTTTATCACACTGAAGATATCTAAAGTCAAGTACAACAGTCTATTAATAGTCCCCTCCTGAAGGTCCCAGCTCTCTGCCGACAGCTTTAGAGCAGGTTACTGGTCCTGCAAGCAGTGCCATTAACAACGGGGTTAAAAGTGAGTTGTAATATATCATATGAGGTATATCCTCTCAACTGCTAATAAACAGGCATTCAAAAGACTATGAGAAAACCCATAATGAGCTTTGCATTGCAGGATTTAATATGCAACAGGAAGTCATGTTCAGAGAGCAATAAGAGGGCGTTAAAATCATTTTAAGCACACCTAAGAATGGATTACCTCACTATAACATGGCTATTTGACAAAAAGTGCTCACCTGATTTCACTGAACATTTTGGATGTTTTTGGAGAAACCTTTTTTGGGCAAATAAGAATTAAATGGTGCACATATTGACTACCCTTTGTAGGCCTGGGGTATCAGGGTATAAGGGTATACTGGAGTATTTAGAAATCCAGAGGGTATGATTTTCAGTACTCTTAAAAATACAGGTGCTTCTCTTTCCATTAAACTGATTAGGAGATGCTGCATTGAGGTGATGCATTGTAGTGAACAGCTTGCACCACCAGAGGTCAGTCTCTACTGGTTGAACTGAGCTGAGAAAGATGGCAACTGAGAGTGGTGGGGATAACGTTACAGGACTAGCTTGACATGACTTCCTTCCACTACAAATGTGGTTTAATAGCCACATGATTTTACTGAACACATCATCTCTGTTCAGCCCACTGATGAGTCAGTATCCGCTGCAGCAACAAGTTTCATCGGGTCCTACAACAAAAAGGACACTTAGTTCCTATCTAGTCATTATTCTGTGGGCTATAAGTATTTAAACCCAGCAAGACGTGTCTAAGTAGGCTAAACACACCGCAGTGTAGGCTAGAAAGTGACACACATGCTACAATGACTTTGATCACCCTTAGCTCAGCTTTTACTTTTTTTTTGTTTGTTTGATTTACACAGATACCGTTATATATTGTGTACCCCAGTGAAATGTCAGGGAGGTATAAAGGTACGGAAAAACAGATACCACACCCAAGCCTAATCCATTGTTGACTGTTTGTTAAAAGAATCTCAGCAGAGCAACTGAAGCTGCACTTTGGAGTGTCTTTTCGCTGAACTCACTGCTTGTGAAAAATATGTTGTGTTAAAGGCACCCACTATATTCTGCATCCCTATACAACACAAGGGGGGTTAAACAAACAAACCAGAGGTAAGTCAAGCATTTCCGAAGATTAAGCATTGATATTCAATTCCCAGCAGGACATGGTTCAGTGAACAGCCCTGTACCTGCATCATCCTTAACACACATTCCTAGGGTTTAGCAATGGTGATTAAGAAATTGAAAACTTGACATAAAATATCTTGTAAAGATTTGCATCCTGCTAACCCCGCCTGTATCCTTAGTATGTAACAGTGAACATTGGCCTTTCCCCTGCTGCCGGGCCTGCACAGGGTCACAGTGAGGGTGAGGCACACCCTGGATGATCAGAGATTTGATAGAGCTCTGCTTTAATCACTGCCAACTCAACGTTTCATTGAATAGCAGGTTCGCCTCATATTTCTCAATGTCTAAATGCACCATCATCTATATGACCTCATGCATGAACACAAATACCATATCCTGATTATACATGCGTGCATTCAAATCAAACGGACAGTTCCAAAAGTGAGACACAGCGAGGACTATTTGGTACAGTAAAATATTTCATGCACTATTGAGTTTCACTGGTTTAAGCCTTGCCTGTCATGCATTCCATTTCCCTTGAAAAATCGAAGCTGCAAGCTATTTTTTGGAAGCAAGACTGAGGTTAAGTACAGTCACATGCTAGCATTTAGTGCATTATGACATGTATTAGGTTAATGATTGAGGAAATTGGTATACCATATTCGCAGAACACTTTAATTTGAGTCTGGTATGAGTATTCAGCTAACAGGCTGTGGTGGATTTGTGTGCCTGTGAGCCTCTGAGCACAAGTTCAGAAAAAAAAAAAAAAAAAAGAAAACGCAGATCATGTGGAAATATATCACCTTTGCCCTGCCCAACAGGAAGAGTGAATGTTGACATGAAAACAGGATGTGCAAGGCTAAGCCACAAGCATTATATGTCATAAAGTGCATTGCAATTATATGGAAAAGGGGAAATTACATATAGAAGCTAAGATGAGTCAAACTCTGAACAGACAGGTTCATTGTTAGAGAACCAGAGACGGCTAGGACTTACAGTTCTGGTGTAACGAACTGCAAGATGAAACTGAAAGATTTTTAATGCTGATGGCAGACATTTGAGTTTCTGTTCTTTCATTTCTGGCTTTGATGAAGAGGATTTCACTTTTTCACGACATAATCCACTACTGGAAGAACATGTGAACATGACTAAGCAATTAAATGTTTCAGTGCTTGCCTTGAAAAAGAAATATTCACACATTTGCGTACTGGGCACTGCAGCGAAAACATACTTTCCTGATGAGCATGTCATGAATAATAATGCCTTGTCTTCCTGCAGGCATGTCATTTTGAGGTTGTAAGTCATGCTGCCATCACAAATTCCCTCAGGGACACAGCACCACCTGCTGTAGCCCATCACCTGGTCAATTGTACGAGACACTCATCTCATCAAATCAGGGGGTTGGCCTACACGCTGTCTCACCATCTTGCCTGGAGGGGAACAGGCTCTTTAAAGGAGCCAGCAAAAAGGAGCCACAAAAGGGTGTGCGGGGCGGGTGGAGAGATGGAAATAAAATCACATGTGAAAGTGATAGGAAGGAGGTGAACACCTGGAAAGCAAAGAGCACATAGCTCTACTATTTATACAACACACTTTCACAATCAAACTCAAATACACACACGCGCATGCATGCAGAATATGCAGGACTATAATAAGAAAGCATCCAAGTAAAGACAGCTGTCTCCCTCTTCAAGGTGACCAGGGTTGAGGCGAGCCAAGATGTTTATTTTTAGGGAAATTTCAAGGCCTAACCCAGTGTATTGACCACACATTCTCTCCAGGAAATTCAACCCATTCTTTTTAAACTCATCAAACTGCATCAAACGTCCTTCATTGTTGCAAGCTTTGTTTACCATTTCATTTGAGTCCACACCAGTGATGCCCTCAGAAAATTTTCCAAGGGATGGCCAGATGAAGCCACTGAAAAACCAACCAAAAGCCATACCTGAATTTCAGGAATTCAGTTATGCTTTTGAAGTGTAAAGGCTAGTTGAAAACTATGTCAGTATGGAGGGTTTTGGCTTTGCATGCACACACCAGCGCGGCGGTGGTGTGGAATCATCATTCAAAAAGGGAAACTGGAAAATGTCTTGACGCCAGTTAGCCAGTTAGCACATTAACAACACAATCAAATGTTGAAAGAGCAAAGCATATTTACTGTGCACCAGTGAACAATAACACAAAGCACCAGAAACTGTGTCTAAGAAATCAATACCTAAAGAAAAATAATCTTCATTATGTAACATGTTTGTTTTGGTCTCACTCCCTCTGGACTTTAGCTATTTGTTTACTTTCCTCACTTCCGTTTCTCTTCTTGTGTGCTGAGCTGAACTCCCAGTCTGAGCGATTTCATTCCCTGGCGGGCTCTGCAGTCACTGACGCCGATTCAACATGCTGACTCAGCAGTAAAAAAGCTGACTAGGGCCAACTAGGGTAGACGAGGGCCAACGGTGCAGGACACACCACAGCGACAAGGGCCACGGATGACTGACAGCCGACAATCAGCTCAGTTTGTCAGGGCCTTAGTGCCGGCACAGTTAACATTTTGAGTTCAACAACAATCCTGTTTTAATGTGTTATGTATCTGTACATGTTAGACAATTCATTGCTCTTCAAGCAGGCTGGTTGTCCTTTTTCTTAAAAGACAGAAATACAGCTTTAATTTGAAGGAAAACATGATTGTCAGAAACAAAACATTTACTGTGAACAAGCCTACTGAAGTTTAGGGGAAAGCCCATTTTCATTCATTTATCTTGAGGCGAGAGTTCAAAGAACCCCTTTGAAAATGGCCATGCCAGTTGTTCCCTTGCCAAAATTTAGCCTCACTTTGGAGCTTCCAAACAAACTATGCCAACATGGTTGGTACCAATGAATGCCTTAGGCTGTCTAGTTTCACAGAAAAATAAATGTGCTACAGCCTCTTAAAGACGGTAATATCGACCTCCAATTATTTTCGCCAGAACTGGTAATGCAAAAGAATGTTTAATTTTCTGAGGTGACACAATGAACATTAACACTGTAAGTTTTATTCAAAGACTTTTGAGTAATGGCTTGAAGACATGCTCTCTCAATACACAGCACTGAATAGCTCTGTTACAACTACAACAGTTGTTCACAACAGATTCTTTCAGTATTAGATTTCGTAGCCAACTGGGACATCTCAGTAAAACCTACAAAAATGTTGATGGCGAAATCTGGATCACACTCGAGTCATACCCACATATCAGTAGCATGTCTTTCCCTTATATGGAGAGAGCAAACATTAGGCTCATCTCATGTCCCTGCTTGTTTTGCAATCTCTAATGATATCATGCATAGACATGAGCAGACACACCTTTCAGTGTTCCCAAACTGAGGAAAAACAGTTGAGCTGTGCACAAGCATTTTATCAGCAGCACTCACATCAACCCCTTCTCTACGCTGGTTCCAGATTAATTCTGGTTATTTTCCACTTGGGCCTTATCTCTCAAGTTCCTGTCATAGTGGTACTTTATTGTAATAAATATTTCAGCACTTTCACACCAAAAACAAGATTAAACCACAATCCTTTCAGCGCAGCACTAATGGGACATGCTGAATAAGTTATCAACTGTCTCAGACATTAATACGTTCTTGCAGATGTTATTTTAACTTGCTTGATCTAATTAGTCGGCAGATAATCTAAACAGTCTGATATTGAATTTAGATGTTATCGAAATCGGAGAGTATAAGGCATGCCAGCTGGGAACATGCAGGACTTTTTTTGAGGGGACATTCAGGTTCAAATGTGGGGTAATTTCCTAATCACGGTTGAATAAGCCAAACTTTATTTAAGAATTAAACTCCACTCACAGCAGAAAAGCTTTCTTAATTGTGAATCAAACACAGGTCAACAGGGTTGTGGGTGCCATTCAATAGTGTGACCTTCATGTCCTCTCCACTGCGTATGTCAAAATACAGCTGTGTTTCCTTCAAGTAATCTTTGGGTATCGGGAAAATGATGTCTCAGAGTTCTGGGGAGCATAAAAGTGACTGATTTTCAGACGTCATGCTCATTTCACAATGCTTCAGGAGACAATAACGCCTGGTGACATCATTGCAAGACATGTTGACTCACAGAGGATGTTTTCAAAGTGTACTGCACCTCACTAGTGGGCTGCCTATGACATTTATATTGTCTGTCATATTTTTGTTGAATGAACATCTAAGGATCTTACATTTTTGTTAGACTACACCAAAAACTGTTGTACACTAAAATGTACTGTACAATATCCTTGACTTGCTCAATGTCAGTGGGACAACTTGTTCCAACCTGACTTTATGGGACACTTTTTCTTCATAACTTTTCCCTTTTCATATCTTTTAATTCAACAAAGTGACTTACCTCAGTGTGAAAGTCTAGACCATTAAATATATCTTTAAGAGGAAACACTCTAACTCAGTGTTTAGTTTCAGTTGTAGTCATGGGACAGAGTGATAATCCCTCAGGTCGTCCTCAGTCGTGTGTTTACTTTAGGGACCGTACATTAGCGTCTGTAAAATACAACACGGTCGTTTTTCTCACGGAAACTGAACTTTAATGTGTCGCCACGGTGTGTGTGTGTGTGTGTGTGTGTGTGTGTGTGTCACATAAAACACATGTCTGACATTATTAGTGCAATTCTGACAGACTTTTATCCTATTTGTCACTTTTTAGTGACACAAATAAGAGCAATAAAACAATATCGCAGGTTTGTGTCAGGTTACAGTTAACGTTACATATGTGTTCTTTTAACTGTCACTTTGTAACAAGCACATAACGCAGTGAAAAATTAACGGTAGCACGCGCAGTGACTTTTCCTGTCTCGTTTAATTCATTAAATGATTTTGTCAGATGAAGCCGAGCCTGCTGTACAGTACTCACCTTGCGCTGTGGAGCCGGGTCTGGTGTGCGGAGAGAAGCGTGGCTTTAGTCCGTCTGTTCTCAGTTTCGGAGTCAACTGGACTGAGCGGAACTGAAACTTCCGCATATAAGCCTGCCTCATCTGGCTGCCGGTAGGAGGGTTCAGAGCGGTGTGTGTGTGTGTGTGTGTGTGTGTGTGTGTGTGTGTGTGTGTGTGTGTGTGTGTCGACCAAAGGCAACGCAGCAGCAGCAGCAGGCACGGGCTTGTCAGGCCACAGGGACAGAGCGGGTGATTGAGTGAGCACCTGAAGTGTCCTTTAGTCGTGGAGCCAACATAAAGTCCAACATGGAAGCTAAGCCTCCTGAAGTAAATATGCAAATAATAATGAATTAATAAACCACAATATGCAAAAAAGTCTAAATCACTACCTATCTTAAAGTTGATAAACCCTCCCAGCTGTTCACAGACATGATTTTGCTGCAGCCTAACAATCCCCACTTGTACCTCGTCGTCGTTTTCATTTCACACGTTTACATTGATGTTTAACCCTTTGAAACCTAAAGAAATTGGCATGATATCTGGTGAAAATATGGGAAGAAGGCAATGAGGAACAAAAGAAGAAATAACCCAAAAAACTGGCAAGAAATAAGTTAGAAGAGAAAATTAAAAACAAGAAAATTAATTAAAAAAATAAATTAAAAAAAGACATAAAAACAAACAAGGAAGTTATATAGAAAGGGTGCTTAAAAATTATATAAATTTATAATTATATGAATAAATATATAATTTATTTATAGATTATAAATACAGTTTTCCCCAGTTTTTTTTTTTTTTTTTAAATAATTTTCTAAATCTATTGACTTTTTTTATCATGTTGCTCATTGATTTCTTTAAAAATGTTTTTTAAAGAAATCGCACAATTTGCTCAAAGGTTTGAATACTTGTGAAAGGCGTCTAAAAGCAGCACAAGAAAAGTGTTGTCGCCCCAGGTTTCAAAGGGTTAATGTATGGAAGTCCATGGGTGACTTTATTAAAAATGATAATGTGAACTTTAAAATGAAAATGTAATTCCAAAAAAAAATTATAGTTTTCTCACATAGACCTATATATGTCATTTAGTACAAAATAAAATAAAAATGCAATAATCCAATTTTCATTTTTTTGTTTTCACATAATCATAACTATATTGGCAATCTATGATTACAATAAATAGGGGCGGGGGGTGGCAGCCAGAAGTGAGATCCTCTTGTTTGGTTTGTATGAGGAGTTTACAGTTTCCTTATGATGTGTAAGTAAACATAAAACAAAGGGACACTGGGTTGATTTACATACATTCACTTTCCTTTCTAATAACACTTTTGGTGCTGGGTGTCTTTTTTGTCTGTCCAAATTCATGATTTATTTTTTACAGGAAAGTATAGATTGCCAAAAGCCATCATACGTCTTGGTCTATCTCACTTCTGTAAAACCTGAGTTGAACTTTGAACTATGTGAGCTCTCAAATGACAGCCTCTCTGAAAACCCTTATAATCATATATTTGTGCCACCTGTTGACTGAAACCTACTGCATTGTTTGTTAAGGCGCCTTCTCTTAAATATCCCTATACTTGGTCTTATAAAATATAAGCTTTTACTCTGTTATATGTGCCCAGGATTGAATTACTCTTACATTAAAATCAAGGAGATAAAAAAAATTGCATCAGTATTTTTGGATGAAAGACTATTGTGTCAGTAAAGTAAGGAAGCTGTCAGGAGGTTATAAAAGACATATTTAAACACATGACAGGGCATTGGCTTGTCTTGCTGCATCAGTGGATAACAATGACATCATTCTTTCCACTTAATGCCTCCTGCATACAGGACAGACAAGTCATGCATGCCATCCTAATACACGCCACCAGCAGACTCCAGATATTTGTGACGTATGCTGGTGTGTTAATACATAACTGAACAATTGTAGGTGGTGTACAGTGTTGGAAATACATTATATGCATTATTTTACACTGTTCAGTTTCAGTATTTTTGCCTTCATTACTTATTTCTTATCTTCATCTTTGAGTGTTTTCAAGTCAGTTTGAGATTTTTGCATGATTTGGATTTTAGTAACAGTGCAGTTTTCCTTAGGCATTAATAAAGTACTCTATTTATGTCACATGACCTTTTGATACATTTTAAATTAAACATATGTTCTATTGCATTTTATAACCTGAGAGCACCTGGGGTTTTTCCTTTAACTTCAGCATCACCAA
Source organism: Epinephelus fuscoguttatus (assembly GCF_011397635.1). Taxonomy (NCBI): domain Eukaryota; kingdom Metazoa; phylum Chordata; class Actinopteri; order Perciformes; family Serranidae; genus Epinephelus; species Epinephelus fuscoguttatus. The sequence goes on from NC_064769.1 coordinate 19,080,762, forward strand.
CACCACATCTCTTGACCCAGTGCAGCACTCCCTATCCTTTCTTTACTCCCATTTATCAGTTACTCCATTGGAGGTATTTGCTCTTTGATAAAAATCTTTCTGGGTCCACAGAACATATTATAATGCCTTATAATGAAAGTAACGCAGCCTATTAACACAATAGGTCGAAATGAGCATTCCTATTATGTATTACCACAAGATGTCTACTCTACAGTGGGTTATTTATGATTGTTTAGGACTTTAACTTTGCAGAGTTGGTGGCGAAAGCAAACAAATCTGTCCACACACTATTAAATTTTGCTCCAAGACTTCTCCTTTTTTGGATTTGGAATCCATCGCTGGCCTTAAGAGGAAGACTTCGATATAGTTCTTGGTCAAAGCCCCAGGGAGCCACTGGAGAGGGGCTAAAGAGCCACATATGTCCTCAGAGCTGCAGGTTGCCTACACCAAAGGCAGAGCGTGTCATATGATGTACAGATTGTAAAGATTTATAATTTTTAGCAATGTAAATAAAAGAGACTTAAAGGTATAAAATTGACTTCCACATAAATTGTTTGTATCCATGTGTTTTAGGACTTCATTGAGTGCTTTACTCTGCCCTTCCCTTTGCATTCATTTACTCGCCTTTTTAAACACTGTTAAGTGCATCATTACTTCTTTTAATTATCTATTTATTGCACATTATGCAGTCCTTGTGATAGAACAGTGCAGCAGGTTTCAAATCCAGACTTTAGTGGCACAGTGTTGGTCTGCTCTCTAGTGGTCAGCAAAGAAAGTACATGCTTCAGAGCTTGTGCAGATACTGTGGATTTAAAACCACTGAGTAATTTATGGCCTGGGGATAAGAAGTGTATTGTTAATCCTGCCCTCCTCTGCAAGTTCATTCCTAAAGATTTATCACTCATCTTGTTGTCTTGTTTCTAGTCTACCCTGACATGGCATCTAGCCTGAGGTTAAGGTTTTCATAAAGCTAACTCAAAGCACTGAAGATGATGGAAAAGTGTGAGTTGTGACCATCAAAAGTTTTAACTGAAGCAAAAACACAATGTTGCTTGTCAGTGATAATGGTAGTTTTCTTGTGTTTATTACATTCCCAGCTTCACTGTGAAAAATGTGAAACACTAACGGGCAGATTGGCATTGAGATTAGTGAGCACATTTGTTTCCCAGAGGATACAGACTAATTGTTCCACTGATTAGCTGATCAACAGAAGCAGAAGAAGATATACTTATTAATCCCTGAGGGGAAATTAGATTTTTTCCACACTGGCCTGAAATACACACTCATGCTTACACGGGACCTATACATGCATTAAATGAAGAGATGTCAGAGTGAAGGGGCTGCCTTGGACAGGTGCCCTGAGCACTTTGGGGTTTGGTGCCTTGCTTAAGGGCGCCTCAGCAGTGCCCAGAAGGTGGGCTGGCACCTCTCCAGCTACCAGTGCACGCTCCATGCTTGGTCTGTACAAGGACTTGAGCCAGCAACTCTCTGGTTCCCAAGCCAAGTCCCTATGGGCTGAGCTACTGCCGCCCCAGAAAATGAATTGTCAAGAATTTTGATCATCAAATAATCACTTAAGGCCATTATTAAGCAAAAATGTAAATCACTGCCTGGTTCCAGCTATGAAAATATGAGAATTTTATGTTTCGCTTCATCACAGAAACTAAGTGTATTTGTACTGTTGGTTGGACAAAGCAACATTTTGAAACATCCCCCTGTGGGAAATTGTTTTTCATGCAATTTTTGGACTTTTTTATGATTGATTATTGAAGGAAATTATCAGCAGATTAACCTACAATGGAAATAACTGTTAGTTATAGCCCTGTTTCTTATGTCTCAATAGTTTCTTTGTTTATGTCCAGTCTGCTTCTGAAAGTGAAGCAGAGCAGGTTAGGCAGGAGATTAAGAGTTTTGGCACCAGTAGGGGAAAACCCTCACTATTAGATAACGTGTCTGGGCATTCTTCGTGTACAGGAAGGTAAAACACTGTGTACTTATTTGGTAAACAAAAGCCTGTAATCCTTCAGTTTATAAAGTATGATTATCATGCACAGTTTAAAACAGGGCAGGAATGTATACAAGATGTCTGCACTGTATAGTATTTTGCAGTATTACTACTGCTCCTTGATGTGTATTACATTCTTTTATTTTTGCACTGGGTGATTTTGTGAAATAAATATTGATTTATGTTACACACTAAAAGCCATGACATATTCTACAGATTACCATTAACTACACACATCCAGTGACGCTATATGCTTTTAGATGTTTACATTCCGCTGGACACGTGCGTCATGTCAATATATGGTTATAAACTAATGGGAAGCCCAGCAGCAAAATCCCCCTGTGCAATGTGACTGAACCGCTGAAGTGCACTAGTTCTTTATGTAAGGCTACAGTACATACCTTTAGATAATCTTTACATAACTGGATAAGCAAACCGCTCAGGAAATCTTGGAATTAAAGTTCAAAGACATCTCAACCGGGGGGTTTCTGGGTGTTTGAATTTGAAGGAAAAACACAGTTTATGTGTCACTCCAGATAAATGGCCTCATCCGTTGAGGCAGCTGCACGATGTACTTGTATGAGCATATAAGTAAAAATGAAAAAGGATCTATAATTTAGTACAGCACACACACACACCGCCCCCCCTAATAGAGTCATACATTCAGATCCATAGAATTAATGAGCTTCTGTCATCCTGGTGTCTCAGATGGTCTTAGCACATGCGTCGTGTGTCCTGGTTTTGAATCCAGTGTGGGACATCTGTTGATGCTGTGCCCTTCTCTTTCTCCCCACTCTTTATCTCTGTTTATTGTGGCTGCTTTGTAATGCATGCAAAATGTAGACAAACAATTAAAAAATGAGTGGGATTTGAAGGAATGAAAAACGAATTAGAGAAAAATAGCTCCTCCTCCATCTGCCTCCTTACGGCACTTTTAAATGGATTTATAAATAATTGTACAAACATACTACATTTGTTCTGCATGCTCTTACATATGACTAATAATTTGTAGTAAAACGTTTGGATGGTGATGCTAGCAATGTATCTGCTTTAATGCATGTATAAAACATCATGCATAGACTCCACTATGCATAACACTTTATACA